>NC_136641.1:10780892-10955974 GCF_949748355.1 Melanostigma gelatinosum
ACGAGGACAGAGCATGAGGCGACGCAAAGAGAGAGACAGATTGGATGGTTCCTCAGCCTGCCCTGAATTTGCTGTTGCGGAGGATAACAGTGTATATGTACATTTTAGTTGTCAGCCATACTTGTATACATGTGTGTAATACCTGAGAAGCCCATATTAAGCAGGAGCATGTTGACAACTTCTTTGATGTGCTGCCTGTTACAGATGTCGGGCACCAGTAGGATGCATCTGTAATACTGGAAACAAGTCACAAAGGCCACGTGAGAGAAAGAGATTCGACCATCAGCGTAGCTCGCTCTCATTTTCATTATTTTCTACCTTCAACATGTTGCAGAGGACTTTTGTGACATGAGGAGGTTTCTCCTACCTTTAAGTCTTTGAGGGGGATCTCCAGCTGCTTCTGAATGACGTGACTCCAGATCGTCTCGAGGTCAGCCAGTACGGCGGTCAGGGAGCCTCCGGTACCGGCATGCACATTAAGCTGACCTCTGACTATTGGCCAGTGGATGTTGTAACAGTCAGATGGATTCACATAAAGAGCCTATACGAGGGCAGGGTGGAGGGAGGGAGGGAGAACATGAGAAAAATGGATAAAACAGACAAAGAGTCTAGGTAATACAGTTTTAGATGTCATATTTTATGGAAGTTATCAGACACATGCACTGACCTCCTCTCCCACCAGATGAGGAGGCTGGTGGGCTGTGTTGGTCCACTTCACCCTGGAGCTGCTGTCCAGTACTGCCGGATGGATCTGACAGTTATAAGCTCGGGCCTTTACTCACAAAACAAAAAGATTCTTTAATGAATTTCTGCACATAAAAGCATAACGCACTTGAGTTATTAAAAAAAAACACCATTTACAATTCAAAAGCAAATATGTAATCGAAGCGTGTTGCTGCGCTCAGTGAATATTGCATTATTACGTATGCAACGGTTCTCTCTCTTTCATAATACACACCTGGTCAGCGGACACGGGTGTTCTCCGCACTCCGTTTGACATTTTCTTGGACCAGATGGCCTGGTCCACCATTTTCAGCCCATTCTGCCTCTGTTCATTACTCTCTGCTTTCTGTCAAACAGGAAGTAGACACAATGAGGGTAAATGACACAAATAGGAAATGAATTTGAGTACAGTGGAATAGGACACAGAATAAAAAAATAGGGCAGTACAATAAAAAATCGTAATATGGACTACTGCAATTTATAAATCGGCAGAAAAAATGCCAAAATACCATTTTATAAATAAAATATTGTCCTTCTGCGGAGCTGTCCTGGCCTACACATCATATTCTACAGACCTAAGAAAACATATTGTCTGGTACATATTGTCTGGTACAGATCCCTACAAAAATTAGTAAAACTAATTGCAATTAGATATCTTTTCTAAATCGTTCAGCCCTAGAATGAAAGCCTGGGTGTATCTGCTCACGAGCCACTTACATTTAGACCATCTCTCAGCAGCCAGGCATCTTCATATCTCGGCTGTCCAGTTTGTTTGTGTCTGCGCGCTATCACATGTGGGAGTGTCACCGGAAGATTATCTGTTGCTCGGCCAATGCGGAGCGTCCTTGAACCAGGGTGGATGACAACTATGAAGTTGCTCTGTATTTGCTGTAAGAGAGGAACGTATATAGACAGAGGGAGATGGTCAACACAACAAAACCAGAAATCACAAAAGTACATGGACGCCTGAACATTACACCAACATGTGGTAATGTTTTTCACACAATGTGTGAACCGGGCTGAAGGGATTTTCTCCCTTTCAGCTAGAAGAGCATTAGTGAAGTCCAACACTGATGTTTGTTCACAGTCAGCCTTCGAGTTCATCCCAAAGGTCAGAGCTCTGTGCAGGACAGTCATCTTCTTCCACACCAAACACAGAAAGTCTGTTCTCTGTGGACCCCAAAGTGTGCACAGAGACATTGTGGTGTTGGAACAGTAAAGGGTCTCCCCAAACTGTTGCTTCAGAGTCAATGTTGGACACACAATACAGAAATAAACGTGTAAATATATAAAATGAAACACCATTGTAACATACCATTGTATGCTGCAGCATCATCAAAATAAAGCTCAAACCAAAGGTATGAGGTTTTCAGTTGATGGTCAAATACTGTACCTGAAGACATCACTTTAAGACAAAGATAAGTTCAGGTGTCTAATATCAAACCCCGGTCACTCCAGAATAGTCTGTGCGCGTGAAAGCTGAATGGACTGAATTATGACGACTATTTTGTTAAATTAAAATAATGAGCATTCGACAACAATTGAAACACTCGACTTCCCGTCTCACCTCCTGAAGGGGGTCTGGGATGACCGGAGGAGCGATGGGTCTTTTCACCCCACGTTGTTGCTCCTTTTCTTTCTCCTTGTCTCGTTCCTTTTCCTTCTCCTTCCCGTTGTCCTGCTCTTTCTCAGCCTGGGTCATTGTTGGTGAAGATTTTAGTCGATTAAATAGTCATAAATAACGAGTCGCAAGCTCTTTGTGCGTGTGAAGTGCTTCAACATGCAACCTAGAAGCGAGGACCTTCCTCTGAATATAAAGTTCTTGCAGCGGTAGATTCTACTTCCGTGTTTGGTCACGTGCCACAAGACAGCGGTTTCTATTTGTCGAAAGACATGTTTACTTGGCACTGCCTCTTAGCTGAGTCAAACGTACTCATCTGTCAAAATTATTAAATTACTTTTCTAATTTTCATATAGAGTTACTGTAGCTTAAGTATGTTATATTTAAAATAAATAATAACAATAAAATACATTTTCTTAACTCAGATACTCTACTGTGAACAAGACTGTGAACATTTGCTGCCACGAGGGTTGAGACAAGCAAAAGTAAACGCAGTAGACTGTGAATGCTGTTTTGCTGACACATTAAATATGCAATGTCAAATTTCAAGAGTCTCAAAAACACAGCATTACAAAATGCTAATAATTGAGCTTTAATTATAACTGTATTATATTATATTATGTGTTTTTAAATTGTATTATCAAATTGCACCTTGAATTGACATTTGCAACATGCATTTCCATTAAAATAATGTCAGTATTAAAAAAATGGAAAAGAGCTACAGGAATGTGAGCTATTATTATGATTATTAGCTCAAATTCACCACCATGTGCTTTTTGCCGACCAAGTAAATTTGTAGCAGTAAAACCTACTGGGCCCCTTGACCTATTACCAGTCGGAGAGTTCATTCATTCCCTGACATATGTGTATGAACTGTGTATTAATCCCTTTCAGGATCACATGATCTAGGACGTTATCCTAGCAACCACCTCTTTCTTTAGGCTATTTAAGGATTGCACATCAAGTAAAGATAATAAACAAACACAACAAATACATATTTTCAGAAATGTATTACACACAAAAAGAAGAGAAGTTGTCTTTGCCGCCTTTGTGCCAGTGTTCATCAGTTTATCATTTCTACATGATGATGATGACGATGATGATGACAGATGAAACATTAATGCAACATGTTGAAGGTGGAAAACAAAAACGGGAAACAATGTTATTACAAAATAGAGTAATAGGCTACAGTATGCAGTGCTGGAAAACACAGAGACAAGTATCAACCCTTAAGGTGTCCAAGCCAGTGTTTTGGTTACCAAAATAAGCATAGGTCTATGCCAGCTATATAGATACATGTAAACTTTAGAAGCCGTAATGAAAGACAAAGCTATTCACTGTGAACTATTCTGACCCATCCTCTTTCTCCATCAATCTGAACATTTTCATTACAAATCTTCAAATAATGGTAACCACAGATTTCAATGGTTCTGCCGTTCTGTTAATGTTTGGCTGGTGTCCTCGTAGCTTTTCTACAGCTTCCCCTAACTTCACTGTACAATTTTCACTGTAGGCAATCCCCGGTCTGAAGATCAGATCTGATATCTTCTTGTCATCCTGACTCTCGGTATGAAGACTCCTGCACAGCTTGTTCAAGTCCTTCATCAAACAGAAAGTCTTGCAGACCCTCAGTTCCAGCGCAAGGTTACGAGGCTTCTTGTCCTGCTGCTCGCCCAGCTGCACCACACAGAACTTAGCCAAGTCGCTGGCACTCTTTGCGTGGCCTGCCACCATGTTGAGAATCAGGGGGTAAAGGTCATGAGCTGAAGCTGGTATTGAGGGCTCTTGGGAGGTGCGGTTGGGAGGAGAGTGGCTGGGCAGTGAAGAGGACTGAGAGAAGAGGGTTTTTCATTTTTTTAAATCACTCATAGCAGACTGCAAGTTAAAAATGATCAATATTACATCAAAGTTACAATCTACCTTTGGGCAGACGATGAGGACTCTGTGTGCAGTCTTGGTCTTTTCTGCCAGCCAGCGCATTGGCCCCATCTCTGCGATCGTCCTCTGTTGCCACATGTCGACAGCCACGCTGCAGCCGCCGTACCACTGCAAGAACTCGACGAGGGCCACCACGGCCCGCTGGAAGGCTGAATCCTCAGCAGGGTACACCACAAGGACAGGGACGGGAGCCATGGGAGATGTAGGCAACCTTTTGAAATCCGATAATGTGGCAACGTTGGCTCCAAATCTTCGATCTGGAGAGTAGGAAGTCATTGGAAAGTAGGGCTTAGTTATCTTCAGCATAGTGACAAACATTTCACATAACCTAGAGGGGATTTCTGAATTTGTTTGTGGTGAGCTCAAACTTGATACATTTCAGTACTTTCTTCATCTTGCAGGGGAGGCATATTTCCTTTGCAGATAACAAGACTTTTAGCTAAAGTAGTTCAAGCTGAGCTCATTTTCAATGTGACAGAAAAGTCCCTGTAAATTGGTTGGGAAGAATTTCGCAAATTTCAAATATTTTGATCCAGTAGCTTTGTTACTCAGGTCCAAAGCATGTGTACAAGATTGGCGAGTGAGCCTGTGGATCTGTCTTAAGTTGTTTTACCATTCAACATCTGCAATTTTGTACCTACAATGTCTACTAAATGCATGTTTTTAAAGTGTTGTATTTACAGATCATGTAGCAGGAAAGCAGGATCACCAGACTGGTCAGTCCTCCAAAAATGGCCGTTGCTATGCTGGTGAAGTTGACATTACCAGGGACAGCGTCTTTTAACTTTTCTGCATGGACAAAGAAATACACACAAAAACAATTCCCCATTTTACTTCATGTAATTATATTGAGATTGTACCGCATGGCTTTAAGTAATGGTGCAGTCATACCTAAAGAGTTGATCTCACCTGTGGTGGAATCTTTGAAAGAAAAAGGATTGTTAAAGACAGAAGTATCAACATTTTTGTACTATACATTATATACACACATGCACCAGCAAATGAGATTGCTCACATATAGGAACTGCAGTAGGCTTTGGTGTAACACCTGAAAAAAATCAGAGGAGGTTTAAACATTTTACTCTTTTAAAAATGAAAATTTTAATAAAGTATCAAAGTAAGTGGAGAATTTAAAAGAACAAGAACTTACGCTTTGGTGGGCGAGGTATTTTGATTGTGACAAACTTATAAGCGAGCCCCCCCCCTCGGGGAGGCAATGGCAGATTGGCAGCTTGGATGGTGTTTGAGCCATAGCTTGCATCTACTAAATAATAAAACCATTTCTAGATTTGAAAGATGAAAGTCGTTGCATTAACCTCACATATTTCAAACTCATGTTGTGCAGACAATGACTGATAAACACAGATTCCATCATACCTGCGTTGATCCACTGAGGTCTGTCTTGGCCAAAGCTGGATTGTAGATACAGTGGTATGCAGGTTCCGCCGTAATCTGGATCCAGATGCCTGTCAGATATTTAATACTAGCTGCAAAGAGAAAGTAAATGGCAAACATCCTGCATGACTAAACACCGTTTGTATAAATAATAGATATATTGTAAATACCATGTTTTCTCATCTCCTGTTTACCTTTCCACACAACTTATCCCACAAGTGTGCACACGCACACGCACACACACACACACGCACACACACACACACACACACACACACACACACACACGCACACACACACACACACACGCACAATGAATAGTCTCATACAAGCTTATTTTCTAGCAGAGGAAAAGCTTTGATAAAGGCAGCTTATTGTTATTATTGTTGTTGTTGTTATTAGTAGTAGTAGTATTTATATTGTTATTATTGTTGTTCTTTCTGTTGTTGTTATTATTGTTATTATTTCAAAGTAGCCGATGGGTAAAAGGCCTCATCAACTCTTTTTGAATGGCTTGTTATAGATCCATGACCAAATACTTTCACAGGTTTAGTTATAGGTCAGGGCGTTATCTATAACAATATTGTAATTTATAACATCATATATTATCTATAATAAAGCTCTGGACCCTGAAGATGCCAATACATATTGTTGCTTTGCTCAAAATTCACAGCAGACTAACTCTGTAATGATCCATGTTACTTATCCAGTCACTTCATGCTCCTCAGATTAAAACAAGCCCAACACCTTGCAGTTTGTTCTGCAGAACGAACAATTTTACATTTTCCACAATGCTTTTAAATACAAATAATACTTCTGGGGTACACTGCATTAAAATAATCTATTAGGGTGTCTATATTTTAGAATTTGAGTGTGTACCAGCTACAATATATCAACATAAACGTTTTTACCTTCTGTTTAGTACAGTGTCAACTCAAAAAAAGAGGGGAGTTTCTGGGAAATCTCCTCAGTTATTTGATCAACATTGTAGGTGTAGCAACGTTTGATGTTTGTAGATAATGAATAATCATCGATAAGCTTACTTATTGTATTTAAAAGATATGTTTAATAATCAATTCTGAAGATGCCATGTCAGCAAATTACCCAGAAAAAACATCCCACGTGTTTGTTAAACTGTATTACTCGAAAACAAGTGGTTCATTAAGTTCCATGCAAGTACAATTCAAGTGTTGTATCTTACCATCAATGTTGATTGCCCAGCTTATGTTCATCATGTATTTTTCTCCCTCCGTCACTTTCGCCACTCTCAGGTCCACCAGCAAAGACGGAGAGGTATCATTGTAGGGAGGGAAATCTGGAGAAACAAACAATGGTGCAATAATGTGGAGCCTATATTATTATTCTCTGAAATTGAATCAAATGTTGTCAGCTGTTTGAAGTGTAGGCGTATTGTACTTTCAGTTGTGTAATGCTCAATGTAAAAACTTGGAATGGAGCCACCTGCTTGGCTACGGACTTGCATTACATTTTTATTACATTTCAGGCAGACATTTCAAATAAACATCTGCTGTTTACCCCTGGCTTCCATATACAATATCAACTTTCTTTTCACAACAAATCTCTTTATATTCGTTATTCTTTATTTCTTAATATGATGGGCTATATCAGGTAATGGGATTTCCACTTGAGTCATCCTGCTTTATGATCCAAGAGTTACATTTCTATCCAAAAGACAGAGCTGGCAGCTTTGAAAAATAATAATAAATCAACAGTACAAAATGGTTTAGAAGATTGGTCTCTGCATTCGCCAACACACACTGTATTGAAATAAAACCCACAGTGGCTTCAAAACCAGACACTACTATTCTTAACTGTTAATTAGAGGTCAGACCTCATCCAGAGTATGGATAGTAAATTACATACCATAACATTCACGACACTCCACTTTCTGCAAGAAATCACAGAAACAGATTACTTGATTTACTTTTAATTTAACTGACAATTAATGGCTGATTTGCCAAAGTCGATAACTTACAATTTCATGTGATGTCACCTGGGCCGCGAGACAGTAGAGCAAAATCAGTCCGGCTCCCCACATCATCAACACCTGGTTGTACCTAAAAGAAAACGTAGAACTACAATAAACACACAGAAAAATAAGGGATACGCCTTTACAATGCACAGCATCTGACTCGTTACATCCCGTGCACTTGTTGAATGAACTGTCAGTGACTCGCTGGATTTGTTCCGTTACCTTTAAAGTAAATCGCGCTAAGCCCCGCCCACAGCAGTGGCTCGCTTACGCATATAGAGTTAGTCTCATAATCATAGTCTCCAGTTTCAGTGTTTAAATAAAAGGTAAGTTCTCTTTTCCTGCTCCTTATGTCAGTTGTTCTCGTCTGCTTTTGGTGTTAAACTACTCCGGCACCACCTCTGTTTAAATGAAATGTAGTTTGCAAGGTTAACTTTACATTCAGTTAACGCGAGCTATGTCCATGCCGCGCTGCTGTAAACTGCAGACGACATGAGTAACGTAACGGTTTACGAAGTACCGGAAAAAAGTTTCTCAGCAACGCTGTCAACAGCAGCCTGACCCGTGTGGAGATGTTTGCACACACTTTAAACGTCTTGGAGCATTTGAAATGTGTTTAAATCATGCAGAGCTGTGTCCACAATGTAGCGAGCTGTTGTCCTGCAGCAGACCTACAGACCGTTCCACTGATAAGCGACCGGTTGCGAAATTGGCCTTTAATCGTAAACATTTAGCGGTATTTTAGACTAACAATCCCTAAATTAGTGAAACTTGCAGATATTTTGCTGGTGCCCCACTTGCTGTCGATGTTTTGGTGTCTCAGAAGCTGTTTGCCGACATTTCAGGTTGTTTGCTGCTTTCAGCTTATCACTGAACCTGCTGGTGACTGGCTGGTTTATTGCAGTGACAGTCCTGACCTAACGTTACATATCCCGGCCCTGTCCTGAATGACAGGACTTTTCTCTGCAAAGTAAACAAACGCACCACAGAAAACCCTTAAATAAACAAGAGAAGAGAAGAAGTCTGAAGAGGTCAAAACTCGAGCAACACTTGTAGTTTAAAGAACAACTTCATTGTGTCCGTCTGTAGTTAATATATTTCTGGTTGTTCTTTTAATTGCCTGTAATTAAAAAAAAGTTTGAGTTGAGAAGGACAAGGTGTGGCTGAAGTCATGATTAATAACATGTCAGCCAAAAGGCTCTCCGTAACCCACAGTTTGCATACTTAGCAGGACAGTACGCAAATGTTACTTTTGGACATGTAAATGTCATTTGATGTACTTGTGACACTGCACCCTTCAATGTGTGTTGTTGTGATTTACAGTGAATGAAGAAAAAACCCTCCCAGAACCAGCATGTTGTCTTTGGCCATGTCAGGCCAAACTGGAGCCCGACGACTTGTGACTGCGACTCGAGGGAGATTTATGAGGGATGGCAGGTGCTTGTTCACCTGTTTGCCAGAACTTGCCTCCAGGACCAGACCCACGGGCCAGTCCTCTTCCCGAGCCGTCTTCAACCATTACAGATGCTTTAGTGCCACAGCTGCTAATTGGAAAGCTTCATCAGCTACAGCCAATCAGAAGACACCGTCCTACAGTTACGTCATTGTTGGGGCAGGGTCAGCCGGCTGCGTCCTAGCCAACCGCCTCACTGAGGATTCCCACGAGTCTGTGCTGCTGCTGGAGGCTGGGCCTAAGGACATGTCGCTAGGCAACGTACAGCTCTCATGGAAGATCCACATGCCAGCTGCGTTGACCTACAACCTCTGCGATGACAAGTACACCAGTTAGATCATTTCACAAATGCTTTGTTGCCGATGTATAAAATATTTGATTTACCTTGTCATTCATTACTACCACGGTTCCCAGATGTGTGCAAACAAAAATGTGATTTTACGTTATTTTAGACTATTAAAGCCACAATAAATAAATAATAATGGATATAAAAGTAATTCTAACTCATGAATCATCCATATATTACATTTAACTGATATCAACTTATTATTCCAGCATTTTTTAAATCAGTCTCCATATAATAATGTATTATTAAACTGTTGTTGTCTAGATCCGGTAAGCAGACAGATATTGGTCCCAATCTGATGCCGTGCTGTATTTGTTTTCATTTATCCTCAGGTATAACTGGTACTACCACACTTTACCCCAGGCCCACATGGACAACCGGGTGATGTACTGGCCGAGGGGCCGCGTCTGGGGCGGGTCCTCTTCACTCAACGCCATGGTGTACATCCGCGGACACGCTGAGGACTACAACCGCTGGCAAAGGGAGGGGGCCGAGGGCTGGGATTACGAACACTGTCTGCCTTACTTTAGGAAAGCTCAGTGTCACGAGCTGGGAGAAAACAGGTACCGAACAACAATATCTGCTGGACATTTTTCTTTCATCCGAATGCTCTTGGGGTACCTTTTTGACTTGTGTTCAAATCATGTTAATATGAATAGACCGAGTTTAAAGGGAACCCTAAGTCTGTCAGTGTTAGTGCTGCAGTCCCACAGACTCACAATGCTTCAACATGCGTAAATGCGTAAATGGAATGTAAATTTGTAGTGACATAGTGAAGATCTTATCACATGGAGCCTAGTCGCAGGAGCATCACAGGTTAAATGCAATGCGTCACCAATCTAATATTTCAGCACATGCAAATAAGGAAGGTAGACGGCAGCCCAGATATTAACGTTAACTAGAATGATAAAGGCCTGTGTGGTCTGGAAGTAGATATCACAGGCGAAAGTGATGCGTGTGTTATAATGACAGACACAGAAATTCGATTTTATTATGTGCTACGTAGTGTAATCTATCAGAGACTTGAATTATCATGCCATGCATCCACGGGAAGATTTTTCTGCAGTGTGAGATTCACGTAATGCTTCCACGTAGTACTGCATCACCACATTGTGTCCATTTGTTTGTGTTTGAACTCACAGCAAGACAAACACATTCTCAGCATTTATGTTTTCCAACTTTTGTGGTGACCTTCAGCTCTGACTGGTTGACTGCTGGCATAAACATAAATGAAAGGAAATGCCATCTAATAAGTACATATACACAGCCGCCCTCCTGAAAGGTAGCGATGCTGGGAATTTAAATGATTAATGTCGACGCAATAGTGATCATTGAAGACTTATACCCAGTTCCCATAGACAGACAGATTGTTGCATTTTGAAAGTGAAAAGCTCTTATCTTTGTGACACATTATATTTGTGTTTCGTGTGTATACTGTAGGTACCGGGGAGGCAGCGGACCTCTTCATGTGTCCAGAGGGAAGACCGACCATCCCCTTCACAAAGCTTTTATTGAGGCGGGGCAGCAGGCGGGATACCCCTTCACGGATGACATGAACGGGCAGCAACAGGAAGGCTTGGGCTGGATGGACATGACCATTTATAAAGGTTAAAGACAACATGAACTACTATATAACACTTGCAACCACAATGCTGTATTTATACATCTCTTATGAACCAACCAATACATATTGTCCACATCTCACTGCCCAAATGTGTCCAGGAAAGAGGTGGAGCTCAGCCAGTGCCTACCTGAGACCTGTCCTGAGTCGACCCAACCTGAAGACGGAGGTGCGCTGCCTGACCACCAAGATCCTGTTTGATGGCAACCGTGCCATGGGTGTAGAATACACACAGAAAGGACAGAAGAAAAGGGTAAGATGGATAGAATTACCATCACTCTAAAAGATGGGGGAAAGAACATTATATTGTGGAAGGTGATATACTTTTATTTTAAACACAATAGTGAGATGATCTTTCTCAACCATAGCAGTTAGAAGTTGCCCAGTGAAAAGCATGCGGTGCCTTGTCATGCAGCCACTAGCACGGACTCTGTTAGCATTGATTCACTCATTTTTCTGTTCTCTCTTCAGGTGTTTGCAGATAAAGAGGTGATATTAAGCGGAGGAGCCATTAACTCCCCTCAGCTTCTCATGCTGTCCGGGGTGGGAAACGCTGATGACCTGAAACAACTTGGTATCTCTGCGGTTCAGCACTTACCAGGTAACTGAAATGAGAAAAAAGGGAAAAACTTTCGAAAAAAACCTCCATGCTTACAAACATGACCGGTGTTCTTGCCTCTCTTTGTCTTCTCCGCTGGTCTCTGTGGTTTCTCAGGTGTTGGCAGTAACCTGCAGGATCATTTGGAGTTGTACATCCAGCAGCAGTGCACTCAGCCCATCACCCTGTACAAGGCCCAGAAACCTTTCCACATGGTTAAGATAGGCCTGGAGTGGCTCACTCTGTTCACTGGTAACCAAAGGCACCCACACATGCATGTGTGTAACACACACATTCTCCCTCATGTCCTAAACGCTGCCTGTCTGATGACACCGTGTCCCACCATCTAACTTACAATCACAACTGTCCCCTTAGGTTATGGAGCAACAGCCCACTTGGAAAGCGGAGGGTTCATCCGCAGTCGACCACATGTCACACACCCCGACATCCAGTTTCACTTCCTGCCCTTGCAGGTCATCGACCACGGTCGAGTTGCCTCCAAGATCGAGGCGTATCAGGTGTGTGCTTAGGAAATGGTGGCTGTTTTTTGTACAGGTGGAAGATGTAATGAAGGTGTAATTATTTATACACAAGTTGTTTGGGTTTGACTTCACGTGGGTGTGTGTGTGTGTGTGTGTGGGGGGGGGGGAGCTGTCAGGATGGTTTGATTGTAATATACGGGTGTACGTGTGTGAGTGTGTGTGTTACTTGTCAACAGTGTGTCAGATAAGATTCCAAAGGGCTCCTGTACACTGAAATTACCACACGTTTAGTCATGACTAGTTAGATAAGACCCTCACGTAATGCACAAGACACAAAGAAGAGTTTTAAAGTCCCATTCCACGGAAAACCTTCCATGTTCAATAAACCAACAGTAGCTTCCCATACATTTCCTGAGAGGTGGCTTAGTGAGATTATTCAAAGGCTTTTTTCCAGACAAGGATACCTTCCAGGAAAGAGTTAAGAGTACATCGGGAAATGAGGCTTCTATTGAAGTGCTACAAAAGGCTTTGTGTTTTTTGTGTTTGAAGATACGCGGGGTTTGTTTCATGAGTTGATGTGTGCAGAAACCATGAATGCCAAAAGCAGTATTACTGGAAATGGCATAATGGGTAACATCTGTATAACATCTGTAAAATAACAATGAGTGAGTTCTGGACTTTCCTGGGAACATGTGTTGTTGTTTTTTTCCTCTTGCAGTGAAATAATATCTTCTCATCGTCTGTATGGAGAGAAGGAAGTCTAACAGCAAAGTACAAGTGGCATGCAAGTGTGAATACAAAACATACCACATAAATGAGTGTTTCTCTTTGTGTTTTAGGTTCATGTCGGACCATTGAGGAGCACCAGTATCGGCTGGATGAAGCTCAAGAGCGCCGACCCTTTGGATCACCCGATTCTCCAGCCAAACTACCTCTCCAACGGTAAGATTCAGTCACTGCACGGTCTAGTACCAAAGTCAGCAAAGGTTTAGAGAACTTCACCCTGTTTCCCTAGAGAGCATACTTTGTGAGACCTGCTTGGTTGTGAATGCATGTGAATGACACTTCCCTCCGAAGGCTGATCATTCATTTGCAAGGATCGTTGTCATTGTTATTTGTACTGTATTCATTATCAATTAGCATCAAGTGTATCTCAGTAAAGTGGGGAAATGCTTTTGAGAAGGAGCCTGGAGTTATGTCGAATGGCACACTGCTGATAATAAAGGCATTTTTTTATTTATTATTTCCATCTCCTCTCAGATGTTGATGTGTTGGAGTTCAGAGAGTGTGTCAAACTCTCCAGAGAGATTTTTACCCAGAAGGCCTTTGACCCGTTCCGTGGCCCCGAAGTCCAGCCCGGTCCCGAGGTCCAATCCGATGCCGACATCGACGCTTTTGTTCGCCGAAAATCTGACAGCGCTTACCACCCGTCCTGCACCTGCAAGATGGGCTCGCCATCCGACCCGATGGCGGTCGTCGACTCCAGTGCGCGTGTCCTGGGGCTCGAGCGGCTGCGTGTGGTCGACGCCTCTATCATGCCCAGCGTCGTCAGCGGCAACCTGAACGCTCCGACCATCATGATGGCGGAGAAGGCTGCTGACATCATCAGAGGTCGCCCTCCTCTCGTTGACCCCGGGGTTCCCGTGTACCGACCTCCGACTCTCGACACGCAGCGATGAACAGAGGGAACGAGCTAAAGGGTAAACAGTTCACAACACTGTGATCAGCTTCTTCTGTGTTTGATCAGGAGCTGATCAATTTGCCCGTGATCTGATATTATACATGAATAGTGTTGTGTTGTCTTAACACACCTCATTTACACACACAAGGTAACATTTCAGGTTTAAATGTGTAGTCACAGGCTAACAACAATTATGAAGGGCTTATCTACACTTTTTAAATTCTAATCCACAATGATATGATTTGATTTTAGCTGTTTACATGTGAAATTCAGTTTTACAGTATTGCACTTGGTGTCCTGACAAGGAAACAGTGGCTCTGTCACTTCCTTATTTTTTCATGATTTTAGTTTTAATTTCCATTCTAAATTACAGATGTTTAGTAACGTTAAAGCCAGTGTGATGAACAACTTTCCTGCCTCATTGTTATGACATGAAGTCCAAACGCACTGAAAACTTCGGCCGCAGGCGTTTTGAAGAACACCTACTGTTTTAAAAGGCCAAGCATGCACCAAAAGCACTATGACGTTTGTCAAAATGCGTCAATTTGGAGCGTCAAACGAGGACCCAGCGACTAAAGCTGTTTTGTGTTTGTTTGAAGAGAGCTAAAACACTACTACTGTTAAAACACTACTACTGTTGCTTTCACTGGTTGAAATGACAAACGTCACATCAGCTGTCACTACTGAACGCAAATTCCGTTGGTAACTTGATGGCCAGTTTGTGTGCTCTCTGCAGGAGGTCTGTACTCAGATCATTTATGAGCTAAGAGAAGCTTCACTGTACTAACACCACTGTACAACTGAGTGGACTGCATGTTTTTGTCGTACAAACGACTTCAACAGAGTGATGCATCCTCCGTCAGGATAATAATAATGCTGAGCAATTGCAACCGCACTGTGAACCGAGTGGAACATTTGACAGGCTGACAACCGTAATCATGTAAATTCCAAGATATTCCACCCCCTCACTGTTGCGTCTGTGCCTCAGTGGAAAGATTTTATCAGCAGAAGCAATTACAATCAGATGAAGGTAATATGGAACAGGTGTTGGGCAACAGCAGACTCAACAGGACTGCACTTGAAGTAATTAAGTATTACAGCTCACATCTTTGAGTTGGCTTCTGGTTTAGAATAGTCTGGCAGCTGTTTAATATAAGTAGCAATACATGCAAATAATAACTCAGCATATCTGGCTATGTGGTGCTGAAATACTCTATAATGTAACATATACTCACAAAAAAGCTGTCAATGTCACTTGTGTTTACACATTTTGTTGTAGCGTGGATGTTTACAAAGAAGCTTTTGAAGAGTATTGTGTTTCACTGGTCAGAGTGAATTTCTGCAGTATGTTAATGATGAAGTGTGTTCGTTCAGTCCAGCCAGAACCGATACACATTGGTGCTGAGTACATTTAACAGCCTCACTGAAGAATCTTTGATTTAAATTAACATGTTTTTATTATCAACACTAATATAGGCAAGTGCTAGAATGAATTCAAATTGTGTGTCGTTGAGCTTTGCACTACTCTATTAAGTCTCTTCATTACAGTGACAATTACTGTTTGCATTATATGCTGTGCTATATTACATGAATGTTTGAATCATTTGTGGCCTAATGAAGGAGTCACACTTTGATTGTAAAGGGAAAATGATCGTGGAAGTTCTTACAGCCTTTATGTCTTTTATTGTTCTTGTGTTAATTGTAAACAAACACTGGAAACTGTCCTGACCTTGTCCTCGTGACTTTATTCAGTGAGCCTTACAAAAGTTCTCAGCAAGTTCATTGTCAAGAATTCAAATGTACAAAACAGGGGTTTTGTTTTCCATTGGTACAAAATCTATAAGGAACTAGTACTTGTGCTACAGAGTAGATAAGTTATATTTTTTTGATTTCCGTACGACTAAAGGGTAGAAAGCAGAAATCTTCACTTTTTACAAACACAATACAGATATTATACATTGTTATCGTTTCATAGACATCTGTTATAAGCAGTGGAACAGCACGAAAAAAATAAAGCTGTCAGTTGTTTTTGTCACTATGCTTCTAAATGTTGATGCATTTGGATTCTTGTACTGTGAATAAGCAGCAGATGATTATTTCTACTGGTGTTGCTGGCTGTCACTTAACCTCTGTTTGGTTTTATCGACTCAAAATAAATCTGAGACTGGACAAATTCATGTTGGTCAATCAACGTTAACATATATGTTTGTAAAAAACAATAAATGACAACACTGAATTCCTTTTCAATTCGTGTTTGATTTAGTAATTAGTGTTTCTCCCATCGGAGGAACCATCTCAACCAGCTCTACGTTGTTCAGGGTGCTTTATTGGCTCCTCACAAATGTGTTTCAGATGGCTATGCAGCAAATCTACACATTTCTGCTTACAGCATGTGTGTAATATGGCTTTTCAAGTGTTCTTAATTCCTCTAAAATGTTTTTTAAAACGTTAGTAGAATCTGAAACATTAATATCAAACTTCTGGCTGTATTAACACAACATTGAGAGATTTTAAAGAGGTAATTGTGTGATTCTTGATTATTTGTTCAGATTTCACTGCTAATCATCCAACACTGAGGGGACTTGAGTCACCGATCACTTATCAGAACTCAGAATTTAGATTACGATCAATTACTGCGACATGGTATTTAAATCAAAATGTTTCACATGATTGCATCTTTAAATATCTTTTTTTAAATAATGTTGTGCAAATACAGCCTTTGCCACAATTGCTTTGACACCCAGATAGTTACAGAGGTAATAACAATATCTTTCAAGTTTTTCTTGGTTTAACACAATTTGTATGTATGAAGAATGAATAAGTGCATTTACAGTACATACGAAGAGCATTTCAGACACCAGCTTGGGTCAAATTAACCTGCATATTTACTATTACTATTTATTCTATGCAAGAAAAAAAACAATATTGGCATCAACCTTTTGTCACACAAGAAACCGTGTGCTCTTCTTCAGCAACTTACAAAAGGAAACAAATGCCGAATCTGGAATAATAATTGAATATTGACGTGCGTGTAGATGCACTTAATTATCCCTCGTTTTGGTTTTATATTTGAAGAAGCCCTTTGATTGCACAGATCAAGCACGTTGCCCAGACAACAGTATTTAAATTCAGGAAAAAAAAAAGAACAACAAGATTGCCCTGCCACGGCCCAGTGTTGCTGTGTAATAGTTGCCCCAAAGACATTATTACAGTTGGCAGTGTTAGGGAAACACCGGTTGGTGGTGGAGCAAAAGTGAAGAACAGCAGGTGAGAAATGTTGCCTCTCTTTAGTGCTTTTATCTGCGAGCTTCCCCTCACAGACAACAAGCTGTTTTAGACATCTTGTACAAAATCCTACAAATAAAAGGCAACATCATTTCATTCCAAAAACACAAATATACGGAATTTATATGTAGTCAGGAAAGTCTCCTTGTCTGTTGCGTCTTTTCAAATATACAACATGTCGACTGTCAGACCTGTGTGTTGGAGATCTATGTAATAGTCTGACTCATCATGAAAAAAGCACTCAGGTGCCTGAGGAGGAATTCCCCGTACTTCCATTGCTGCTTAGCAGGTGAAACCAATCAAATGTGATGTGGGATTCACAGGAACTGAACTAGCCTGGAACTAGCTGTTAAAAAGGCCGAGCCACACACACGACTACAGAATGATGTCAGACAGACGATACTGTCGGACTTACTTTCTGCTACAGCATAATAAATAAACATTTCCTGTACAGCTGCTGTTCAGTCATGTTCTCAGTGCAAACACTCAAGTTTGTCTTATGTTCATAACTTCACTCATGTTCAAATAGTTTCAATCAGGTCTGAGGAAAGTGAGACTTTGCATATTCTGGGGGAGTTAGTAACAATGAAATGGTCTCTCCTCCGTCTTCAAGGGGCTTCGATAAAAGTTAAGGATCACTATGCAAACAAGTGTGACATTGAACTTTCATCCTAAATCTTCCTTTATGCTCATGGTGTTTAAAGGGATCATGTTAGTGAAATGGGTGTAAATTAAGTCTGATGTTGGTGTAAGGGGGGGGGGGGGGGGTGTTTCTGTTATCAGTGTGCATGTGAGACAGAAGGATATGCCTCAGGACAAAGTCTTTTTTCAGTGATATGTGATTTCCTTTTCAAGTCAAGTATCGAAGACGAGCAACATTTAACCCTGAAACCTGAACCCATATCAGCCTGCTGAAATAAATGAATATATATATTAATTTGTTTGTTTCGATCCCCTTTTTGTGTTATTTGAGTCGTGCAACATGGAGGCCATATTGTAAAGTAAATAACCAGCATCTGTTATCATGATCACTAAAGATTAAAATCACACATTATACGTATATACATAACATAAAACTCCAACGGAATACAGGGAATCTTAGAATCATCGGATAACCAAAGACATTTTGCAGCACGACAAATGCAGCTTTGCAAAGCCAGCTTCAGTCTTTCAGATATCGGTGTGTTTAGATCGGTGACTAATTCAGTTTAATTGGCTCTTCACGTTGAGAGAACGGTGTTCGTTTCATGGCCTTGTTTGTACAAAGTCGCACGGTTTTAGTCAGAGCAGCAGAAGAATGAAAGAATGCAACAATTAGACTCCATCTGGATGCAATCATCCTCATTTAAAGCCATCAAGGTTGTTGTTTCATTTCAAATCCAAGTGCTGCAGGACAGAGTCAAAATTATCAAAATAAATATCATGAATAACCAAGAGAGACCGCATACCATCATTACTATCAACTCTCAGTATTTTACCAAACTGTCCGGCATTCAGCAGCTGGACTTGATCCTCAATGGAATTTGTTGGAGAAGTGAACGTGGCGAGCTCTGGGCTGGCTTTGCGAGGCTGGCAGGTGATTCTGTTCACAACAAAGGAAATAGAAAACACCCTCTGGGGAGCATCCTGAATTCCTGCTAAACGACAGGCAGGCTGGCGAGTAGATTGGTTCCCTCTGGTCTCAACATTTGCCGAATTTATCTCAGCTCTTTCACATCTGTTTTTCTCATACCTCCCACATTTCCATTCTGCACAGAAAGAGAAAACAAGGCACTTTGTTCTCTTATCCATCCATGTTCTGTCTATTGCAGGAGAATCCTGAACAGAGACGTCCACTCACTGTGGAATAGAAGTAGAAATTCAATTGAAAAAACCTAAATAATCCCGTGTGAGCCGCTGCTATAGCGACATGATGCATATCATCTCATCTGTTAGGTCCTCCTCGCATTTCAGAGCCACGTACGGCTCTTCGTCGCTATAGTCACGGATGTTGAGGTCTCTAAGATCCGCGTTGGCGTGTGGGTCCGTGATGGCGCTCCCCGTCCCCCCAGTGTTGCCGTTATCCATACTCCCGTTCAGCAGGTTACTGGCGGCACTCTCCATCTCATCAATGGTCATCTCGCAGGCGTCTGCAATTTCATGTTTGGTCGCTGCCACAAACTTGGGGTCTTTGGCGTATTTCCCCAGACCCTCAGAGATCAGAACCTGAGGACAAGTGACACATAATCAAAGCTGAAGAGATTCATTTTTCCACATCAAAATTCAGCTGGATGTGAGATTCTGACGGTCGACTCAGGAACATCTGGATTTTGTGTGCATGTGTGTGTGTTCTTGAGACAGTGGGGTCCAAAGACCTCCAACGGTCCTCATGGGGGTCTCAGGAAAGTGTAGAAATACTTTAATTTCACTGTAGAGTTGAAACAATCTATGAAGTTGATATGACAAATGGTCAGTTTGTCGATGAGGTGACAGGACATTCATTTTCAGCTTCACAAATGCTAAGATTATCATGTTGCTTTCTGGTTTCATATCATCATGAAGTTAATACTTTAATACTTTTTTGTCTGCATATCAATTCTAAGAAATGTTGAAATTAAATTTGGATGTTTGCATCCGAGCATTGGTCATTATTATGGACATCTCACAGATTAAACGATCAATCAAAACAATTATCAAGAGCTTATTCGATATTACCAAAGAAAAACACAAATAACAGAATGACGGTGATTTAATGACATCATACCTCCACAGCCACATCAATGAAATGTTATCAAAGTGGTCAAAGTTAGAAATGATTTGTACTCACAGCCTCCACCACACTGTTGGCGCTGCCTCTCGTCTGCAGTATGTGTGAGCAGCATTCTGCAGGTAACTTCAGATGTGACGGAGAGTGGCTGCGGCTGGGAGGTCCGTCCTGGCCGTCTGTATACCACGAACTCCTCTTCACTGCTCCGGGGATGCTGCTGATGCTGCCGGGGCTGCGCCAATCCACCTGAGTACACACATGCACACACACACACACACACACAGGCAATTTGAAACAACATGCTTTATCAAAAGACACTGATTGAGATTCTTCTTTTATTTGTCAGGTATCAGATTGGTTTAATTGATGTCAGACATCAAAGGCCTGATGAGAACATCAATAGTAAAAACAGCTAAATGAAAGATTGTAATAAACCAGTTGTATTTCTGTTTATTTCATATTACTGAAACCAGTCCTTTCATTAACAGAAGTTACCAGGTTTATCTTTAACACGTCTTTGATCACACAGTGAACCACACCTGTATGAGTGGTGTGTAGCAGGGCGAGTAGTCGCGGCTGATGGGTGAGGCAGGAGGCGTGGCCCAGGAGCAAAGCGACCGTGTAGGAGACAGTCTGTGAATTCTGCTCGCATCGAAACCGGCCACCGCCATCACCTGAGGTTCAATCAATTGCACCCGGCATTTTGGGGTAGGGAGAGGAGACAAAACAGGTATCTTACAAGTGCAATGCTTACCTTTGTAGCCACTGCATTTTGTGACAATACTGCTTATTCATTCATCACGATATTGACAAACAGAAAAAAAGGTGTGTGTACCTGTTGCTGCACCAGGTGTAGTGGAAGAGCTGTGCAGGATGGAGAGGGAGGGGCGTCATCCTGACTACTTCTTCTGCGGAGACACTCAAAACTGAATGTCGGTGTCTTGGAAGCTGAGGAAACAAACAAGAACCAAAAATGATCACTCTCTGGACTCCAACTCTGGTTACAATACAGAAAAGTTAATACAGTGACAAGTATTCAAGATCAAAGTTAGACGAAACACAAGAAAAGCTCATTTTACGCACATTTGTATAATAACCGTACACTCATTTATTACAATGAACTGAATCTGAATGATGGTAACACAACTTGATGCAATAAATCTTTATAGTTGAGTCAACAAAATTCAATTTGAACTACTGAAGTACAGTTCTGCTGTTGAGCGTCACCTTGGGGTGAGGGTAAAAGCCACCTCCTGGGTGACCGCCTCTCAACATGGTAGATCGGCTGTTGGTCATCGTCATAGTAACCCTCAGGCTGGTGGTCGCCCCTGGAAGCCCCAAGTTCAAAGCCTCCTTCTGCATCACGGTGGTCCTTGTTGGACAACCTGTGAATCAAATAGATAAAAGATATGTTTTAATTAAGTGATGTAGCCAAAAAAAATCTGTTTAAAAAAAAGGTAAATATGTAACTCTAAAATAATGAATACAAATATTTGGAGGGGGAGAATAAATTGGAAACAGGTAGCGACTGACTTCATAGTGATGTTGTTACTGGTGAGCATTCTGACAGTGACGCACGATGAACCACAAGTACTCATTCTAGATACATTCTACATAAATTCTCAGCCACAAGAAAATACTTGTATTAAGTCAGACTAACAAGATACAATCATGGCGGCAGTATTATATTGTGTGCATTGCAGTGTAACAGTTTTGTTGTGAGTGTAGCAGTCTCTCATTTTTTGATACTTGCGGTAATTTCCATTTTCCTCCAAATCATTTTAGCTGAATGTCACAATTCCCCTAAGTTAATTGGAGGCTCATTCAGATCACCTGTTGTGCAGGATGTTCTAATGGCTTCTAATTAAGAATTGAGAGCAGCTTGGTGCATTTCCTCTCTTGGCCAATCAGGGTGAGATGACACCCTTTCTTTAGCGCTTAAGAGAAGGGGGGAACTGTATTTAGGACATTCTGATCGACTCAATCCAGGCTTCTTCCTGATCAGCTGAAATCTGGGGAATCAGTACCGTCACAAGGTGTTTCCTCATATTATTTCAAGCTGACGGCTGCTGTTGCCATCACAGTACCTGTCCTTTGTGAGCATGATGTCGTCTTCGTGAAACTCCTCCCCGCTGAAGTACTCTCCCGAGCCTCGCTCGTCATCGCTGTCTCCACCCCCCGGCTCCTCTCGGCGAATGGTGGCGTAAAGCCCACGACCGCTCTCTGACCTTGTATCGTAAAGTCAAAGATGCACTGATTAGTGCAAATTTGACAATTATACATACGTAGGAACTTCATGTCCCTTTCGTTTTTTCTTTATTCATAGGAGCTGTTGGTTTGAGGTATTATGCAGTGCAAAGAGAAACACACATTAATACTCCACCCAAATAAAAGGATATTGACAAAGGACGGTAACACTATGCACATACCTAATGTAGGCCTCATAGTAGCGTGTCCTGCTCCGAGGAGAGGAAGTGGGCAGTCAGACAGACAGGAATATTTGCAACAGGAGATCAGGAAAGGAAAGGCAAGAGGTTGCATGCAATGACAAAGACAAGAGGACAAAAATGAAAGCACTTTTAAAAATCGATTTTTGCACAGGCTGAATATTATTTGAATGGTTTCACTACTTTACAAGCTTATTGTTCCAATACATACAGGTGAAAATACTGTAATCTAAATATTAGTAGATGCTATATTTATACGAATAAGTCTAGAAATGTTAGGATAAGCACCCTTTAGCTGGGGGTGAAATAGGACAAAAATAAGTCCAAACACAAGCTTATAATATAGTTCAAACTGACTTTTGGTAAGATTAGTTATCTTCACCAAGAGTGTTCACCTCTATTTCTGTCCACTGCTAATCTTGCATCAGCAAGCTGCTGCAGCAAATTCCAGACTATTTTGGGTGGCCAGTTACAGCTGCTCAACGACTCCTCGTGGTTGCGGTGACCCCCACTTTCTCAAAATACCCTTTTTCCTGTTTTATACTGCTATTGACTGCCTGCTGACTCCTCACTCACTACTTTTAAGTGGCCCCGTGCTAGTAGGGGCCGTTAGTAGTATCACAGCTGAGTGCAACCCCCGCCCCCAGATGCTATTGTATTTCATTTGGAAGTGTCTTTCGTGCCTGCACCATGTTATTTCAGGGCGACATGTATGCAACAAATCCACTTCAGTTTGGGAGAAACATCATGGTTGGTCTTACATCAACTTTGGATCAGGTAATACAACTCTTGGTTCAGGAAAACTGTCACAAACACGTTACCTCACACTTTGGGACACAAACATCAATCCCTTGGTTGAAAGTCCTGTTTGTTTGATTTCTGCGGTGAAACTGAGTTGAGTACGCGGTCGTTGCAGACACACCTGGTGGAGATCTGCACTCTACTGAATGCACCTTTCTAGCTGTGTCTGTTGTATAATTATTCTATATCAATTTAGGTAGTAAGTGCTTGAATAGACTTTTTTTTTGATTGAACTCACATGTGCTTGCTAACTGTTCTACGGGAAATGAAATGTGAACGTTAATAAGATGAAGTCCTGTACAACAACACTCGCAGTGGGAATATGGGTATACACTGTCAGGAGTTAGGGGTGGGGGTATTAGGTGATACTTTTATACAAAAGCTATTTGTTGTGATCATGCATTCATCAAGGGAATGTCGAAATTGAAGCATGACTCGTTTCAACCTCTGGGACAGGAAACAATACCCATGGAGATGCTCTTTTGCGATCAGCTGTAGAAGAAAATGTGATACCTCTTAAACTCATGAACTGAATTTTTTTTATATTGCTTTTGTATTTCTGCCATTCCTGTGTAACAGTAACCTCTGTGTCGAGAGACAATATTCTGTGAATAAAAAACTCATCTCAAACGGACACAGACTATGACCTGAAAGAAATGTTTCTCCAACATAGCTGTGTGGGAGGAGCTTTGTATATCTGTAGGGGGATGAACAAGGTTTGAAATGGAGCAATGAGATCTGCTCATGCTGAACAGGAGGCTCGGGGGAAGTTCCAGGATGGGTTTCTATCGAACATGCCCTTTGTCTTTTATTGTTCCCCCTCATGAGAGTTTAAGAGGATAGTCTGGACGGTGAAGTCGGACTGGCTTCAATCAATATCCCAATAACAATATTTTCTGAGATAGATCTGAGACAATTCATTAATCGTACAAGTTGTACGAACCCTTTTTTCACTGACCTTGTGGAGTGTGACTTCCAAAGCTTGTCGTGTACTCCTTTGCTGTAAGTGGACGCTGATGATCCATTTTTGGTGGAGGATGGATGGTCTCCACTTAACAAGCACTTCTGCTGCCTCCCATTGGTCATGGAGAGAAGTGAGGGCACGTTGGCATTGTTGAGGTTGGCATTGGAGGGTATTGGCGATTGATGGCAAGTGGAAACGCAGTGAGGATGATGATACGGATGAGGGGTGTGATAATTATGGTTATACTGGATGGGCGAAGAGTTCATCTCTGTCTCCTCTCTGTCGGCGTCGCTGGCTCTCCTGCCTGTTTGGGTGGGTTCGGTTGAGGCGCTACAGGAGAAAGGCAGGATCTGTAGCGGCCGCTGGGTGACAGTGGTCGGGTGAAAGCAGCCTTGCTGATCAACACTGACATGGTTCCCAAAAAGGCTGCCGTTGTGCTGCAGAGAGACAACAGAAGCCAATGAGGACTGAGACAGAACAGCTTAATAGCGACAGTGAGCTGTTTCAACGAGATGCACAAAGAGAAACAATGTTTAAATCAGTGTGTCCGAGTGTATCTCTCAGGGGAACACTGATTCAATGCGCAATCAAATGCTTCAAAAATACCAAAAACAATGTGGTGAAATATTATTAACAAAGGACTCCTGCCATGTGAATCCAGCCCAGCTCTACAGATTTGCTGAAGTTTTTCATACTGAACATCAGAGCCTGTAGTTGATGATGCAGTGCCCTTTGAAAAAAGGGTTCGATATATTACTGTGGCTAAGACCCATCTCATATCGGAAGGTGTGCCAGGTTATTTTCTGTGTTAAATGCATGTGTGATATGCACAGTAATACATGAAACTCAATGAGTTTCACTCTTTCAGTTCTTATACCTCCATCAGAAATATGACAAAAAATACAAAATAATAACACAATTTGTCAATTTGTGTAAAATGTCAGATGTTGTAAAAGCAATGGAAATATAAATAAAGGCACACTGTAGCTCACTTTAATTCATTAGCACATCCTTCAGTGACATTTTGAGCTCATGCTCTTCTTCAGACTTGTATGTCAAGAACGGTAAATTGTCTGAGAGCACACCTAATTGGTTTTGTCTAAGACGAATTGGGACGTCTGAATCTTAGGGTTTTGTAATTAAAAGTAAAAAGAATAAAGAATATCAGCAGACACCTCTCTTTGAAGTGAGGAATTAAAATAAATAAATAATCGATCTGTTTTAATCGGCTTTATTTCGGAAATGTGTCCCTTTCTAAGAACAAAAAAAACTAAAAACAACCAAACTAAAAATTCTAAATGTCTGAAGGGCTTCTTCAAGGATGTTTACCCTGTAGATTTCCTCTTCTTCCTCTCCATTATCATCTACTAGCCCCGCCTCTTGCAGGTCACATGATATGGCTCGACGGATCTCTGGTCCAATGTCATGCAGCGTGCGCAGGCCGGCCTGCAAACAGAGCAGCTATAATATCAAACCTGCCAGCCTCTACGTTCCAGTTTTTTCCAGGTGTCAGCATGTCGTTGCCCAGACTGTTACAGATCCATAACAGTGACAACAGAGTAATTCATAAAAGCTGATAACATAGTTTTAAAGGCAGATAGAGCACATCTCATGTATTCTTATCGTTCTGAACTATGTGGAGCATAAAAGTAAAACAAGCACAGTTACTTTTTAAGGACTTCAGCCAGACATATCGTCTCACTTACTGTGGTATCCATCATGCAGAGAGTGTTATTTGTCCATTACTCTGGATGATTCATTGTACTTCACTTACCTGTAGAGCCATGGTTGTGTTCAGCCTCTCCCACGAGCGCATTCCTACAAGACCTTGCTCTTTGCGCCTCTTGAACTTCCTGAAGTAGTCCTGTATCAGGAAGGTGGCATAGAACTTCCCCACTGTTACCTCGTCATCTGAGTGAACAGACCAGACACACCAAAGCCTCCCAGATCAACACCAAAATATACTGAAATAGCTCAACAATGTTTGTATCCATTGACATTTAAAAAAGAAAATCCCTCAACAGAGATCTTCCCCTAGCTCACCATCAGAGAGACAAGAAACATGTATAGGCAGTAAAGTCAATTTGGCCTAAAAGTATCAAAACTGAATTCCATGAACAGCAATATATCACATCAATGAAGCACCTCCGCTGCAGAGGGCTGTATGAAAAGATAATATAAGATGAAACAATGAAACAAAGTACTTCTGTAACAATCAAAATGAAAGAATACTAATAATATGTTCTTTCACTATTTCAAGACGATCACAGCACACACACACACACACACACACACACACACACACACACACACACACACACACACACACACACACACACACACACACACACACACACACACACACTTCTTCAGAAGCACATCAAAGAAACTGTGGTCTTTACTATTCGTCTGTACGTAATACTGTTTGTGTCGACACAGAGATAAGAAACATTCCATTCAAACTTAAAAACAACAGTGTAGCTAGACATCATTCTTGACACTGTTTAAATTCTCAGAACTTGAAGTTGAAGTGAAAAATAACATTTTCACACGCAAATGTGTGCAACAGGATTTAACCCGACAGCAGATAACATCTATGGCTGCAGCTCCCATCGATGACAACAGGCATGTGGTTATGAAACGCTCCTCTCGCACGGAAAAACAAAACCCACACATGCGTACACAATTGCTCATGCAAGCGAAAGTACAATACAGTCGTTTACGATTGCATTGTCTATAAGTCTAACCAGTTACTACCACATATGCCAGCACTCCATCATATGGCGACTGCAGAATTTACTACACTCAATATCTTCAGATACGGACGAGCGGAGGTGTTTTATATCTCTATATCCTAGAAATACCACATGAGCTGTAGCAGGAAGCACATGCAAAGAGGCAGCAAAAAAGAAACCGCAAGGATGACATCTATAGCTCCCCTCTCGAGGGCGAACACAGAAACAACATTTGGCCGGACAAGAAGCTGTGACTAAAACACACTATCTGCCATGCAGGGAGGCTCATCAAGCGTGGGTCTGATTCACTCAGATAAGGTTGCTGAAGCAGAATGGGGAGAGAGACTAAAGAAAAAAGCTGCAAGCCAGTGCGTAGGAAATGTGGGCGGGGTTTTTTTTTTCATCATCATCACCTTTCCTAGAACCATTTTAGCCTTCAAATGAATCGAGTAAAGGTGCCGAGTGTCTGTAGGATGGATGCTTTAAGATGGAAGCAGCATTCCAATCCGGATTTGACGATCCATCTTAAAGCAGACACATTTCTCTACGTCACCCGACACAGCCAGAGAGAAACTGTGAAAGGCTCTGCTCAGAAAGAAACCCTGTGAATAAAAGCATATTCAAGGTTGTAAAAATGTTGAATTTCACATGCGCATGAATGCGTGGGCCGATTATTTATCAGATAAATCGTAGTTTCATAACACATTTAGTTTGGAGTTTCCTGATTTCTGCTTTTCAAGCAAGTGATCTGCATCATTTTGAAAGTAGCCGAGTTGACCCTCGTGATTTTTAGGAATGTGTTTGACTGACTAACTTGACAAGATGGAATTGATTTTAATTTTGATCAACCTGGTGGGAGATGATCAATGTACAGAACATCTTGTGCCCACATACAGGTGGCAGCTGGTTCTATTTCTGGGGCAGAGCCTGATGAAGTTTTTAAGAAAGAGGTATCAGTAGTTTCATGCCACCGGACTAAAACAGAACTGCCCCAGACAGTTAGGATGGCAGAAAGAGAAGAGAAGAAGGCCAGCGACTGACTGAGGACTCCACTGAAAGCAGAGGAAGCTGTGGAAGAGATAAGCTTGGCAGAAAAGGCGCAACAGAAAAAAAAGAGAAGCGGGGTTAGCAAATGAACACACACAAAGACATGCAGATGAATGAAGTTTGAGAGCTAAAGCATTGTAAGCATATAGTCCCTACATGAGCACAAGCATGAGGAACCTGTATGAACATGCTGGACTCAGGTGTGCATCATCAGCACTCTATTTCAAATAATTCATTGTGTAAGGTGAGAGAATGATCCAAAGCAACTACCACAAATAAAAACGACAGTAGAGTGAGAGGTGAATACCTCTAGCTTGGCAGAAACTGGACAATTTTCTGTTAAAATAAGACAGAAAGTTGATTTCCACTTCAATTTATTAAGCAGTATGCTTTAGCTGGATTCGGCAAAAGAAGTTGGGTATGTATTTAGGAGCATAATTGTAACTAATAAAACTATTATGTATTTATTGCACTTTGAACTAATGCTCATGACTGCATCTGGACGATGGATTAAAGTGAAGTTCTATCAGCTTGGCTTTCATTTGGACACACCTTGTGCTTGACCATTGGTAGCTGATGCATGCTACTAAAGTTGTTCATAAAGGAAGAGCACAGTTTACCTTGCTGTCAAGGTTTGTGCAGATCCTTTTCATAAACTTTGTCTAAAGGAAGTGAAAACGTAGAACCAGACACTGCGAGATCAATGATAAACAAAACTGTAGAATTATGACAAAAACCGCCATCAAAGTTTCTGTGAAACGAGGGGAAAGTGCTGCTCTATCTCGGTTTTGGTTAGCAAGCAGGCCTCGCTGCTTCAGAATACAGGATGCTGGTATGGTCCCTCATCAGCTATTTCTTAGTGTGATGCGCCTCCCAAAATCTTGCTTTTGTGTATTAAATATAACCACTATGTCGACTATAAAGGTGGCTTTAAAAGTTTGCAATCCGCAGTGTGCAACTATATTGTCAGTGTAGAGTCATGGTTTCAATGGATTCGAATGGTGACACAGTTTCTCATCTTAGAAAGAGTACCAAAGTCTTTGTCCAAATTTCTACAAACCATAGTCAATTTTCACATTGACCTTTGACCACCAAATTCGAATCAGTTCAACTTTGAGAGCAAGTGTATGTTTGTAAGAAATTCGCTCAAAGTCTTCCTGAGATTTCACTTTCACGAGAATGAACAACCCGAAAACATAATTCCTCTAATCACTTCAACTAAGAGACACTTTTAAGCGTAGGGTGAACAGAGTACCCATGCACGATAGCCGTAATAAATCACTTTAACTCTCACTGCTTCTCTGAGGAGGATTCAGTTATCACACCAAAATGTTTTTGAAATGAACTGTTTGTGGTGTGATTCTTTACTGCTGCACAGTTTCCAGTGCCAAAAAACTAGTGAGTGCACAGTCTGCACAATGAACATCGTTCAGCAACGGAAACGTGTGTAAATAGCACTGACTTCCTTTTTTAAATTCAAATTAGGGGAATAATATATCTGCATTCAAATGCATGTCCATTGTTTGACACCCTTCCTCCTTCTATACTCTAGAATACTTTGCTGTGGGACTTCCAGGAAATTTAACCTTAACATATGAGGTTGCCATCATTTAATTCTCTGGAAAATACAAATGAGAAGCAGAGTGTATTCAAATCCGCTGAGAGACGGAACGGTACAGAAGAAGAGAGGCACGCAGTGAGGTTTCTATGTAGCAAATGAACCGTGGTGACCTCGTGCGTCTATGCGTAGGTAATGATCACTGACCGCCTGCAGGGGGCACCACCTGGTCCAGCAGCTTCATGCTTGTCCTTTTCCAAATCTTCTTGATCACAGCTCTAAGCTCCTCATTGGCTTGATCCAGATTACCTTGGAAATGACAGAAAAAGTGGAATGTTTAACTGAAAAGTCACTTTGGTTAAAAGGAACGAGTCACTGATCAATACATTGTTGTATTAAGGGGTATCTGGCTGAAAGGAAAGTATTAAGTATTATAATTCCATCTCTTACATTTACATTTAAAGTTGCAATGAATTCCCCATGATAAACTAAATACATGGGATTAAGATTTGAATGTTGGGAGCCCTGATGGCCATGGAGGAGAGATACGTATTGAACACCTATAGCTCCCTCTTGTGGCGAAATGTTGAACTGGAAGACACCAACTCAGTGAATAGGGGACAACTATACTAAAAGTCAAAGATGCATGACATGACATTCATTAAAAAGATACTGCATGAGGCATCCCAAAGTAAATAATTCAGAAGAGGGACAACGTGTTGAATCAAATCTTTTCCAATATTTTTTTAAAAGATATGTAGACTTGTTTATGTAAATGAGGAAATCAATCAATACATCAATACATCAATACATTTCAAGCACAATGGAAATGCAACGTTGCCCACCCAATGAATAATTTTGAACAAAGTGGATGAAGGCCCGTGGATGAAGGTAATTGCTGGTTTAGGAATCACTAGCCAAAGTGCTAAAGCCTCTCTGTCCACAACATTGTGGATGGGTGCTGTAGTGGTTTCTCTGGGCTGTTATCTCAAGGAGCTTTTATGCCACGAGGCTCCAGTGCACACAACATAACACTCTTTGACTCATATGACTCAAAATATCTATTTCATACTGTAAGTCCCTCTTTTTCTGCTGTACAGAATGACAATGCACGGCTCAAAAAAGCTCAACAAAATAACATGGATCCATAAGAATAGAACCAAAAGTGTTGCAGATCTCTTAATTACTTAAAAGTCTTGACTCACCCTCAGTCTTAATCTTAAGAGCAGTGCGGACCAGAGCAAACAAGGTGGCATTAAACATGACTGTCCCATCACTGTTGAGGGGCATGTTCATCGCCACTAGACGCTGCAACAGAAGTACAGATTATGAAGGATGCATCAAAAGTGAAAAAGCCAGTAATCAATGTGTCAATGATGTACGAAGACTTTCACGTGTTTTTGTCACCGTCAACATTCACCACATGCATTTCTCTATCTGTATGGATTAGTGAGTCGTTATGTTGTCGAAACCCACCTTACAGGCCACTCTGTGAGGGCAGAGCTTGCCAAAGCCCAGCGGAGGCTGGATCCTCCTCAGCAGAGTCACCACATCAAGGTGCTTTATCCTGCCCCTGGCAACAAGATCCATTCAAATATAAGGCACTTTACCAGTGAGCAGCACAGTCTTCACTGCCACTCAGGTTCTGATAAGTAACACATCCTCAGTTAGTGCACCTCAGATGGTACGGCTGTTACCAAACAATCACCAGCCCATGTGTACTGACACAAATATTCCTGAGCTGTAACGTACAGCGTAAGGAATAGGTGAACTTCTGTTGATAGTTCTCTCCGAATGGGTCCTGAGTACTTACTTGGCTTCAGGGTCGTATTCGGACCAGATCCTTTTAAACTCATCCAGGTGATGCGGCCCAAGAATGGACCAATCACGGGTCAGATAGTCAAAGTTGTCCATGATGACAGCAACAAACAGGTTGATGATCTGAAACCAGGATATTGGGATATTTTATTGTATTCAGGAAGGTGCCTGCTCAAGTCTGTGCTCAAACATTACTGCTACCGCACACAGTGACATGATTACCAGGAAAGCACAGAGCATGTAAAAGCTGATGAAGTAGATGATGGCGAAGCCGCTGCCGCAAGTTCTCTCCTCTCCGGGGTTGTAGTCCGACTCTGAATCACACAGCTTCCCTGGCAGACAGGCCAGCATGATCTCCTGCCAGGCCTCACCTGTGGCACACCTAACATAGAGCCAGAAGCATTGACACAGGAGCAGGATGAGGGGGTTTTCCCTCATGCATTTATGCATTTGTGAGGACTTCTAATGGCTGGTAACCAACAACTTAAGCTACACAAACACCTGAAGAGCATCAGGACCGCTTGAGGAAAGGTTTGAAAGTTGTTGTTGCGGTTGATTTGAGTTCCATCCACCATGGCTATTTTCCCAAACACCTAGAAAAGATAAAGAAGCATCAGCCAGCCTGCTCTTAACTTCTGACAAACATTCAAGACAAACTGGAAGGTTACTCAAGAGAGTGCAGACCTCCTCAAAGGCCATGCCTTATCTAGCAACAGTAACTCAAGTAAAAACAAATCATTTGTGTATCCGACCTGTGATTCAGATCCACTCCAAAATTGAATGGGTTATTCCTTGTCCCATGCTACACCCTTCCATCAAGTGTCATGCAGGGTGTAAAACAGGTTACATTACCTGCATCCCGATTACAGCATAGATGAAGAACAGCATGGCTATCAGGAGTGCAACGTAGGGAAGAGCCTGGGTGAGGAAAAAAAGAGAAAAGAGTGAGACACTGGAATCTGCGGTATCTAATTTGACCGAATGCATCGTCAAACCCCTGTTTCAGCGCCAGATCCACTGGTTCTCTTGATCAAATCTTGTACAACTTGCCCCACCCTGTTGCAAAGTGTTTGTCCTCTTATCTTACGATGCTACACAGTTTCTTCAGACTTATATCAGAACAGCATACAATTTAAAAAAAGGCTCAGAAAATGCTACCCATGAACTGTGGTTATACTGGTTAAAAGCAAACCCAGAAACCAGTTTAAGAAGGTTAGAGCTCTCGCCTTGAACCCTAACTTGTGATAACAAGTGTAATCTCTCATCTCATTGGTCCATGACATTGCAGACTCAAGAGGGACGTCACAGTCTTACCTGGAACGACTTGATGAAGGTCCACAGCAGAGTCCTGATGCCCTCCCCCCTGCTCAGAAGTTTGACCAGTCGCATCACTCTGAACAGGCGGAAGAAGGTGATGGAGATGCGAGCGCTGTCCTCCGTGTTCTGGAGTGGAGGACGTAGAGAGTAATCAGGGGATGAGGTAACCGAGGGAGTAGCATCCAAACGCAGACAGTGATGAAGCTCCGTACCACTCGTTCATTCATGCAGTCAGTCATGCATGCATTTTCTTCAGTCATCACGTGGGAGTCATACTAGCTTGCAGGCAACCTTAAAGTAGATGAAAATCAGTAAGAAGAAGTCTTCCCATCTTTCTGTGATCTTTCTGCCTCTTTGCAATGACAACAACCAATGTGCATGCAGAGTAGCTGTCTTACACACAATGCCATGACCAACAGACCCGGAGGACACGCTACATTTAACTCTGGATGATTCAAAACAGGCAACAGACAATCTGCAGTCCAAAGACAGACAAACCAAAAGACAAACTGTACTTGTGTTTTTACAATTGATGCAAACATCGAAATGGATCTTGTATTGTCACGTTCAAATACAAGAACACGGGACATTTGACGAGAAACAGTGCACTGACTATCGCAAACACTTGGGCAAGCTATGTTGAAATGAAGAAACAAGACAAAAGACCAGACAGTGTTATCTGCCAGTCAGTGTCATGCCATGCACCCAGATAGGTCCAAGTCTCAACGGACACAAATAAGTCAGTTCAACCATGAAACTGGAGCCAGAATGCAACAAACCAGGTGGATTCAAAACAAGACTTTGACAAACATCGAGAGTTCAATCACAAATCATCACACGGTTGAACAAGTGAGAGCATAAAGCATCTCAATGTTTTCATCAGTATACGTGAGCGACAGAGTGACAACAAAGAGATCTTGATGCTGAGTGATAACAGAAGGGTGAAGGGCTTTGATAATGTTCTTACCCCTGGCTCCACTATCACCTTGACGACAGGAATGGCTGCTGACTTGAAATCAAAAGCCTAAAGTTAATCCGAGATACACAAACCAGCGGTACAACACCAAAATGTTCACGAGTCATCGTCACCGTTTGATTTGTTCAACGTACAATTGCATTAAAAAAACGCTCAGAAGCACCGTCACTTAAAAACAACAACACAGCATTACAATGAATACCACGAACAGGAACATTATCATTTTAAAGCCTGTCATGCAACAGCTTTTCCACATGTTCTCGACAGTAACACCAGACATAAGATGCAAGCATTCAGTGCTGAACGATAATGTGTTCTCCACCTAAATACTGAATAGTTCAGCTGTCGACATTGACAATAAGGAGAAAGCACTGATACGCCGTCTTAAAGGAAAATGCTGACATTGTTTGTTTTTCTTGTTTTTTTTCTTTATATCCCAGATGGCCATGTTGTGGTGAAAATATTTGTGTGTTGGAATGGTGCGATGAGAAGGGGGTGAAAATAACAAGAGCCGTCTGTGTGTGTCCTCCAATCAATCATTTGCCTGCTTCCCTCACCTCGGTCTCTCTTTTTGTGCACTGATTTGCTGAAGGTGAATATCCAGTCGGAGTGATTTTTCTCTCAGATGAGCTTCGCCACCAACATGCTCAATCGGTCGAAAAGCCCCCGGCAAGGGCTGACTCGTGCCAACGGTGCGGGACACACCGCCAAACACTGCCACAAAGGCTCACAGACAACCTGACATTGGCCAACAGTCGATCGTCGGAGCATTTAGAGAACTTTCTCTTCCTTTCTTTCCAAGATACCAGAACGTGCTGTTTTTAACCCACTGTCTGCTTACAAAACAACCTCCTAGACCCCCACTAATCTGGTTTTAAAGCAGGCCGCTCAACTGACAAGGCCCTCTTTGCAGTGACAGTGCTGCACGCCGCCTTGAGACCTCTGCTACAAGACCTGTTTGCTGCAATCAAAACAGTGAAACACCAGCTCGTCCTCTCCACCCTTATAGGAGTTGGCGTCTCAAGCTCTGTCATCTCTCTGTTTGCATCTTACCAAACGGGCCAGTCCTACCAGGGGACATGGATCTGTGTCTGAACCGTGCAGCCTCCTCTTCTCCCTTTACACAAGGACACTTAGCGCTGTCGTACACTTGCATGGCTTCTCCGACCACTGTTTTGCCGATGACACCCAGCTATTCTTGTCATTCCCCCGTTTTTTGCAAGTATCCAAATATATGGTGGCTGTGTGCAGGAAAATATAGATTTGAAGGAAAAGGATAACCTGAAATAATGGCTGTTCCCTTTAAAAAAATGTAAAACATAAATACACCGGTGTTTTCTGAGTTGCAGAACTATACAGCACTAATTCAAGTGCTGACATGCTCTTAGCGGGTGTATGTATACCTGTTGCTCTAAGTCATACCTTCAGGCCTTCTGTTTGCAAAGTTTATGTTACACCTTACATCATAGGCTGGAGTTTTGATCAATGATGGTGGACAGTGTGTTCTTAACCTCAAACATTCATTCAAAGCAAGAGACTGACCGGACAAACAAACATGTTCATTATGTACAAGCAAGAAGCAAGCAGTCAGCGTTAACAGCAGCTGCCAACCAGCATACAGAGTGGCCTTGAAGTAGAAGTACAGCAGATTCAAAGGAGTTACAAGCGAAAACAGTTTGGTACAAAATGATCACATTGGAGATTTTTAAATGAGCAAGTCGTACGATTGGGACACAATTAATATTTTATTATAAGATATATTTTTGATAAATATAATCAAGAGAACAATATTCAAATACTGTCCATCTACTGTATTTTCACAACCTGTAGTCTTTATTTACACCAGAGGTGAGAGACAAATGACAGCATCATTAAATAGCATAACACATGTCATCTATTTTTCTTTACTTCTGTTTAGTTAAATAATTATTTGATGTGGATAGGGTTCGCGTCACGGTTCTCATACTGAACTTAAACAACATTCGTAAAACAATGTTGTTCGAATTTTACAGTATCATGAGACTGTGGTTTTATGACCGATGACAGAGTTGTGAAGAGCAGTAATTACGCAAAAAAAAGAGCATTGTGATCTTGAATGCAACTCTGATGATAGGGCGAGGCTGGGAGCGTCAGAGTGAGCAGTAAGACAGGCTTGTATGTGTGATAAATGACTACTTACATTGATCTCAGTGATGGCAATGTCAACCACGCTACCCACAACAATTAAGGCATCAAACGTGTTCCATGCATCAGCAAAATAGTTCTGCAAGCACAAGCAACAAAGACACAGAAAAGAAGAAGAGAGACAAGAGAGCGAGAAAGAAAAGGTAAAACAAAATAAGCATTATGAAAGATAGAGAACATCAGAAAGTTGTGATTCGATTAAAGAGTGAAGTTGAAAGTCAAGTGTCGGTGAAAGTATTAGCTTGTTTAATTTATCCAAATAATAATTAGAAAACTTAGCTATTTTATATCATTAATTAACTATCTGTCATTAATCTTCCATTGCAAACTGCATCTTCTACTCCCACTGATGCAGCGGCAGGCTTAAAGAAATGGTCACCATAGACTTAAAACAATTTAACAAGATCTAATCGGTATGGTGCAGTGGTTTCATCGAATTCATGTGTTACCACGCAGGGAGTTTTTTTCCAGCCAATAATCATGTATTTTGTCGATGGTACTCATCAACCTTTAAGTCCACAACAGATTCGACAGACTTGCTTCAAGAGCAGAAATTAGTGAAAAGATAACACAAAAATGAGACAGGAAGGAAGGAAAGGAGGAAAGATGTGAAGGGCAGAAACAAGAGAGCAGCAGCAGTGGGAGAGCGGGAGGAGGGAATGACAGAGTTGTACATACTAACGTCGTTCTACCTGGCTGAGTATGATGTCGACTACACTGCCAATCACGACCAGGGCATCGAAGACGTTCCAGGCGTCCCCGACATAGCCCTGATTATGGCAGCATGCACAGCCAGCGGGAGGAGAGGAGAAGGCAGGAGTGGAGGTGGAAGCAGGAAAGTACAAGAGGTAGAGAGGTTACGGTGAGGAGTAATGGAAGGTGACAATGAGGATTGAATGGAAGTGGAGTCATAGCCAGTGGGCAAAGAGCCCAAGAGAAGAGTGTATGAGGGCTGGGTTACAAGGAAAAGCGGAGGGCTTTCAGATAAAAGGTCAAAAACATGAACCTTATTACGGATCAAATATAAAGGGAGATCTAAATGGAAAAACTACAAACAGGATGATTTAGGGAACTGGTGGTAGTTTTCAATATATTTGTATACGAGGAGAGGAGAGGAGACTTACTCTGGGTTTGAAGGCGATGAGCTTGAGGATCATCTCCACAGTGAAAACCCCGGTGAAGACCATGTTGAGGATGTCCATGGCATAGTTAAACAGATGAGACTGACCATGGTGCTGGAAAGAGACGGGCAGATACACTGATCAGAAATATAAAACACTAACACATGTACTCTATTTAAAGTGTATCAGTGCACTTGTCTTAGGTTGAGATTCAATCTGCAATACATACAGCATTGCGGAAATCCAAACTAAATCAACCTTATTGTTCCCGTTCCCAATGCATTCAGGTGAATGAAGGGCACTCACCTGAATGGCCAGACACAAGGTGTTGAGGATGATCAGGATAAACATGACGTATTCAAAGCCAGTGGAGTTGACCACATACCAGAACTTGTACTGGTATGTGTTTTTGGGGATGTAGCGCCGCAGAGGACGAGCTTTAAGAGCATATTCCACACACTGACGCTGCAGTGGTGGGGAAATAGAGAAACAGACAAATAAAAACAGACTTATCATCAAGAGAAACAGGTCTTCTTCTGTACACGATAGTCACTATTTGGACCAGTCAGTAGTGAGATCCAGTAGAAGTTTCACCACGAACTTTGCCTTAATCTAAACAAGTTGTTTTGTTGCCTAAACCGAGCCAAGTTGTTTCATGTGAAGACAGAAGTTTATTTTGAAAATACTGTATTGCATGGAAAGTAGGAAATGCACAAAAAATGAGGAATAACTTTTCATAAGGTATCATGAGAACCGTTGCATGAGGATACATTGCAATGATACACCATTAATAATTTGACATGAACAGATTTTTCCAACTAAATTTGAAATGTTCAATAAAAGCACCAATACACAGCAGCCTCCTGCACAAACACACAAATGTCAAAGGTCCCGCCTACCTGGTTCTTGTCCAGCTCGCAGTTCTTGTACTCCTTCTCCCCCTGCTCCTGAAAGGTGACGATGACGAAACCGACAAAGATGTTCATCATGAAGAAGGCGATGATGATGATGTAGATGATGAAGAAGATGGAGATCTCGATGCGGTAGTTGTAGATGGGACCCATGTTCTCCCTGTTGGAGTCGATGGCCTTGTAGAGTAGACTGCATGGACACACAAAACACAGAGGAAGTAGAGATAATTAACAGTAGCAATTCTGCGAGTTTCATTTGTTTAAATATACTACATAGCGAAGGCTTTATTTACACTTTTGGTTGTTGAAAAAAGTGGTAATGAAGCATTTTCATTCATTCAGAGATATGGGTGAATGATGATCAAACATTAAATAAATCTTTCCATTATTCCAATCTGAATTCTAGCTCAGGGCCAAAGCAGTACTCACGTGGGCCACCCTTCGAATGTGGAGACGGTAAAAAGGGCCATCATGGCCATCAGCACGTTGTCAAAGTTGAAGTCGCTGTTGTACCAGATCCTTTCTTTCACCATGGGCAGCGCCGTGTCCCCGTTGTTGTAGAGAATGTAGGTACCTCTGTGATTTAAAGATGAAATATCAACTACATGCACAGACACTCATGCAGGCCAATGTCCAAAAGCTGGAAACGATAAATAAATAAAAAATATAAAAACTCACTTGCAGTCTTCTGGACTGGACTTGGCGTCATCTGTGCAGCGATAAAATTTCCCCTAAGACAACAGAAAAAGTCAGAACTGTTCTTCGCTTACAACCTTCTACTTCTGTTCAAACAATATTCGTTGTTTTACACCAGAGGAGCCTGTCGATTTTGGTTGTGACCCCATGACCCTCAATCTCTCTCTCCACTGTTTCCCTGTATACCTTGAAGAGCTGCACTCCGATACAAGCGAACATGAACTGCAGCAGCGTGGTGACGATCATGATGTTGCCGATGGTCCTGATGGCCACAAACACACACTGGACCACATGCTGCAAAAGGACACACACGATCGTCAGTAGGAATACACAGTACTGTATCATAAGCACATGTGCAGGCATCCACAATTACAACAGACACACGCCTACAGATACCTTCAGTCCCTTGGCTCTGTTGATGGCCCTGAGCGGACGGAGGACTCTCAAAACGCGGAGAATCTTCACCACTGAAATGGCAGAGGACCTAAGGAAGACAGAAAAACACACAATGGTGGATTCAGCTGAGCAATTGTGACGGCATGTTGCCGTAGAGACGTTCCTTTCAGCTCTGCCACCAGCAGATTTATACGTCACGGCAAAACTACCACAACTGCTCAATGATACATGTCAACGTTGGAAAATGATTGACCGATACTTACTGGATGCCAAAGGAGACCAGAGACACCCCAACGACCAGCAGGTCTAAAAGGTTGAAGTAGTTCCTACAAAAGGCCCCTTTATGAAGAAACGCTCCAAACGCTGTCATCTGGACAGAGGAGAGACAACAGTCAAGACTAAAGAAGAACACATTCACGGGCAGCTTCCAATTAGGCTGAAATGGAATTGAAATGACTGTTGTTACTCTTTAAATGATTTGTTACTATTTACAGTGTCAATTTTCAAAAGAACATGTTGTCAGCACCAAGATTTGTTGAATGTTGCATTTCCTTCTTTTTATATTGCCTTACAGTCACATTGAATTTGTATTTCAATCATGGGTCTTCATGACAACAGTGTACAGTGCAATTTCATCTGCAGTTTCCCAGTTTCCTGCATTGAAATTGAGCTGTTATGTTACGTAATTATGTCACTTAGGGCACGCACACACAAACGGATTCGTACTTCTAATGTTGTGCAAGTGACAATAGTTTCAAGCAATACTTATTATATGTTTGGTTCAATATTTAAAAATGTTGCAACAAAAAATGAATTGATATGGTAAGCCTGGATTCACACTCATAAACACGTATAAGGACTTCAAATCAGAGACACATACATGTGCAGTGATACACACACACACACACATACACACAAATAGATAGATCATATATGATGCAAGATGGTCACACAAGACACAGGGAACATTATTAAAAAGCTACTACACTCTTTTCCGGTGCAGATTAAGCGAGCGACAGGGCCTGTAATCCTCTCCTGATCGAATTTCAGGCTTAAGCGATAATACATGAGATGCACCTGGTACAGGCATGCAGTGAGCAAAGGGGTACTGCAGAGGATTTAATTCTAACAGAAAAAATAAAAAAATAATGTTCCTGGATTTGTTCAAACACAATATTTGGGAGTGCATTCGTCAAAAAAGACATGAAAAACGGGGGCACAGCTGTGTGTACAGTATGCAATATAAAAAGCAATATAATGCTTGATGTCAGTTCAAGTTCAAGTGCATCTCTCCACAGTCCAAAATATTTCAAATCCAACAAACATAATTCTAAAAAACAAACATGTTTGTTGTTCAAAATATGGGTTATATATTAACAAAGATTCAAAAACTGTCAAAAAATGATCATGGCTGGTGAAAGGTTTCAAAATGCCACCAGTCAAAGTGCCAATCAAGCATATTTATTTTCATCTTCGGAAGGGAAAGAGAACAGAACTGACTGTAACATTTGTGCCAAACAAGTAGTCGTACTCGGGAGAGGCACATAAACTGGTCGAGGATGATAAGGGAAGTGCGCCATAATGGAAAAGTGACTGACAGACAACAAAATTGCTGACCAAAACTCATGATCACCACGTTAAACGGACTGGCGCCATGACAACAAGACAAGCAAGCGATCACTTCAACCAAAAATGTATCGAGACAGAAATGAATAGAATGAGAACGCATGCAACAAGCTTGGAAGTGATGGGTTGCTGCGGAGGCGGCGCAACAGTTTTTCTTGTTTACCTTAATAAGGATCTCAAATGTAAACATACTAGTGAAGACATAGTCTGCATAGCCTAGGATCTGAGGAGGCAATCAGAGTGACATAAGCACGCAGGGTTACTGAAGCTCTACCCAGCACAGCACAACAACAAAGGGCATTTACCTTCAACAGGATCTCAACAGTAAAGATTGCGGTGAAAGCACAGTCAAAATAACCGAGTACCTGCAAGAGGCAATGCACAAGTTCAAGTCATTCCACGATAACAGCACAATAAGATCCAGTGAGTGTATATGTATATATTCTGTGCATATATATATATATATATATATATATATATATATATATATATATATATATATACTATATACAGAGATGGGCAGTATTTCTGTTACTTGTATTTGAAATATGTATTTCAATTACTTTTGAGTATTTTGTCATTTGTATTTGATAGGGCCGATAAAAATCTTGTAACAATTTAATAATAATTTAATAATTTGTAACAAAATACTTTAGAGTGGAGTAATTTTGTATTTAAAATACTCAAAATACTTTCTCCACGAGCTGCACAAGGCAATATTCTCATGCAGTATAAAATAAATAATCATACCTACAATTACTGTTGGTCACATGCGTTCGTTAATATAACTAACTTTCTGCCCGTGTACTTTGTGTGTCTATGTTGCTAATGCAGATGGTAAAAAGTCATATTATTTGAATGTTATTCGCCTAAATCATGCTTCCACAGGCCTTTTTTTTCACAGCAGACACTTTGACAAGACAAGTGTTACTGATAACTTACGAGATGGCTCTGTCTCCATCAGCCATGCCAGTATGACAGAATGCACAACACCAGCATCCAGGATTGATTTTATTTTTTTGCTCCTGTGCTTTTCTTACTGTGGCATGTCGAAATGTGTGCTGTGAAAAACTTGTATGGTCAGCTACAGAGAGACAAATAAACTCTCCAAATATGATGAACGCAGCCTTTTGGGGCAGTCAAAGACTACGGTCATAGTGGTTGTCCACGTACGATATTGCGAGCGGAGAAGTTGCGTATTGGGTCCTCAGCAGCCAGAGAGATGGAGCTGAGCATGATGAAGACCAGGATTAGGTTGGTGAAGATCTGATGGTTGATCAGCTTATGGCAGCACACACGAAACCTAAAGCAGAGAGAAAACCGAAGAAGGAGATATGGAGACAAAAAGACACACAGAGACAGATTATGCACAGTGAGTGTAACAGCAAGGCTGGGTTTGTGACACATCTTTGGTTTTAGCTTCTTGTCTCTGCTATTCCTGAGTTCCATTATGTCTGTCACACTGAGACTCACGGGTTAGTGCTGCTGAAGATGAAGAAGGCGCTGCCCACCGGGATGGGCAGAGTCTTTTCTTTGACGCTGAGTTCAGACAGCCTCGTAGGGCGAGGCCCTGGCGGGACTTCGGGGAGGACGCCGTTATCGTCGTCATCATCACAAGCTAGGAACAAAACTGGAGTCATGTCCAATCCCTCTTCATATGAAAACAGTCCTTCAGTTGTATTTGTAGTTTCACTACTGAAGAAACCAAATTCAGTGTATGTCATTGTCTTGGTATGTGCGGTCTTTAAAATGAGATCTCCCTCAGCATGAATTAAGAACTTTGTTTTATGTTAAATGAAGCTGTTCTAGGTACCACAGGACTTCCACCCCGCTGCATCTCGTCAGTAGGAAAAGCTGAAATTTGTGCCACAATTCTAACTCAACTCGACTGTTGGTGGTGAAATAACACCAGAGACGTCTACCTCTGATTTTTATTTTTGTTCAACCCTAGAGTCAATCACAACACCATGAAATTGGATGAATTGATGGATTAATTGTGGACCCCTTCCTAACTCGTGACACATGTGACTTCTACCTGGAGAGTCGATGGCAGGATATGACTCCTTGTCTTCCTCCAGCAAGACCTCGGCTGGTACCTACACACAGGGATCAGGTTTAGCGTCATAAAACTGTTACTAAGAAGAAAACTATATAGATAGATACTTTAAGACAGGCGGTCTGTTATAAACATATAAAGCTAGTTTCTGTCTTTTACCTTGGTCTCTCCATCCTTGACATCTATTATTTCAACTCTCTTCTTATCAGTGCTTGTATCCCTGTTAGATGAAACAGGAAGTAATTAACAAAGCAGAAGCCAATAAAAAGTGCTTGGAACAAATGTGACAACTGTCTACACAAATGCTCAGACGGGAACAGAAAATAAAATGCGAATTATTTAGGTGTTTGAAGCTGTACTTGGCGCTGTTCTTCCTCTTCTTGGCCTCCTCTTCCTCCTTCTGTGCCGTGTTGAGGCTCTCCGCGTCTGCCAGGTTGTCAACGGCGATGGCCAAGAAGACGTTTAGCAGGATGTCTGGTCATGTGACTTAAGGAGAAAACACTGAGCCACATGAAAAACGCACATGGGCTTTAAGAGACACTTTCTCACACAAGCAAGCGTGGAAATGTGTATGCGTGTGTGTGTGTGTGTGTGTGTGTGTGTGTGTGTGTGTGTGTGTGTGTGTGTGTGTGTGCGTGTGTGTGTTATTGTGCCCAGAAGGATACAGTTTCCACAGATGAAGAGGATGATGAAGTAAATGCAGACCACCATTCCAGAGGAGGAAGGACCGCCGTACGCCATGATACCATCATACATCACCGTGTTCCAGTCTTCTCCTGTCAAGATCTGGCAAGCACAACATACAGAGGGAGCGCGACAACTTACAACGCCAGATAGACAGTAATGTGAATCCTGAACAAGCTTATCAGTCACTGTCGTAATTCTTGCAAATCGTACCTGGAACACAGTGAGCAGGGCCTGAGGGAAGTTGTCAAACGTGCTCCTTTTGGTCACAGTTTCATCAAAGTTGAACTTGCCCCCAAAAAGCTGCATGCCAAGCAGGGAGAAAATAATGATGAAGAGGAAGAGCAGCAGCAACAGGGAGGCGATGGACTTCATGGAGTTGAGCAGAGAGGCCACCAGGTTACTGAGAGACGCCCAATGACTAGAGGAGAAGAAATATAACACAAGTTAACGGAAGGATAGACACACAGAATACTAAACACAAGGTGTGACGGTAATAAGGGGAACATGTAAAAATGATAATATTGGTTAGACGAGGCATGAAGACCACATTCTCCTGCTTCAGGCGTGATGTATACGTGCTGCATTGACGAGGTTGTTGTCATTTTTGACGCTCTTTTGCTCACCGTGTCACCTTGAAGATCCTAAGGAGTCGTACGCAACGGAAAACAGAGATGCCCAGCGGGGACATGATGGCCACCTCCACCAGGATGGTCTCTACGATGCCTCCGCACACCACGAAACAGTCAAAGCGGTTAAACAGCGACACAAAGTACGCCTGCAGCCCCAAACTGTACATCTTCACCAGCATCTCCAAGGTGAACATCGCCAGGAGAACTTTGTTGGCTACGTCTGGAGAGAAAGAGGACTTACTTTAACAACAAATCCTCAAACATGTCATAGTTGAACAAAGTCAAGAAAAACTGACGGGAATACATGCTTTACAAAACCTGAATAGAACAGAATAGAGAAGAAAAAGAAAAGATACCCTGTACTTTGGTCAGCCAGTCCGGCTGGTTGTAGTGCTCAGAGGCAATGGTGAGTGTGTTGAGGAACACCAGGATGATGACCAGCCAATAAAACGACACAGACTTCACAGCTACTCGACACTTTCTGCGGCAGAAACGGTTCCATCGTCGCGACTGACGACTGACAGACAAATAGTCAATAGTGAGGATATGTACGGCCAAATTTAGAAGAGTTCACTTCAAAAATACGACTTATTAATCAGCAACAATAAAAACTTTTGTTTCTTTCGTCGAGAATCACATTGAATCTTACCAATTTTGGAATGAACTCTTCTGACTTTGGATTTCATGTGTATGTATTTGATTATGTTTTCTCACATATACAGTTATACATGAAATAACACAAATAAGCACAATATCACTGTAACATATGAATTACAAAGAGTACTGGGTGGATGTTAGGTGAGTAAACGGGGGAAAAAACACAATGATGAAACTGCAGCAACATCAGGATAAAGACTGATACAAAACATGACAGACGTCGGATCAATCGCAATAAAGTAGATGAAAACTTCGGGGATCTGAGCAATTCAAATACGAGATAAGAATGAGTCATGCAAGATGAGTTGAATCACATATATGAATGAAGAAGGCATCAACGTGCAGTATCATACAGTACCAAGGTACTAACCTGCACTTTGACTTAGTAATTTTTTGACTGCGGAGGATAGAAGATGAGGCAACTTGAAATAAAAGGGCAACAACATGTGTGATTGTGCACTCTGTATTTGAGTCACATTTTTAATATGTACAATAGCCATTGTGTCTATCGACTGTCCTTTGTTAACCTCTTTTTTTGGCTCATCATAGCAACAACACTGTATGTCACACTCACCATAGCGGCCCACAGCAGGGTGATTTGTTTTCCTCTCCGTTGTGATTATCTGTGTTTGCCGACTCTGTCTCACTGGGCATGCTTGCTGTGGTACACACACACACACACACACACACACACACAAGAAAAAGTAACGTGAGACTATGAGGTGCCAAGGAAACAAAGAGGTGTAGGACATAAAAGCTGTGCCCTGAAGGAAACAGGTTCAAACAGATTCAAATTCTACTAGATTTTCCGATTGACGCATGAATTTTTTGGTTTGGCTTGGTTCCTTATTTAGAATTATATTAGACTGAAACTATTATAAGACTCAACTGAAAAAATAAGCAGTTCTTGTAAGCCTTCACGATAAACTGCTGAAAAAATATTAGCTCATAGGTCAAGCCAAACCACCGGAAAAAAAAAAATGCAGGTGTAAATAGAAAATGCTGGTTTTAATAAAAGCTAATTCAGCCAGGGTTTCCTAATTTACAGAATATAATCGTTCTCAAAGAAAGAGTATCTGACAATATCCAAAAATGATGAATTATAAGGTTTATGCATAGATCAAGTCACACAGTGAGCACATGCTGCCAGACCTGAGTCAAATTGGACTTTGTAAATAATTCTTGTAATTTCTTTCAAGCATTTATCGAGTGGAAATATAAATATTGTTACTCATATGAAATAGTTTAATTGTTGAATCTTGAATCTTTTTAGTACTGACTGCGTTGTCCAGTTGATATATTTGGTCAGACTATTTGGTCCAGGTCTGTATGCTGCAACACGTATTAGTTACATAGTCACAGGGTTACAGCGTACAGTATATTGGAAATCATATATACTGTACATGCATAAAATATATTTTTTTAAATGACAAATGAAAGGAAAATGATGGTGATTGGAAGAGAGATCTGTACACAAATACTTTGACAATTCTGTTTATTTCCGGCCCAAAATATATTAAAAAGAGATGAACTGAAAACATGACTATGTTTTACTAGAATGTTTTTCAGGATGCAATGTTTAAACTGATACTAAAATAAATAAAGTTTAAGAAGTACATTATATACAGGGATGGGTCAAATGCAGAGAATAATTTCCCCACTGTGGGACGAATAAAGGAATGTTTCTTCTTCTTCTTTCATTCAACTTTAGTTTGAAAAATCTTTTTCTGTATCTTTTACCACTTGAAAGTGCTAATGCTAAACATTACACAGATTCATATCATGTTCAAGATGAATAGCAATCTCTCTTGCGTGAGCGTGTTGTTTGTAACATTCGCATTATCGTTCCTGACAATGAAAGCGCCATTTCCCATAATTTGCTATTCGGTACACATCCCCCTCCACTGTGACATGGAGGCTGGAGCACATTTTCCCTCCATCAGCTTCTCGCCTGTTGTACAACACAAAGTGTTGATTCATATTTCACTAGAAAGGCTGTGTGTGCTGCTGGGGGACAATGTGACGCAAAGTTTAAAAGGAGGTATTGACAATTGATGATTAGGTGCATGTGCTCCATGAAATGGATTTGCTTAAGCTGAGGATGGTAAGGATTAGACATTGACTAATGCGACACAGGGTTTGCAAATACAAAAGCACAAACAAAAGCATAAAGCAACGCACATGCAAGCAGAGGCGCCCTCCATTACAAAGATGAACTGTCCCATATGAACATGCCCAGACACTCACGCGTACACAAACGCATTTACCATGTGTCTCTGTGGACTGAGTGAACCAGCCAAACTTTCCTTTCTTCTTCTCAGTGAGGTCAGCCAGCGTGACCCCTTGGTGTTACCAACATGCAGTTCACACAGCCAGACAGCAGAGGAAGCAGTGAGTCAGTACGCGGCAGAACAAGAGAGACAGCTGCAATACAAACTACAGCACAGACACAGCTACCATGTCCAGGAAAAGCTACCAAACAAGTGTACGGGACACAGTAACATCCTCTAGCCATAAAATACTATCTTTTCCTACTACAGTAAATCATTGACTGCTAACAGGAAGGGGGTTGACACATAACAGGAAAGAGAAAGGTTAAAGAGACGATACAGTACAGGACCAATGTTTTGGGGTATTAACAATATTTAAGTGCTGACATTAGCATAGAAACTCACAGCACAGTTTAGACGGGATACTTGCTAACTGAAAGAGGATATGTAGTAGAGAATAGTTGTTTAATAGTACTTAATATCAGCCAGGCTCATTTAATGCAGATATACCAGTATTGGCGTTTATGTCAGCCGATAAATAACAAGAAAGTACAGTTCAGAAAAGCCATTCATATGTTTGAGTAAGTTTTGAAACAGAGTCGAGAATACATAAGAGTGCTGACTGTAGAATGTCCCACTCAATACATATATCTTGGTCGCAATTCTTTAAAAACCAACCATACTATATCTGCCTCATAAATCCCCTCAGTTGGGCAGAATTTTAGCCCGATAAATTCTGGACAGAGTAACAATGAATACAATATTAGACTGGAAAGGATTAGCAGCAAACAGAACGTCAGAAAGAAAACATAAGATTGAAAGCAGAGAATAGAACAGCTGCTCGCAAGAAGAGAAGATGTGAAGACACAAAAAGGAAGAAAGAGGGGGAAAAAAACTACTGTCAGCAATAATCTACAGACGTTTTTTTTACAAGGCACACAGTCACTGCAGGAGTTAAGGAGAGAAAGCTAGTGTGTTGTCTTGGGTGTCTACAACAGCAGCAGCAGCAGAGGTAGAAGCAGGGCAATTACTGGAGGATGTAAAAACTGACATTACCCACAATGCAACTCTACCGCCAACAATTTGGTCTGAGAGTCACGTGTGTTACGTTAGTAGCTGCACATGTAGCCTCAAGCGGCTAGCCCCCATCCTATTGAACAAAATATAGTTGTGATAAAAAAGGAAATGATTGACCTGTGAGCAGACCTATACATCAATCAGTATGAAACTGAAAAGCCTGATACTCATTACCATCACCGCTTTGCTTGAAGTCAATGACGGTGAGGTAAGAAATTAATGTGGAAGTAAATTCAGCAGCTGCTAACCTAGACACAGACTTAAAGAGAGAAACAGAGAGCAAACAATGCTAGAAAAAGGTTTTCTATATTTTTTAATGATGTCCTTGTGAATTGGATACATCGAGCATTGGGAGAACTGATCATCTCAAAAGGCAGCTGTGTAAATGATCCCCTTTCCTTCATCATTCTATCTTTTATGTAAGTGATGGGTGACAGGGAAATTTAAAGAGAGAACTGCCAATTAAGGGTTGTATTCATTCAATCAATCAATACAGCAGTGGTCGTTGCAAACACACCTGGCTGAGGTCTGCACTCTGCTGAATCCTGAACCTTTCAAGTTATTAATGTAAATGTGGTTTAACAATTTTAGGATTAAGGAATGAAATACATGGCGTTATATAAGGAGAAAACATACGATGATTAAAGGTGAACAACAAAGAGAGAACTTGAAGACATGTTGCAATTTTTCATAACTGCATTTGTCAAGAATCTGTTATGACGCTTCATACAACCACCCACAGCTCAATCATTCAAATATCAATCATTTAATCAAATGACTTAAGTCAATCCTCATTTCAGCTGTAAACACAAAGAACTTGTCTGCAGCGACCACCTTCAGTTTACTGTACCGGTCAAAGGTCAAATAGATTGTTTGAATTATGTATTAGATCCTTTCTCACCGGAAAACCAAACAGGGTGCAAACATTCTGTTCCAACAATAAGCCTCCTCCAGATCAGAATAAGCAATATTTCTCTCTCATGCATACACACACACACACACACACACGCACACAACCAAACGTCCACAGTTACCGCTGCGTTGTCATGGCAACAGCACACACCAGGCCACACCACAGAATAGACCGAAATTCACGGCACTGCTGTCGCCCACATTCTTTGTGGTACCTCAGACATCGCCAGCGTGGCTGATGTCACAGTTTTCCAGAAGAGAAGTTTTCCTTTTAGAATCCAGCAGCACTGATGCAGGAAAGTGAGCAGCACATGTGGTTGGTGGTTCAACAAAAAGGGGGTCACAACTGCCCTAACTTGCAGAGAGTTTACGTCTGCACTCATCGAGAGATAATCATGAGCATCTGTGTGTAATACAGACCGATTCTGCAGCACTTTGTGGTTCACATCAATATTCAGGAGGCAAACAGAAGGAACAACAGGAAGGATATATTTCTAATCTTGACCTAATTAATGAAGGTAATAGAAAGTAGAAAGGTACTGTAAAATAGCTTCACTCAACTCATTTTGCCAGAAGAGAAAGAGTCAGACTTCGTGAGGTGAATGTTTTAGGTGGTGAATGTCTCATTTTGGTACAATAACTGTTTTCTGGATTCCTTATTGGAGTTTTACCAAACTGCACATCCTGGAGAAAGATATATTTTATTGAATGCATCTTTGTATGGTGACATTCATGTGTTTTGTTTACAATCTGCAACATGTGATATGGTCCCTTTGTACTGAATATAAGACTTGATTGTGGTTGTTTGTCATTTCAAACTGCAACGTGTCAGCGTGTCAGTATTATTTGGCCACTCTCCACATGCTTAAAAGAGTCGGTCAACATCGAATTGTGGGAAAAATTCTCGTGTTATTGGCGAAGCCAGAGCGATTTGTCCCAGATACATAGAACATCTCCTTTATGATACATGAAGGCAACGCATCAGTGAGCTTGTCCGAGTGGAACAACAACAGACGGATGAGTAATGGTTTGCCCTCCTCACCTGCCTTCTTTCACTATCAAATTCAGAAGACTCACGGTTACGCTTGCCCTCCTCGTCCCCCTCCTCCTCGTTCTCGGGGTCGATGTCCTCGGCCTGGGTGATCCAGTCCAGGTAGCCTTTCAGGTCTTCCTCTAACTGCTGCTTCTCACGTAGCTTCTGGAAATCTCCCCGAGCCTTGGCCTTCTCTCGCTCTTTGGAAAACTCTCTGGATAGGGCGGAGCATAACGATTGTAAAACCTGATCCAGATAATACTGTGCTGGATCAGAACAAACACCAAACAAGAAATCTGCCGATTTTATAAACCTGCTTATCCTGTTCAGGTTCACAGAACTGATAATCATATGGCTACTTATATTTTTAAATTATAACGTATTTAACCATTTCATATCGTGTCTGAAAATATTCGTAGTGTTTGAAATTCATTTGTGGAATTTAGCACATCAAAACAAGCCTTAAAAGCTTTTTGCACAGCACAAAACAAAGAAAAGCACCCTCAACACCTACCCGCTCAACACACCCAAAACCAGGTTCAGAACAAAGAAGGATCCAAAGATGACCAGACTGACAAAGTAGACCCAGGGCAGCTCAAAGCCCATTGCATCATTCATCTAAATAGAAACACAAGCAGAGAAGGAGAAATATTAGACACGGTTTATTTATATGCTTTGGTTCATAACTGTGCATATATTGTCTTCTTTTTTATGTTTTTTTTATTTATTTTAAAATTGCATACAATTCTTTACTGTTTCATAAAACTTGGCGTCGTGAATTGAGCTACTTTGCTCTAGGAAACCCAAAGACCCTCACGAACACCTCATGAAAAGACAAATATCTCATACATTTACTCCATGGACATTTACAAGGACCAGTGTAATTCCCCCAAATGTTTTAGAAGGACAGCTGCTTTAGTGTTTCAGCCATTCAAGTAACAACGACTAGTTAATGGGCATGGATGATGTGTGGCTGCTGTTTTTCACAGCTTGTGCCAGTAGAAAATACACCTCAACTCACCTGCACCTTTATAAACCACACGTATTGTAGATAGTACCGTATGTATAGCTTCTGAATGCTCCAGGTATTTAAAGTTTACTTTCAGGCACAGCCTTAACAATTATATTTTGAATGTAAGTAATCACAGTATAATTGTGTTGATTTTCTGAATTTACCTCTTTTTTTTTTTACATCTTGCTAAGCTCAAGGGAGCCATGACTCCAGTACTTTAACTGTAAGTCATACTGGAGGCAGTTCAAAGTCCATAATGTCCTTCAGAGGGAAAGAGCTCTACAAAGAGCCACGACTAACACTGGAGCAGGAACTGTGACCACTAGAGGGCAACACGTGAGAGACGACTGGGATAGTAATGAGGGGAGGACATATTAGAGGATGACTTATCTTTTAGTAATGAGGATGTGGTACATGACCTCACTACAGAGCTAAAGTGCATTACAATCAATCTGTTTGGCAAAGAGAAAGTTTGTCCATTTATAACCACACACTGGCTTTTTATACAGTCTGGATAACCTATACACACTTGACACTTAACTTTTCTACGTCCCATACATGCATGTATGCAAAACTACTTAAAAACTCATATTACTCCTGATAAAACACACCAGCTGGCAAGGAAGAGACAACTCAATGCTTCGACTCTGCCTCCAGCAACAGCACAATACAGCCAAGATATTGAATAGAGGTCTGTATCTATCTATCCTGCTTTAAGGTTCGTCTCCTTCTTTCAGCACTTTGACAGCAGTATTTGCATGGGATTGCCATGGTAACACATACAGAAGTAAAGCGTCTGCGAGGGAGAGAGAAAGGATGACACACAGAGGTTCATCATTTCATAGATGAGGGTCTCCATCAATAAAAGGGTGTGGGTGGATTCTGATTAAAACTCATCCTGAGTTGGGTTTCAATGCTGAGTGTTTTTGGCAAATTATAAGCTGTTGTTGATTTTTGCTAATGAGAAGCTGAGGGTTTTGAAGTGAACCTGCCTTTTATTTTTCAAAATCATACATGAGCTTGAATATTGTAGGAGAGAGAAACCGAATGTCATTTGAGAAGTTATATGTTGAAGTTTCTTGTCGCGCTCAGATTTTCAGTTCAACCTTGTAATTTATCTTCAGACATCATTATTGTGTCCTGTATGACACAACCCTTTTGTATATGATCTTAAGTTTAACCATGTTACATAACAAATTATAAAAAAAGAATGAAATGGTTGTGTATTATGTAAAACACTTGAAAGGTGCTGCACAAATAAACTTGCCTCATCAATGCACATTACTTTCATCATGTCACATTTTTCATAACTTCAATAAATTTGGAATACTACCATCAGTTAAAATATAACGTCTTATATAATTCAAAATAAGGAAACTTGATTATCTTTCTAACAAATAAAGCAGTTCTATACGGTCATGAAAAATATGTCACCTTGTTTTCACCTTTAACCTTAAAAATGATGACATCGACATAGTTTTAAACATGCCGGAAGTAACACAGTATTTTACAAGGTTTTGTCAAAATCAAAGATCTCAAAAGTGACACACATGGGTTCATAAAATAAAAATATGGCCCCAACTGGGCTTCATCAGAGTAATTTGGATGCAGAGTGGCAGATTACCCAGTAGAGAACGTCGGTCCAGCCCTCCATGGTGATGCACTGGAACACAGTGAGCATGGCAAACAAGAAATTGTCGAAGTTGGTGATGCCGTTGTTGGGGCCTTGCCAGCCCTCTTTGCAAGACGTACCATTGAGCAAGCAATGGCGGCCGTGCCCTGAAACCGCACATGGCGTGGCCTCTTCTTCCCCGAGGGCACCTGGGGGCACAGAGTTAGACAGATGAATCGACGAATCCACAGAATTGTAGCTGGCGCATAATAAAAGATTTTAAAAAAAGAACGGAGCCTTCTGTTTAAATGACGGCTTTTTCTCTTCTTAAATCTCACTTTGTACTGAAATTGTTTTACAGCACTGCCATTATAAAACTGGTCTTAATCATACTATTTTATCATCTCCTTTGACTGGTTATCATCTACATTGGCTTAGCCTCCTACTACCATTTCATTCTTTTGACTGCATTCATTTTTCATAATTGCGCTTTTCTTTTTTCCTGCTCCGTTTATCTAAGAGCATTTTCCTTCGATTTTTCTTGAAAAAGCTTCCGAAATGAATTATGATCGACATAATTACTCTGTAAGAAGAGAATAAAACACAGTTATTTAAGCTAATCACAGTCAGACCAGACCACAGAGATCGGCAGTTCATGTATACCTTAATAAAGTCCTCTAGGTTACATTTCATTACTAAATGTTCTGTCATGCAATCATTAAATAAACATTACAGACACACATATGCATAGTCAATGAGCCCACAACATGTTAAACTTCCTCCCCTCCTTGTTAAAATATACACCAAGCATGCTTTTACACACAGATCCTATTGTTTTGTAGTGGACACATGTGCCCTCCATCCAAACGTATGAGGACCACAAGCAACAGTAAGTGCCTTGCTCACAGCAAAGAGAGCAGACACGAGCGAGGGGGCATTGAAGGGAGCTTCCATCTCGCTCAGTCATGAACTTTTGACTTAAGTCTAGAATGCTTCTCCTGACGTCCACAAGCAAACACATCAAAACAGATCAAAGCGAGAAAGAGGGGGAGATTAGGAGAAAGGTGTGTATGAGAGAGGGGGAAACAGAGAGTGATACTTTAGCCCACACATCTCTGTGATTTAAACAGCCACACTCGTGTGTATGTACAGTATGTACATGCTTCAATCAATGTATCCTTACTCTTCAATAATTCTGGCATGTATGAAGCTTTGGTACAGTTATGGTTACAGACTCTCCCCACCGACCTACACTTAACATTATCAGTGTAATTCATTTGCCAAAAAAAGTTAAAGATGAATTTGACTGACAGCATTATTTTTTTCAAATTTTCAATAATAGTAAAACGTCTGATATTGTGAAAGCCCTAGTTTGAAGCAATGCTCGAGTAAAAGTTAAGCCTGTTTACATAATAGTCAGATATAATCACTGGATTTAATCCACCCATCTGTTGCTCTGTCCTGTTTTGCTTGCCACCATTCACATACTGGGAACATGTGTCGACATCATTGACAGGGATTAAATCCTGTATAGATGAGATTTATACTCCTGTTCATACTGTAGGTTGGATGTGGGACTCGCTGTAAAATCTGACACAACAAAATTATACCAAAATCAAAGAAAACCACACATTTCAAAGAAAACTGCTATAGGCACGACCATACCTGTTTGTATCACGTAGCATGTTGCATGCATTTTGCCAATGAAGAGCTCCAGGCCGATGATGGCGTAGATGATAATGACAAAGAGGACCAGCAGCGCGATGTGAAGCAGGGGAACCATGGCTTTAATAATGGAGTTTAAAACCACCTGTAAACCTGCAAAGGGAACACATGACAGACATATAAATGGGCTGTGTACCCAGGAATTCACAAATTTGAGTTGCCATTCATATGAGAAAAGCAGCAACAGTATATTTGTTCCTTATTTTAATTGATGAACAACCCTTGAATATGTGTTTATGTCAGCAAGGACAGACCTCTACGCTCAATGCAGAATACAACTCTAAAAGGTAGTCTTAATCAAAATATATATATATTGTGTACATTAGAGCAGAAGAAGAATACCGTTATCCCAAACTAAAAGACCAGAATGGTTCATCTTGTTTGTTTTTTGCTAAACAGTCATTAGCCTAGCTAGCCATTCTCCCCTCCAACTCCAGAAACGGGCGGCAACTTACAATTATAATCATTACTGATTATTGTCTCAAGTCAATTGTTTGGACAAATGATATGCACAGAAAAGCAAACAGCCACGTACACACACAAAGCTACGCGTTGTTGTAAAGGCATGGCATTATCTGCATTCCTCAAAGCCTCATGATATCACCGAATAGACATGAAAGCCAGCAAACCGGCCTCTATGGCATTAGCAAACAAGCCGAAATATCACAGCTTAATTAAACCGCACACAGAGACAAATGTTAAACTAGATTACAACTGAAAATGTCGTGGAAGCTCAGTTCATCTTTTCCGGGGGTCCTTTCCTCCCTGAGACCATGTGGACAACACATTGCTATGGCAACTCAAAGAATGCAGACACATTAGGGCAACTTCATGGAAGGTCAACTATGAGCTGGACAGAAATAGTGAAGGAAGCTGTGTCTCCAGATCTTCTTTTTTGCAGGAAGGGAAGTTTCCTTTTCAAATATTTAAGGTAATATTACAGCGGTTAGCCACAGTCAAAGGAGCAAACAAACAGCATTACTGTTGGCCGTAGAATGGGATGGTGTACAAAACATTAAACATCTTCTTGTTCCCATTTCCGAAATTTACCTCAATTGCACTATATTGGCTTGGACTTAGACCACCGGCTTGTGTCAGAATCTAACAGAGACAGCAGTACAGTTTCTACTGGCTGATAGTTAGCTAGCTGGTATACACTGATGCAAATACCAGCACAAAGAAATCTTTTTTTTCACTGAGCTAACACTCTAATTTTAGTTTATGTGTTCACACAAATTGTTTGGCAAGCTCGACATACAAATGACAGACTTTGTCCGCAGTCACACAGGTACCAGCAATGAATGCTGTGTTCAGTAGAGGACAGCATTCAGTCGTTTCCAACCCGACAAAAACAGTTGACTTATTGTTATCAATAAACAAATGGGAAGAAATAAATATGGACTTAAACATTGCATTTCAGAACGAAATGTTTTAATATTCTGTCATGTAAGATTACAAATTAAACCCATGATAGTCTAATAGGCCTTCTCCACTGCAAACATTTTGTCCCGTCACAGTAGGGAAAGCACAGGTCTTACTATTAAGATGAACAATGGCTCTGTTCTATTCATGTGTCTCAGAAAGTCTAACAAGGTGGCAGCTTTTTAGGCCTCCACCAAGGTTATAAATGCCAGGCTCCTAATTGTCAAAATCCATTACACTCCTGTGATAGGTAATGTCATCTCACAATTAAGCAGGAAATGCAATCACAAAGTCGTCTGGCAGAGTGGAAAATTGTTATACTGTAATTTGATCTAGTCTGTGTGGCCACAGATCAGACTGTGGTCAGTCAGTGGAGCTCAATGTATAAAGCTTAGTCCACTGAGCTGAGACATTAGAAATGGTTCTTCTTCTGTGGTGCCACCAATGTGAAGAGTTGCCTAGTTCAGGTTTAATGTATGCTGAATTACAAGTGACAGAATAATTATAGGGTCATTAACAACTGTAGATATATTGCTCTCTTGTTAGCTGTATGAACACAATTTTTGTCATTGTTGTTATTTGTAGCATATCTAGAATTTGGTGACCTCAGATGTCTCATATCCAGGTTGGGTTGGGGTGCATAACTCCACCCAACGCCAACCTGATTAAAGGTCTAAATAGTGTGTGCAAGTCAAAAACATGTAACTCAAGTCTTGTCTTAAAAGTGCTGAAGAGCTAAAAACCAGCTCTGTGTTAACTCACTAGGAACTCCAGAGACAAGGCGAAGGGGTCGCAGCACGCGAAAAGCTCGGAGGGCCTTGACATCAAACCCCACAGGTTTGCCTCCAGACTGGCCGCCAGAGTCAGCGTCTTTGGTTATCATCTCCAGAACTACACTGAACAACCTGATGGAGGGGAGAGAGAGAGGGAAACAGGGAAGAGAGGGAGAGGAGAAGTTATGGGAAAGGGAGGCGAGGGAGAAGAGAGCAGTGACAGATATGTCATGAAAACAGAGCAAAGCACATGACAGCAAGAGTCAGACAGCAAAAAACAAAGCCATGTGTCCTCTTTGTGCCTGTCTCTGTGTACATGCACCTGTGTGTGAGGCTGTGCTCATATGCTTTATGTGTGAGTCCTTTATGTCTGCGCATATTTACCTTTAGTTTTTCACACCCCATCACAGTTTACATTAAAGTCCTGCCGGGGCCAGGTGGTCTACTGATCACTCTTAACAAGGCCATGCGTGTGAATGTGTGTACATACGTGTGTGTGTGTGCACATGTTTTTAAATATTACTGCCATCTTGTTACTGAATATGATGAGAATGAAAAGCTGGGTAGCCACGCAAATGACAGACAGCTAAATGTTGAATTAAGGTGCTTGTACAATTCAAAAATGTAGGTTTGATTGATCGGGACTGTATATGAGCGATAACGTGCATCGTTAAAGCTTCAGTGTATGTAAGAAATAATCATGCCTATGACTGTGTGTGTGTTTGCGCGTACGTACCACGCATGCGCTACTATGGACTCACCCCACTATGACGATGACAAAGTCCAGCATGTTCCAGCCATTTCTGACGTAGGAGTTTTGGTGCATGACCAGACCGTAAGCAATAATCTTCAGAAATGTCTCTATCGTGAAAATGATCAGGAAGGCATATTCCACTGTTTCCTGTGTGGAGAGAGGGAGAAAATAAAAGAAAGAGAACAGTTTAGTCATCTAACTTTACCCAAACTTTCCAAAAGAAGTTGCTGTGAGCCTACTAATGGTGGATGCCAAAAGAGGAGACAATGAGGCAAGAAGGCGTAAGACAAAACAACATTTCCCTGGTTATCAGAACAGTTGGCATGGCAAACAGAAGAGTATCTTAAAAACATTTTTATAAACGTAATTTAACATATTTTGTCATTACGCACATTAGAATACTGTAAGACATGATATGCGTCATAAGTCATCGTTTTTTGCTGATGCTGAAAGGACACAAAACATTTTGAAATGTATGTTGTTTCAGGGTCAAACTTCAGCAGAAAAAAAAAACATTCAAACCTCAAACAAGAACTTCTTCATTTTGTAAGCAAAGATAACTCTCACATTGAGAGATCAAGGTCTTCATCCAGCAGCAGCAGCATTGTGCAACATGTCAAACACTGTCTTTTTATGGAGGAATGTGGGTGGAGAAGACCTGTATGAAATTACAGCCCTCGTGCCTTGCTCCACATTATGATGCAGTGGCCCTCCTCAGAAACACAGCACAGGAAGTGATGCATTTTACCTTAGTAGTTTGTAATAAAAGGAAGAACTGGGTGCTTAACATGACCAGTGATGGTCACTGCATGAACAGACAAACAAAACTCAAAAGATGCCACAGTATTACCAGCACTGTTTGATTCATAGATGATCTGTGAAAAATGTATTTCAGGGCCAAATATTCAAATTCTTCAGTCGTATTGTATGTCCTGCTGCATCATCAGCATGTTTCCATGGTAACACTGTGTCTGGTAACGGAAACAGGTCCCTGAATTTGGAGGTATCCACATACATCTATTTATTGAGCATTATTTCACTTTCTTTGTCTCTCGCAGAAACACATTTCACTCCTTTCCTACATCTCTCCCTTTCTCTCTGTGTCTCCCACACAAACTCCCTCTCTTTCTATCTGTGTGTGTCTCTCTGTCTCCCTCAAAGCAAAAGGTTAGTGAGTCGGCAGGTTTAAGAACCATAAAGCAAAGCACTTTTCCTGTTGATTTAATGGACACAAACACAGAAGGCGCACTCAAAGACTCGCACCGACACATTCATGCCCACTGAAAGATACTGACACCAACAGAAACACACACACACTCAGACTTCACACCCACCCAAGTGGACAAGGGACCCGCAGTAGTACACACACCTCTGAAAGGCAGCAAGCCAACCAGACAGACAGCTTCGCACAGGGATTATAAACGCTTCTGGCAATGGTGACATAGCTTAGGATGTGTACGGTAATTCAACAACAGCCATTGTAAGAAAACCACAGCTACTGTTTGTTTATGCTCCATAACCGCATGTACTGTATATTCTGTTCAAATGCTGACTATTAATCATTGCATGCCGTCAGGTATAGACTTTAGAATGCATTTTTTTCAATCAATTGAGTTGTCAAAAGTTCAAAGTTCAAAGTTTGCTTTATTGTCAATTCCACAATGTACTGAACATACAGGGGAGTTGAAAAGACGTTTCTCGCTAGTCCAACATATAAACATATAAAGTGAATACAGTGCAATAGATTAAAAAACATTTAGACAATATGTATATATAATAAGAGAAAAAAACAAAAAAGCTATCCATCTGTATTTAGCAGCAGTTGGACATGGGGAGTCTTAAAAGAGAGGAGGGAGAGATTTCAGAGAGTTCAGCTTCCTAACAGCCTGGTGGACGAAGCTGTTTGAGAGTCTGGTGGTGCGAGCACGGAGGCTCCGGTATCTTCTCCCAGAGGGCAGGAGGCTGAAGAGACTGTGTGAGGGGTGGCTGGAGTCGCGCACAATCATGGTCACTTTGCGGGTGAGGCGAGTGTCATATATGTCCTGCAGGGAGGGGAGTGAGGCACCAATGATCCTTCCAGCTGTGTTCACTATGCGCTTGATGTAAGCCTTTACAACGTACATCAAGGGTGCATACATTTCTCAACATGCTCGCGCCAAAGCTGTAGAGATGTCAATGTCGGTCCACAACTTTGGTCCACAGATTTTGTACAGACATTCATGGTCCCCAGATGATGAATCATACTGACTTTGGTGACCATCAGGTTGAGGCTTCTGCAGGTGTGAAGTCATAAACCGAAACTGGCGACAGTCTCGGGACGGGATCACACCGGCCGCAACGCCAAATCGAGCCAGGGGCCTAAAGTGGGGAGGCCAATGGCCCCTTCCTCCCTGCCTGATTTGTAAAATATTCAGTAGTAATGAAAACTATTCCCAATGCTCAGTAAATGGACAAAAATATGCAAAATCACTGCAACAGTCCTTTCATACTGCAGAAAAGGCCCAGCTGCTTCAGCCGAACATCTCAGCTGTCATGTAGATATTTATTTTTCTACAACGGCCATGTGTTTGTCCTAATTGTTACCTGGTGTAAACTGTGTCATTACAGTAGCTGGGTGATGACCTGTTAAGGTCAAGAGGCACCAAAACTCAGAGCTGTTTAACGCTGATAAAGAGCCTCCGAAGCACACACACACACACACACACACACACACACACACACACACACCTGCCCCCAGCCAACCTTCTTGCTCCATCCTACTGTTGTTTACAAAGGTCTGAAATGTCCGCTCCTCTGCTTAGCGAACAGCTGACAAACAGTGTGTGCATATGTGTGTGTATCTGTTGTTCAGCCCTCTGCATTCAGGTCGTGACCTGGGGGAGTGCGGCTGATAATCAACATGTTTGCGTCTTAAGAACGGAGATTACTGCAGGACAATGGAGACAACAAATAGAGCGGTCACATGATCTTACATACTGAATTACCACACACACACACACACAACAGAAACACTGGAGAGTAAGCAATTACATGAACACCGAACAAAAAATTAATGAAACCAATCAGTTACACACTGCTTTCATTACCTGAATGTAGAATTTATTTGTAACACAAGTAATAGAGGCACTACTACTATATATAAAATAGAATTGGATTTGCGACGAATGGTTAAATAGTTAAATCAAGTGATTCATTTTCATTTTAAGATGTCCTTTGTGATGAAGGGTTACACGAAAGCTTAAAAATCTGTAGACTAGACTGAGTTCAATTTTACACATATTTACAATCAGTAGACGCTCTCTTACATGTCCCACTGTACTACACTGTATTCCTTGGTTTTATACAAAATAATGCGAGATAAACTGACAGAGTTTGACTTACAACCACCTAACTCAAAACGGAAAAAAATAAAAGTGTGACACAATGAATAATGGAGATAAAACGCTGCAAGAGCAAGCGCAGCAGACTGCAGTTTTCAGAGGCCTCGTGCATGTGTGCAATGCTGTTAATGAAAACTGAACACTTCCTGCTGCTGCATCATATTAAAAGCTGGATTATGGCTTGACTATGAAGCAGATATAGGAAGAGTTGTAATTACTGTTAGCTCAGCCTGCATTATTTAATTTTTTTAAACTGAGTAAGCAGTAAGAGAAAAATGAAATGAACAAACTGGTGTAGAGAGAACCGCTCATCTATTCTAACCTACACCATAATGCACTATATTTTCAAAATAATCCAATTCAGCAAACTAGGAGACCCGTCAGAAACTCATTTTGCACTAAAACCCACAGTTTAGTTTTGTGCTCATGTAACATCCCCCCCCCCCTCCCTGCAGGGTACAGAAGTGGATTTAATTAACCCGAAACCCTGTCAGCCCTCTTCTCCACAGACAAGCCTCCTGTGTGGAGCCTGGTAGGTATTCGGAGAGCTAGAGAGCTGTTTTTATTTGGTTTTGTTTCATGTAAACTGCTTCCCGAAAAGGTTAAATGAACACGTTCCAGCTGTTGTGTCATGTGTCTAAACCCAGTGAAGACCACTACGCTACGGTGCATCGCGGTAATCTGCTTCTGTGCTTGTAATACAGCTGTGATAGGGATTACGTTGCCATGGAAATCAGGCTTTTTTTCATGTGTGGGCAGAGGATGAGACTTGAAGTTGGGATACTCAAGACAACTGCCTCTTGTACAGCACACATTGTCGGGTAAATAGGAGTTTTCAATGATGCAATGCACGCTTTCAAAATAATACATTATCACTCTATGAAAGCAAGCAGGTCCCTTTAAATCTGAGCTGCACACATAAAAGGATCAAATGTTAAAGATCCTTTAAGTAGGTTTTAGAAGTTGTTTGAACACAAAAATATAGTCGCAGTACATTTTGTTTCTCTGTGAGTATTTAGGATCTAATTCTTCTTATATGTGTGTTGGTGGTGATTTTAAAAACATAAAAGCTCCGTTAAGACCATATTTAGACTTAAAAGGAGCAAACATGTGTTTGGTTGTTCTTATCTTGGATGTCAAGGTCTTTTCCTCACAGTTTTTGCATCATGATCATCCAATTACAGCTCCATTTAGGATCCACCCACAAAGCCCAAATTTGGATTTACTGCCTTCTGCAACTAATATCATGGCGTTGAGTTGTAATCCCAAAGAATAGGCCTCCATGAAGTCCCTTAAGAAAACTATGGAAAATGACATGAACATGTACGTCCATGTTTTTCTAGTCGTTAATTCCCACTGGCTACGTTTGTCGTGAAAGCAGAGGACTAAGTGCATTTGTTCTCCATTCCGTCCGACTTTACCTTCCTCAGCTTTAAGATGTCTTTACTAACGACAGCACAACACAGGCCCAGGCACACATAACGAAGCAGCTTAACTGATTTAAGGAGGAGCAGTGCTTCCTGTAATCTTCCAAATCTCCTCTTTTGGGAGCTGGACAAGAAATGTTGGTTGCTGATGCCAAGAGAGCTCACAGTCTCAGAGGACAGACAAAATGTCCAGATGATGTTTTTGGATCGACAGAGACTGTGGAGCATGTTTTCAGTCAAGAGGAGTCAACAACTGTAAAAAAAGAAAAGAAAATCGGCCTGGCTAAACCACAATCACCACTTTTGAAATCGAGCTGTACAACAGACGGCTGGTTTGAACTCTCCTGCACTCAGACATCAACATGAACAGACGCTACACTTGTCTCACTTTACTTTTTCAACCATGTTCCATCCAGAAAAACATGACAGCTGTTCTGGAAACATCTCCTAAACTGTCAGAATAAATAAATGTCTGGTTTTGACAAAATGCATGTAGTTAATGTAAGATCATGTAAACTGGCTAAATGTAAAGTTTGCACATGATAGTTTATTTGTGATGGAAATGGAGATAGTGATTAACAATTTTTTTTACCGTGGCTTTGAAAAATGCAACAAATCAATTGATGAAAAAAGGATCAGAGTAACTAAATCACAGCGAGGTGAAGAGACAACAACAAGAGCAGAGGAGAAAAAGAAGGGGGGAAGGAGGAGGAACAGATTATGAAACTGCAAAAAAGAGAGAAGATTTGAAGGGAAGGAAGGAAGGATAGGAGGGTGTGAAGCGAAAAGATAACGATAGCGGGACAGATGAAGACGAGACAGACAGAATGAAAGACTATCGGTGACATTGACGTCTAAATACACAAAAAAATAGAAAGTCTGAAACAGGGTATGACAGTTTATGGTCCATACGCTCACTGATGATCTGTTTGTGAACCCATGGCTCAAAGAGGGAAAACACCAAATTCCTCCCCAGGCTTGTTTTGCATTTAGCTGTTTCTGTGGTTACTTCATTGTGTATCTGTATCAGGCTGTACAACTGTGCTCTCCAATAAGACAAACTGGTCGCAGCAATGGTGAGTTGGCTGTACTCTGCAAGTGCCACATTATGTTGTGTGAATCTTTGCAGTTATACCAACAAGTTCGTTTTCTGCGCTGTCCCACCACACATGACCACCTAATTAATTATCTGAATGTGATTTTATCCGTCTGGTTCTGAATTTGTTTCTGTAATCTTTTACATGGATTCTACAGGACAGTGTTTTGCATTCGCAATGTAGTTCTCGAGATATGTTTTGGGTCTAAGGCTCTTATCGTCATAGATCGACTTAATACAAACTTGTTTATTGTTATATTAAAGGAGTTTTTACTCTTTATATAATAAAATATATGAATTAGTTTCCTCTCTTTGTGCTAAGCTAAGCTAGCCGTCTGCTGATGATAGGTTCATATTTAACTTGCAGACATGAGAAGGTCTTTTCATCTAATTCTCAGCAAGAAAGCGAAGAATATTTCCCAAAATGTTAAACTATTCCATTTAAAAATAAAGCTCATTGGTCTTCAGATCTGTGAGAAGTGACCGACTTTTAGAACAGTGCTTCTTTAACTCTCTAAAACACACCAAAATAAAGTTGCTCATCAGTGGCCTTACAGATCCTCTTACCAAATTAAAACACGTATATATTTTAAAGCAACCACAGCAGCTTCAGGTGCACCGCCTCTGAGAGACACATTGAGAATGTCTGAAAAAGGTTTATTTGTCTCTCAAAAACAATGTTTGTGTTGCGATGATGAGCAGCTGAACCCTTCATATGAATTATGCAGAATGATTTCCTGTATTTCACAATTATACAAGATTTGTTTGTGACCACAAACTGCAAATCAATACAGAGTATCACATCATCAATAAACCAGAATCAATCTGCCCTACATTTGACTGTATTATGTGCATTCTAATGACTTGTTATTGGAGCCATTAGACATTTTGAGTTGAACAACCAGCATGTGATACTGGCTGGGTTGTATGCTTGATTTCATGCACATGTCCTCTTATAACCAAAGACTGGTTGAAGTTCATTATGTATTATTTGATTATGTTGCTCAAAAGCAGTTTAGATACTCAATATTGGTCCAGGGGTGAATGATTTTGGTTTTGAATCGTGGATTAGGGTTAGGGTTATTTAAAACAATAAAATAATCTGACTTTTATCACATTATAGGTTTTCATGTCACTGTGTAGTGTATGTTCTCCCAGTAAAATGCAAATCTTTAAATCCATTGAAAAAGAAACATGCACAAATGCATATGCAAGCAGTACTAATTCAAGATGCAGGGAACAGCCGGGCAGTGTTCTGCCATGAACAGAAGAGCCCACCTCAGGTAATGAACTGCACCTGGAGTATCCAAAATGAACAGCAACCTTCAAAAAATATCTTTTCACAGTATGTCATCTACATTAAGTCACATGGTGACACAGATCCAGTCACCTGAGACTACAAATAATGTGTCAGACAGACAGAGAGAGAGAGAGAGAGAGAGAGAGAGAGAGAGAGAGAGAGAGAGAGAGAGAGAGAGAAAGAGAGAGAGAAAGAGAGAGAGAGAGGTTGTTGACCTAGCAAGTTGTCAGCCTTTAGTTTATAGTCAAACGTACTACAAACAAATGCTTTGACTTCCAACTCGTTGTCATTTTGTAATAATTTATGTCTGCGTGACTTGCTATGTGTTTTTCATGTGACTGTATTCCCCCTGTGTATATTATGGTATTATGGTATTATGGCGTGTACATGTGTGTGTATGTGCTTAAATTGATCAGAGAGAAGAGCTGGGAGATTCACACACACACAAACACGCACACACACACACACAGCAGATACAGGGTCACGCGATGTCACTACCCTCATTGATGATAACACGAGCTGACATAACACTCAATGCCATGTGGCTCAGTGTGTGTGTGTGTGTGTGTGTGTGTGTGTGTGTGTGTGTGTGCGCGTGTGTTTGTGTTCAGTCGAACCCAATCATCCTTCACCCCACCCAACAGGTACTGTTGCATCCCATAATACTCTGTCTGTGAACAGGAGTTGCAATGATGTCAGCCTGAGTCACATGATGTAAACAGGAAGTTGATTTTAAACAAAACTCTATTTATATTCATCCACATCGATCAGCAAACAAGTTGCATGAAACATGATTAGAAACCTCATGAACTAGATTCCATAGCATGAATCCTACAGCACTTTAAATGAACTGTTAGTAAAGAAGAACACAGATTGTAGAGCTCTACTGAGCAGAGCAGACAGAGATCTACTCTCCCACTCTGGAGGACCAGATAGTGGAGAACTAGCGAGCAGGATTATGTAGGACCCTCACCAACCCAGCAATAGATTATTCCAGCTGTATCTGTAGATAAAGCGTCTTTCCTCCGGCCACCAGGATGTTGAACTCTGACCTCTGTATACCCTCAGCCTTGTTTAGCATATTGTCCTCTGTGAAGTGAATCCTTTGCACTGCCTCGCACATTATGCACTTAAACGTGTGCAAAAATGTTTTACATAGTTTGCAATAGAATTGTGACTTTTTTTATACTATATATACACAATATGCATTTTTGCATTTGAAAATTTTTATATACATACCGTAGTTAGATATGCATTATATATATTGTTAAACTTAAATTTTATAATTTGTATTTCAATTTTTACTCTTTTTCTAATGCATACTAATCTTTTAGTACATGAGTATACCACATCGCATTTCACTCCACATAGTTGGATCATGTGGTAAATAAAATCTTTGAATCTTCAAAATGGTGGTCAAGTGGACTGAAGACATACATTGCTACAATGTACCAATACAGGACTTTACTTGTATTAAGTTTGTCAAATGTAACTAGTGGTAAATAGTGACAGCAATTGTGTTTATTTATCTTTCATAAAATATCTTCCTACAATTAAATAGAAGATAGATAGGATACATATGTACTGTATTTTTGTAGTTAAGATCATGGTATCATGGTAAATAATCACAGCACCATTGGGTAAAAGGACTCGATGTGTCATAATCTGCAGGTGTGTGAGTAATACCTCAGCACACAGGAGCGAAGAACCATCTCTGATTGTCAAGAACTGAGCTATAGTCTGAAGTCTGATATTTGCGAGCTAGGCTTGTATTTTTTACCTCAATACCTTCGAGTTGTTATGACAGTGCCTCAACTCCGTCTCTCGGTCAGTATCTGTCTCTGCCCACCGACTTTCTCGGTGGACGTCGGTGTACTCTCGTATGAGAGTGTGTCAGTGTGCTAGTGTGTGTGAGGCCATGTGCATGTGAACGAGTGCATGTAGGTGAATCAGCCAGGCGGCCAGAGACAGGCTAATCAGCTCCTATTAGCCAGTGTTCCCATTGATCTTAATAAGATTAATGAGGGCCAGAGAGGCTGAGGATGTTCATGCTGATTGCTCCAGAACACGACCACAGGCTGAACAATAGAGTCACTAACATCTCCTCCATTAGTGCGCTTCTTGTTCTAAAAAGACTAATGGAGTGTTTTTCTTAAATCGACAGCATCTGTCTTGTACAAGGATGTCGTGTCAGGAAGTGATGTTAAAGCCATTTTATACATCTAAATGTTGTGTTTGTTGTTGTAATATATTCTAAACGTATCTAAAAATGCTCAATTTCAAAGACTAAGGATTAACATCACACACACACACACAGTCATAGAGTACAGGGCTGTTAACAGAGGAATTAGGTCTCCGTTGCTCGACATGTCTATCTCTCTCTCTGCGCATATTCGTGAGAAAACCCGATGTGGTTATATTATGGATGCTTCAATGAGAGGTTATTTATCTTCCCCCCTCCTGTTGCTGCACATTTTGCTTATGTTTGAAGATTTGAAGATCGTAAGTCATTTTCAAACAAAAAACAATTTGGTCGGATAAATCCTAAATAGATCCTGCACGAATAATGGACAAGAGCGGTCACATGGAATCCTGAAAAAAGTACATCAGCTTTTAACGTGGCCTAATCCAGAATCAGCAGCCAACCTTTTACTCTCAGGATGCACAGGATTTACAGCATGCAAGAAATTAGAAAACACTATGAATCATCTGTCTTCCCACTGGCTGCTACCTGCATTGTTTTACTAAATTGGCCAAGAAAAAGTTTCCAAAGCTGCTGTAAACTGCATAACGTTGGAGTTTATTTGGGTTGATTTTGAACCCACATGCAGCATACTGTTTCCACTCTCTACATGTTACCTTTTGTTCAATTCTTCCAGCAAAGGAAGGAAGGAAGACTGTCAATAAAACTACTTTGTCCTGAAGCACTCATAGAACAGGAGAAGAGAAACATGGAGACGTGATTTATATTGCCAGCTTCCCACCTCTCTTCTCCAGCATGTCTGCTTCTCTCAAGTCTCTCCCTATTCCTCTGTGTGCCTCTCTCTCTCTCCCTCCATCTCCATATCTCTCTCTCGAGGTCTGTCCTGTGATATCATGTTGGATGTAGATGGCATCAAATATCAACACAGAGGAGAACAATGTAATTGCTAAGTGTTAATTATTATTATTCCATTTAGTGTGCAAGGTTGAACATGTTATATTTCACAGTGTATATTTCTGCTGCATGTGATATATTATCAAGCCATCTTTCCACATATAGTCAAACCCATCGATTCAGTCATTACCTCCATAACCTGAGGTACACAGACACTCCAATCAGAGTTTAATGCAGAAGGCAGACAAGCAAAAGTCAGGGAAGCAAGTGTCGTGAAAAGTTCAACCTAAACAGAAGATGTGGTCAAAGAAAGGTTAGAGTCATATTGCCAGATATAAACATATTACTGACCAAAGACAAGCTATTTCAAAATTGAAGCACCCTTTTTTGCTTATCGTACAAAGGTCGCATAAATGTCTTTGAAAAACGTTTCAAGAGAAAAACATCATATTTTTCGATAATTTTCGGTTGTTTGCTGCTGGGAAAATATTGTGTTACTTATTACAGGAAGGTGTAAATAGTTCGAATTAAATACCCATTTTATCTATTGTAGATTGTGACATCCCACTTAAATGAAACTGTTTAAGTCACACTGGTACATATGGTGTTTTACGTGGGTATATGATTGAGGACAAGGCGGACATACTCACAGCAATGGTGCCTTAATGCAGGGACCTCACAAGACATGAGATTAACAATATTTGCTGTATACTTTAATGATGATGAGTATTGATGCATTCTCTTGTATTGATGACTTTCTTATTCCGTCTACTGATTTGGATGTGATCCCACAATAGACTGTGAAAATGACATGCAAAGTGGTCAAATGCATCTCTGTTGTTGTGGCAGAACACTACAGTCCTAATATTTTCCCACCTTTGAGTGAGTCATCGTGCATATATCACAGCTACTATCTGTCGAAGCTGGAGTCGAGTTTTTTAGTTGTGTTTAGCTCATGGTGGATTTCACCAATTAACTGGTAACGTAGCCCCACATGTGACCTAATTCTAACATTAGTTGCATCCCGGGTAATCGTTTAATCTCTTTAGGCATACAAAAGACGTCTGTGGGATCATAAGCACGCTTAAAGATTTAACTCCTGCTGGATGATAACAGATGACTTCAGATAACTGCACTGCAGGGATCCAGACTCACTTTTGACATTTTGATTCTTCCCCTATGGTTTGATTTGCATTGGGAACCCACAGGTGGTAACGTAGTATTTAAGCATTGTTCCTATATGATTTCCTTCCTATACCACAATTATTTAACATGTTCATTTTACTTACTAATGATGATGAGTATTGATGCATTCTCTTATTGATGGTTTAGCAGCTGACTTCAGCCTCTGTGCCTTCCTGTTCTCTCTACTGGTTTTCCAACATGCCCATATACAGTAGCTAGTGTCTATTTTTAGTTGTGGATATTCATAATCCTGATGTCCTCGTTCTCCTGTCTCATCTGTTCGTCACCTACGATCTTAACCTCTCCTCTTCTCCCTGCTTTATTTTTTCTTTCACTTATTATCATCTCCTCCCTCTCCTCTGCCCTTTCTTGACCACCCTCCTGTCATCTCTGCTCTTTTCTCCATGTCTTGTCCCACTTCTTCTCCTCTCTGCCTTTTCTCTCTCCTGTCGAGAGCCTTCTCCTCCGACACTCCACAAGTCTCCATGGCCACAGTTGTCACGGCAGCAGGCTGTGCTGTATAAAATGAGGTGAAGGAGCAGCATGATGAATATGAACACCTAGCTCGCTAAAATACTTTAGCATGAGCTTCCTCACAACACACATTTGTTTTACACAAAATACTGTTTCATTACAGAAATACATTGAGGCGTATTTTGGAGCGATTATACAAAATATCACCGGTCCTGATGAATAATAATAGCCTTCCATCCGAACCAAGTCCTGTTATTTCATCAGTATTTTCATTTATTTATACATTCTGAATATATTAAAGAGTTTTATTTCACATAAAAATTGTAACTGGAGTTCCTAGAAATTAAATTCACTTTTTAAACAATTAAAATGACATATTTTAGCAGAAACATATTTATTTGTTGTTTAAATTATGAAAAGCAGGCAAATAAATGTAGAGCATTTGGTTAATAAATGTGTATTTTTGGAACTATTTTACTCCTAAGATGAATCTTTCGAGAATTGTTAGAGGGGATACTAGTGTCACAGTAGCTCAGCGATTTTAAATGTAAAAATATATTAAAAGTAATTTCATTATAAGAGGAAAGTCAATTTTGAATACAGTTGTATTTCCACTGTAGGCTATGTGAAGAATATTATCCAGGCCAGCCTTACTTTTTGTATTCATATTTCAAATATCTTCAGTTTCACTTTGAATGTTAGTTCTTGAGTTGCATCGCCAAGCATCCTGCTGCAAAGAAGAAAGCTGTTGCAAGCTACAGAGAGATTTAAGTTCTCTTCAATCCCACGAGCCACAAACCTGCTTAGCTGTAACAGATAATCTCCTCATCATCATTTCCTGGTCATTCAATCTACTGCCACTTTCATTATTCATTTTGAACAGTTTTGTTTGAATAATATATATCATTTGTCATTTGAAATAATAGAACTGCAACAAAATGTTCGCTGGTGGAACACAAATCACATTTTCAAAGGATGATTAACGACGATAATGATGATTAACTCGGAAAATAAAAACCAATACATCTGCACTTTTGAGTGATTGAATGATGAAAAGTTATTAAAACGGATATCTTGAATTTTAGTGTTTCTTCTTACTTTATTCAATAGTTGATGCTATTTCTAAACAACGACAACAGCTGAAGAACTCATCCCCTGCAGCAAAATGTTTTTTTCTTTTTTCCTTGTTCACATCAAACACAACAGCTGTCCGTGTCCGTCAAAGACGGGTTCATGTGGAGTGCGGTACACTGACCTGAGCCTCACTGTGCTTGAATATGTATTAAATAAATGTCATTTCATTTTTGCGTCTCGTCTTTTCATTGAAATTCAATCAATGAGCTTCTCACCAAACAGCGATTTGGGTTAAGTCCAGCAGAATACTGTGAGTCCTTCAGTCTGGAGCACAAGGCTTAACACTGCATTCATTAAGTGTGCTCTGGCTAATGTCTGAACAAAATGTGGTTTTGGAATACAAAGCTTTAAAATCATAGTTTGTGTGTGACTGTGTGAGACAGAGAGACAGACAGACAGACAGACAGACAGACAGACAGAGAGAGAGAGAGACTGTGTATGTGTGTTTATGTGTACCACATTCCCTGCTGTGTTTGTGGTCCCTGGGCCTTTGGGTGCTAAGCAGTCAGTCCAACAGGCCTCCTGACAAACGCTTGCATAACGCTCAGTCATGCCCACGCGTGTGTTTGTATGACCCGGTTTATATTGTATTTTTTATTCAAAGTAGCATTTTTACCATTTTTTGATGAACATTTTGCTCTCAACCACTGAAACAAATATTAGTCTTCTTCAATGAGAGTTTGAATTTAGCAGACGGTATATTTGTGAGCATGTTTGCTGTAGTTATACAGAGATTCTATATTTATTCCATGATAATGATAACGAGGAGTGACAGCGAAGGAAGGACATGACTCACATTGATGGGACTGCACTCTCTTAAAGCTGAATGATCACAGATGTCCCGAGGCAACTTTAACCGTGACACATACACGCAGATTCAGTGGTTACAAAATATATCTATGCTGCTTAGAAAATTACAAAACAAACAACTGTCCAAAGACAAATATCGTTTTTAATGTGTTTGACTCAGGCACACAAGCCTGAAACTAATGATACGGTGTTATTAATGACAAATGAACAGACCTTTCGCACAGCGGACCTTTTGACACGGCGCAGCAGGAATATCACAGGTGTATTTAATAACAGTAACGATGGCTGCGTTCCAGTCAGGAGAGACAGCTTCAAGGTCCTGGTATAGTGCATGCTGGCTCGCTGGGATATTTCACAAGGACACTAAATGGAACTGAGCCATCGTTAATGTTATCAGTTGCACCTGTGTCTGCCGTGAAAAAGGTCTGTAGGGTGGGTAACACGGATAAAATACTGTAATTTTATAACACATTATTGATGTATATTTGTGATTTTCTACACAACTAAAGGATAAAATAGCCAGGAAGCTTTTTGGATAATGCAGTCAATTAAACACATGACATATTAAAATGACTAAATAACTGTAATGTAATGTAATGTACATCCATCCTGCCATCAGTGCGTTAATGCTTCAGGTTTCTGCCAATGTGGCAATTCAAGTTGTGAGCTCAACCCTCCAAAGTCTCGTACAGATAGGCCTAGATTTAATGGAATATAATCAAATGTTGAGTCTTTGTGCGTGTAAGGTTCACTCATATCCCGTTGAGTCATTTTAATTCAGTTAAATTTTAACGAACTCATTTTAGGACTTGTTCTATTCGTGTTGAAGGCGAGTGTGTGGGCAGCATTGACGCTTGTTATCTGCTCACAGTGTGGAAAACGCAGCCTGCTGTGCCATTCTCCTCACTTTACAGGAACACGTAATGGAACACGTAGTGCTATTTGGTGGTGATCTAGAAAAACGATGTGAGGACTTGATTAAAACGTTTATCAACCAATAGGTTCTTTCATTCTGAGGCCTCTCCCACAAAAATTAAATGAACAAGAACAACAAGCAGCTCCTTGATCAGAAGGAAAACAATTAGCATCTTCTAACACGACTCCGTATGAATTTATCTCCTGACTGTCACCACCAACTGACCCAGACAGCAGTGGACCAACATGGCCGAATGTGTATCCACCGCTGAACAACTGACACTTGGAGGGGAAAGCAATACTTGTCTTTGAATTATTCGATGAAGCACTGACCACCAGATGTGCTGGGAATTAAGTCTATTATTTTAATAACTTCATAACAGGACGTGTTCATTTTATGAGTTCTGTGATTCACAGGTGAGACATGGCTCTCCTCACAGATACCCAGAACAATCTTTTAATAAAAACCTATCTCAGTATCCAAACACACCATCCATGCTTTCCTGTGCCTGGCTTCACCTGACATACCGCACACTCACACCTATCCTTCCTCCCACCCACACACATTCATTATACACATGAATATGGAGTCACGCAGACATAAATTATTACAAAATGACAACGAGTTGGAAGTCAAAGCATTTGTTTGTAGTACGTTTGACTATAAACTAAAGGCTGACAACTTGCTAGGTCAACAACCTCTCTCTCGCTCTCTCTCTCTCTCTCTCTCTCTCTCGCTCTCTCTCTCTCTCGCTCTCTCTCGTTTTAGATGCTTTAGGATGACAGCTGGTACCCGATGCTGTTCCAAATATTGCTGAAATCAGCAGCGCATATTTTCCAATATGTATCACAATGTGGCGAACATAAGCAGAATCACATAAAACAACCAAACTGTTGTTTTGTAAAACGTGTTATATATGATTTCACTGAAAGTCCCTTCCTCTTTAAACCTTTAATCCCCGACTGAGAGGAAAAATGACGCAAGCTGACATTCTGTTCTCAGAAACACGCACACGTAAAAACACACAACATACTTGATTGCAACACATGCACATACACAGATACACAAGTGTGTGGAAACTCTCGATAAAAACACAAACAGGCATACTGTATGTTTAGATTCACACAAGCACAAAAACACTAATTTACACACACAAACGCACAGCAGTACATATGCGTCATCCTCTGAGGTCACAAACATAGTCTGTGCTTTGACTGTCTGACTAGTACACAACATACGTGTATGAACACATACACACACACACACACACACAGAAGTGAATGTACTCACTCCTGTATTGCTGTTTTGTATTAGCCTGACCTACTTTAAAGCATTCAGGTCTCATGATTGCTGTTACACGACCAACTCAAACATGTTCCTGAATCACAGTGAGGAGCAATGTGCAGACAAAAGGATCCTTATGTGACAATACAACGCCTTGCTGCTCTCTTAATGAGCCTAATGATAACACCATAAACATAAGGTGCATGTCTGAGAAATATATATTTATTCATATTAATTCAAAAGCTAATGCCCTCATGAAAGGAACAGGCACAGTAAGGGCGTTTTAAGTTACTTTTCTTGGTCTTGTTTCAAATTGCACTAGATAATTATACACACAATACACATTCCAAACCTTCTCAAAATGAATCCCTTCAAGGTTAAATCTGAAACGAATGAGAAACAAAAGGCGCTCTGCTCGGCCATCCAGGTTAAATATTCCGTCAGGAACCAGGACCTCGACTGATCTGATAACTGATTGAGACAAATCAGTCAGACATGGACTCTGAAATTTGTTCAAAATTGCAAAAGCTAAAGTTGGGCTGGAGGAATTTGCCGACCACGGCAGGCAGGTTTATGAGATTCAGTTTTACATTTGATGTGAATAAAACTAGGGTGAAGTGTGGACGTGTGCTGCTGTGTGTTTTGACTGAATGCCATGACTCAGGCACAGTGAAAGACCCCTGCTTCACAGTCTGCCTGTAGTTTTAATCAAAAAATGATGTGGCTTGTTACCATGCCTTCAACTCCGATATCCAACCATTAGACAAAAGATTTGATCTCTGAGTCATGCTATTCGTGTGAAGGCTCACCCACATGAAGATAAAATGGACTCCAAAAATGAGTGCATAATGCAAACACAACCAGTGAGGGTTTTTTTAATACTCTGAGAATCTGCTTATAATTACAAGAAATTGTCTTTTCATTCTAGGTGTTTGCATCGTTGTTAATTATCCACAAAATAAAATATCACTTTAAGATAGCCTCAAATAGCTCACAAAGCCCTAACAATGCATTGCATGACTATCACAGCTGTTCCCTTCACTTCATGCCAGGTTTCTGTATACAGCAGGTGCTTATATGGGTCAACATCTACTTGCCACATAAGACAAATTATCATAATATGCATTGTCACTCAAATATCTTAGAAATCGGCTTGAGATCTAAAATGCCTCAGAACATATATATATATATATTTATTTTTTTAAATCATAGGATTGTGTTAAAACACCAGAGACACAATTTGACTCAATAGCATGAGTTAGTATGTTATTTTAAATGATGAGGTTTTATATTCTTTCGTAAATATTGCTCCATAATTGAGGAGATGTGAAAATATTAATGTTGCCTTTTTTGTTGCCAACTCACTTTAGTTAGACAGTATAATATACACATTCAATTGAATCCTTTCATTGCAGTTTAGTCAACATACTCCACACTGCGATTTGTAAATACACAGACTCTGGAAAAAAAATCCCCTTTCGTATTTTGAGGTGTTTTTAGAGCCCTAGTTTGAATGCCAGAGGCAGGGAGGGTTTGGTGCACGCAGGTCATTTCAGTTTCTCAGTTAAGCACTGACACGCCCAACGCCTACACACACTCTGATCAGTTTACTCTTCCCGACTTGACCTTGTATAATTCAGTTTGTACACTAATCTGTCTCTAATTGATGTCGCCGTCACTGAAGAGACGTAGTAGAACTGGAAGCAGTTTCACTGACAGTGAAAGCACGGACAGTTTGACTTTTGGCCTTTTCTTAAGGTTATTTTCAAACTTGAAAACCCTTAAAGGTCAGTCATCAGGGAGGTCAGACATCACATGCTGATAGTAGCCAGACTCAGTTCAAACTCAGAACTTTAATTTGGATTCGAGTGGAGATCCCAAAACTGTACCAAATATGTCAGGCAGAGATTTTGGGAAATGTGAAATTTATTATACAGTTTTATTTATGTGCTTGTATTTTCATTTGATGAAAGAAAACCTAAGAGATCATAAAAGTGGAATCAGCCTCTTTGCGACCAACCAAACTTAGGGAGAAAGTTTCTAGACTGAGAATAAATACTTCAGGGTGACGATAGAAAATAATATTTCATGGAGCAGACGTTTGTGGTTGTTTGGGAGCAGACAGTAACAGCATTGCTGAATTTGGATATAAAGTAAATAATAAGCATGTCTATCAAGTTCTATACGATGCCCTGCGCATTAGTTGCACATTAGTTAAAAAGAGAAGATTGTCCGGAGTAATCTACAGCTTTTTCACATGATTTATCATATATTCTCAAATTGTGATTTAACTTAAAGAAACTATACGCTCAATCACATTTCGACTTTATATCATGATTGTAATGTCCTAGTCCGTTTTCACTGACCTGACTGAGCATGTCCTTGTTAAGGTGCATGCATGCCTTTAAAATGTTCACCTCTTTCTTCTACACTCATACAGCAGATCCATATAGGTCTCTATGAGCTGATCAGCGGTGTATGTTGGCCAGCGGTCAAAGGGGCCGTCATAAGTCAGCTAAATCACTAACCGGCTTAACGGGATATTAATCAGCTTCCACTTAGCACAGGAAAGGGAGGAAGTGGAGGAATAAAAGAACTGATAGAAGAGAGACGACAGAGAGGAAAACAAGAATGGTAAACGTAGGAGGAGACTGAGACGGTTAAGTAGACAGATTTAGTAATCTGAGAGTAATGGAGAAATGACTGGACACATGGGCGCAACAAACAAAACAAAGGCTCACAAATAAGAAAACTGCACGTCTTCATAATCCATTCTAAATTGCTTCTTGCATGTTATATTTGGGATGACTAGCTAGCATGTTAATCTGGTTCTGTGTTTGTGTTTCTTTCCTTTGAGTGTAGTTGTCTTTGTGTTAAACAGGATTACACAACAATAGGGCACATTCCTTTTTTTATTTTGCTAAAAATAAGTGAATTCATTTGTATGTAAGTTACATATTTAAAAATGAAATGGGTGGAAACTGATGGAAATAAAACAATATTGCAAAACTCTCGCAATATTGTGATTGCATCGAGACAATTTGCACAATTTGAGAGTTGTTTTTTATTCTATTTATTTATTTATTTACTTATTTTTTGATTTACACCTAATTAAAAGTAGCTAAATCGGATACAGAGCATCTCTCAGCATCAACACGGACGGCCGGACGGACGGACGGATGGACGGATAGATAGATAGATAGATAGATAGATAGATAGATAGATAGATAGATAGATAGATAGATAGATAGATGGGTGAATGGATGGAATTTAAAGCTCCTGCCCTGCATCTCTCTCTTTCCCCCTTTCTCTGCAACCTCCGCTCATTTACTGACGACTAATCCGGTGCCCAGATTAATCCCTCAACCTACACACACACACACACACACACACACACACAACTCGGACGCACACAACGCTCTCTTCTTGCACACTCAGCCCCTCACACTCACACACAATCTCTTACATGAAATAAAACACACGCAGTAGCTCAGTTACGCACTGACGGTGACATTTTGTCACTGAAAACACTTACGAGTTCAACAACAGCCATAAATGATTGTTCTACTCGTATGAATGGAATGAAAATTCTTATGTGAAACAGAGAAACAGAAGTGGCGCTCGGCAAAAAGGCTTGAAAGATGCAGATTGAAATGTGCTGGGTTTTATCAACTAGAGGTCAAATATATTTTATATTACTGCTGAAATCACCCCACACATTGTTAGATTACTTTCATGCTATTCATTCATCCGTCAAGTTCAGCATAAATGTCATCAAACACAGTGAACATTTTTTTATTCTTACATTATTGTTCCTAGTATGTTTTCTTTGTGTAGTAATCCCGTTGGTGAGCTCGGTAATGTAAAGTATATACAATTCCTGTTTAATAGGCTAAAACATAGAAAAGCACCATTGTATGGCAATCTACTAAACTAAGCAGCAAACAACAGACTCCAAAAATGACTTAATAATTTGGAGTATTGCTAGTACTCACAAGTTTCTACTATGTGAAGACTTATTGTGTCCCCCAATCTGTCCATTTCTCCTCCTCTGTCCCATTCTTTGCTGTGAGGGAGCCGATCAAACACCACCGACATGCTCTAAGGAAGCAGTGGTTGTGGAAATACTACTGTGGTGAGAGAGAAAACCCGTGTTCCCAGAACTTGAATGAATAACTTATGGCATCTCTAGAATATCTGTTATAAATGTTCTGTAAATGTATAATAAGTCACACACAACTATGTTTGCTTACATAGCAACAAATTGATGTGGCACATTTAGCTTTACTGTGTGTTGGGAACACAGTGAGGGTGGACAGAGCAGAAATGGATCATGCTGCAGGAGTGGTTCGAGAAGTTGCTATGGACACTGATACACTGAAATACTGGCTGTGAGTGGAGCCTCACTTAACCATTTTTTCTATAAATGGCAATTAGACCAAAGTAGCACTTCATTAGCTTTTCAGATTTGAGCAGAATTTCAGCACAATGTTGCACAGCATTTTAAAAGCATGTCAAGGGAGAAGAATTTATTTCCGCCTGACGTCTTTTGCCTGAAATGAACTCTTTCACACATGCAGTGCAGCTGCCATCAAATGTTCACCTGCCAAAGAGTACATTCATGAACTGGACGAAATATTATATGTCGTAAACTACCAGTACTTTGTAAAACAACAGTATAACAACAGCCACAATGACATGAGGAGGCTTAAATATAAATATTACAATAGTATGTAAAACAATACGTCATTTAAAAACTCTGTTGAATACACCTTTGACAACATATTTACGGTGACCAAATAAATTCTTAGCACAGTGAAAATATAAATGAATGATACAGATTAGACATCTCATCTCTGAAAGCAGAAAAGAGCAGTGTGTCATGTGACTCCTCCAGAGCTGCAAAAAGCTGCACAAACATTCACACACACACACACACACACACACACACACATACTGCACATTATGCAGTCAGTGAAGACAGCGTGAATAAGCATCTGTTGAGGGAACAAGCTACGTTTCCGTGTCCGTCTCGCACTATAACACACACACATACAGTACAAATCCCCTATGAAGCTAAAAAGCCCCCTTGCCAGCCTCAAAGGAAAAAGCTAATGTTTGCACTGCATGACAAAGTTTTCTGATGACATTGCTACGCAAAAAGTTATATTGCCCTTTTGGCAATACAATCTGCGGTGAAATGATTTTGAATAAACCCACATATCGACTAGAGCACAAGCTTTCATTGTAGATATATTTCATCTTAATTCTGAGTCTAATTTAAACATGTGCCTATAATTTATTCATGATTTTTTCATTCTGACTATTTTGCTATGACTACAAATACAATAATCTAGCTGTAGACTTGCGGGGTTAAAGTTACTACTTCATAGCAATTGAAACAATGATGTCACGGTTAAAAGAATCCAACGCTGACTGTCGGTTGTAAACGGGAGCGGTCCCGTGACAAATTCTCCAATTTTGTTGACGATCAAACCACCCAAACAACAATAAGAAAACCGAATAATAAACGGTTGGGTAATAAGCTATATGCTGATGACATAAATCTTTGTCAAAAACCTGATTTGCGTGTAATACCACGTTCATGTGATATTGTTCAGACTGTAATTACGAGCAGCCAAGGGGGGAAAAATGTCCGTCTCTGCGTTTTTATTCTGATTTGGAGCCAAAAAATGCAATTCTTGCAAGAAATCTCAAAATCTCAAATGTTTTTGATACCAAATCACAGGATGAACATCATTTGAGTGTAATGTGTAATCAAATCTGAGTTACATTCACAGATTGCATTGTATTCAACGCTAATAATTATTATGCTGTCAGTAGTTTGATGCTGTCAGATTACACGGTAATTTTGGCACCAAAACAAACTGCGTTTCATCTCTTTCATCGCCTTTCTGTCTTTTCAACTCAGTGCTGCTCTCACACCATGGAGCGCTGCTGTGACACACGGGGGGGTGACCTGCTGGGTGTGTGTAGTGTGTGTATGCGTGTGTGTGTGCACCAGTAATTGTGTGCGTCAAAAACATAATGAAACCCGACACATCCATCCAAATATTGCCGGGAAAACCCTCTGACGCAGTCCACACGTCAAGCCAATCACACTCATGCAAAGGTGTTGAGTCTCGCCTTTGTGTGTCATCTGATGACAAATAGTGGCACGAGCAACTAGCAGCACAGTGCAAGTGCATGGCTTGATACCACTTGGGTAAAGGAACAAGACATGACGGCATCCAAACACATTTAAGTGGTGTGGCACAGTGACGTGCAACACTAAGCCTGCTCTGAATGCTGTCACTGCTAAACTAAACTACTCCTGGAGATATTACAGGTTGTATAAGTGTGTTCTTTTTACGATCGAATTCAGCTCAACACACACTTTCCGGTGACAGAAAATACATATTTTTGGCCAATGTGTAACTTCTGAAACCAAACCCATGAAACCACTCTAACATGCTGATCTGTACCATCAGCTCTAGCCACAGCAGGGATATACACATGGCAGTAGCATTTAATAATGGAAGAATAATATACTTCAGCAGACCCCAGTTTATCCATTTCATGCCCAAGCCTTGTTTCTGTATTTTCCAGCACCACTCACCAGTTCTTGGTTGGTAGAGTTGGAGTCGTCTCCGGGGAAAGGGATGTAGATGGCTAAGGCCACACAGTTGGCAAAAATAGACAGCAGTATAAAGATATCAAACGGTCTGGAAAAGAAACTGTTCAGGACATTAATCAAATACACAGTGGTATTAGGATTTTGGAAGAGACTGAATCCTTGGACATAGCAGGACATGTACGTTGCTTAAGCGAATAACTTATTCATGAGCTTATTTATATTGTGTATTTTAAGCTATACATTCATTCATAAACCTCTCAACTATTCATCTGCTGAGCTATGAGGCAATCTATCCATACAAACAAACATAATCCCAAGCATCTGCCATCCATCCATATAACCAGAGCCTCTGTGTCTGGGCTGAAGGATACTTCCACTCCACCAGGCTGATGCAGGCCCTGCGGATCGGGTTGTTGAGGGTGAGGCAGAACAGAGCTCTGGGTGGCCTGCTGTTGGATGATCCTCCCTGCTTTTTGCTTTTGGCGTACTGCTGCCTCTTCCTCTGCGCCAGTGAGCCCACAGGAGCTGGTCCCGTGGTGCAAACTGTGGGCTGTGAACTCAAGTCAGGCTTTGCGACATCGCCCTGCGCTTGGCGAGCAGCACTAATGGCGGCATGCCAAGCGAGGACCGGGCTGACACCGGAACCAGTGCCACCGGTGTCCTGAATGCCACTGTTGGCCCCAAAGAGGCCACAAGACGAGCCGACGAGCTTGCCGGTGCTAGGCGGGGCATGCAGGGGCTCGGGGGGATGGAGCTGGTGCAGACGGGTTTGGCTTTCTGACCAGAGAGCTGAGGCGACACCGGGGGGAGTGGTCCTTTTGTTGCTGGCATACTGTGCCCCTGGAGGAAGAGGGTGCGATCAGACACAAAATGGTCATGACATTTAGAGACTGTAAGTTTAAGTATAAACAAAAACATGTGCAAACATCATGTTCCCTGATGAAACTTTGGGGAACATGATGTTCCCCCCCCCCCCCCCCCCCCCCCCCCCCCCCCCCCCAACGTTTCCACTCTTTCATTGTTGATGCAACCACAGGGGGGCACCACATTCTATGCATGGCAGCTTTAACATTAACAACTCAAAATTGTCATATCATTTTAGAATGAGCCAATAGGGATGTAATAATACATGTATATCCATAAAGGGCACTTAAAATAAAGGGGGGGGGGAATGCTTTTAAAGAAGAGGTCAAATAAAGTGCAATAGCATGTCATAGAGTTGCATATATGCTATATGTCCAGACTGGAACATTTTACGAAAAATGCTCGTGCAACTATGTGCTTTTTTCAACAATGAAAGAGAAAAGGAAGCAAAGAAACAAATATTGATGAGTCTGACTTTCACGAAACAGATTGCACAGTTGCTGTGAGTTAAGTGATGACGTGTATTTCAGTTTAGAATGTGATCTTATTTCTGTGAGCAGAGAAGTGCCAGAATTGAATTTGAGCAAACTGGAAAAAATATAAAGACCTTTATTAGGGGACTGGAGATTCTATTCTTTTAATTTTTGCAGATAAGAGCAGTGTCATGTCACATTTAAGCACTGTGTACAACTTGAATACGTGCTGACAATGTATGTAACTGTCCACTGGTACAAAGGAAGATGAAAACTGAACTTTAAGGAAAATATTTAGCAATAACCTGGGCAGAAAAGTTAAAGGACGAAGAAGAACAAGAACCAGAACCAGAATAAGAAGAGGATTGTTTTGAAAGTGTAAAAGAGGGAGAGAGCAGGACAGACTGCCTTAATGAGAGAGACATTAAGAGAGAGTCATTAAAATCAATGCAAACCTCGAGTGAAAAAGACAGTGCCCTTGACACATTCACTTTGGTTCACTGCAGCTCCACAGCAGAAACACATTAGAGACAGTCACAGCTAACTACTGTGTTCAACTAGAAGAGCTCTCACACTGAGATGATCAAATCTACAATACTGATTATTCATCAGGATAACTCTTAAGACTGAGTGAGAGGGGGAAAGACAGAGAGAAGGATGAATGAAGTGAACAAGAGGGTGATTAAAGGTCAATACACCAAAACAATGCAGAGACTTAAAAACTATTGTTTACAGAAGGTTGCTACTGACTCTTGAATCTTAGATCTGTTCCCTGAATTCGAATGATTTGCTCTCTTTTTTTTACTGCATTTATAAAAGCTATTTCAACAGAAATTCACAAGTTCTCATCTGAATGAGTTACTGCAGGACCCTCCTCATTCCAGGACACAACATCGCCACAGGTGCAAAATAACAAGTGCAACCTGTTGTTTAAAGATGAACACAGCTTCTCTGATCCGGGGTGTGACAGGAATAACCAGCAGCTCTGCTGGACTTCGCACGTAAATGGCACACGTTGCTGGATAACAACTGTTGACTCCCTGCTGTTGTTCTCAACTTTAACTTGACCTGTGGTGGCTTTTTAAAACACTACAATGTTTTAAGAGCACATTTTGAACGTGGAACTGATTTTAAACTAACGGGATTCACCCCACACGAAAAGTTTATTTAGCGTCTCTCAGTTTATTGTGGAGGGCGCACACATCCAAAGCATCCTCCGCGAGCTGTTACGTAGATCTAAAACGCACACTTGGCCACAATGAGACCGAACCATTTTTCCTTGAACTACAGCAGCAACTCGTTTCCCAATGGATTTGATGACTGATGTTATTACAATCACGCAGCCTATAACAAGCGCTCACAATGTCAATACCCTATTACACCTGCGTTCCCAAATAAATTGGAGAGAAAAAATCATCGACACAGACACGAATTAGATCATGAAACCACACAGAATGAACAGGCATCCAGAGGATAAACCAAACGAGCGCTCTCGCCCCCTCTCTCGCAGCGCTCCAACTCTCCGACTGCGCTCCACGCACAGTGTTTTACCTTCAGACTGTTCATCTGCTTCTTGCATCCTCGAATCCACATTGAAAATGTCCGTTTTCTGTCCAACTCATCGTTGGAAGAAAAACATCCAAAGGTGTCGACGCGTGAGCCTGAACCGAGCCGTCAACCTGAATTATAAAATATTTTCCGAGCGCAAACCCTGAGAGCAGCGCCAAACATTTTCGCCACATCCGGGTGCCCGCCTGCAGATTCACGGCGGATCCGAGGGGACGCGCTCACAGCAGCAATCAATCCAACTACCGTCAATTATTATCTGGACTCAAGTTACAGCAATCTACAGTATAGCCGGAATCACATCCGAACTGGATATGCACCTGTTGCTGCCCACTAAGCGTCAAAAGCGCTTATTACACATCTCAACTCAAAGTCTGGCAGGATTGCCAAATGTTTTCAGACAGACAAAGGTAATGATCTGTGCTTTAAACAGAAATCATCAATAGAATGGATGTCATGCGACTAAAGAAAGAAATTATTCTTCATGAAGACTGGGCAAATGTCAACAAACAACCAGTAAAGACAGCAATAAGTCAGTATCTAATTAGATCTAGTTGCATAAATCGTACAATAAATTAAGCAGCATGCGCCACTGGGACAGAAACACACAGAGAGACGCCCACGAATTAAGTCCTTGTCTCAAAAACAACAACCAAACAGCATTTAACAACATGTGTTTAATCCGCCTAGTCAATGTTTAACTTCAATGATTTGCGTGCGGTCATAGCAATGTGTATGACTCATTAGAATGCAAAATCATTCAGATCAGTGGAGTCGCTGTAAATCACTCTATCTTTCCCCTGTCAGTGTTGGATAGCAAGATAAACACCATGCCCTCATCCCATTGAGGTCTATGCTATTCAGGGTCCTTTGACTTACCCCTCAGGGGTCTTCCCTTTATAATCAACGGCATTCTGTCACCTGGCTCTTCTCTGGGGCCTCATTGCGCCGTTTTCTGCCCTCACTCCGCGGTGATTGGAGAGGAAATAAATTGTTGGAGCTGTGCTGGAAGGTTACCAGTGATTGGATTACCTGTGCCTGTATGGAGGATGACAGTTTCACGGTAGCGCGTAATCCTCCGATTATAATCCCTGTGCCAATGTTCACTCAACAGAGGCAGGTGGGGCATGCAGCTGCAGCTCAACTGGACCAAATGACCGAGCAGAGAATTGTATGTTTATCTTTGGAAGTTATATAGTATGGTTTTAAGTATACTGAGTTATTACATAGGCTATTGTTTTTTGTCCACCAATTTGGCATTTTCGCATGCGTAAAACAAAAAAGTCAAGACTTAACATACATCTTGAGTAAATGCACTTCAATGCAAACAACTGGTTCATTTTGATTGAAACCTAAACTGCACAAATGTTCTCAGAGAGATTGGACTCAAACATACCTGTTGCAGCGCAGTCCTGATGTTTATATGGCATGAAGATACTGGCAATATGTGTATGAAGATAGGCCTATTGCGCTTAAATTGTTAGGAGAAATATATCAGTCCTTGGTTCACTTTATTTTTTTGAAAGTCAAATGTGTCTAATATTAATCACAAATATATGTTATGATTACAGTGCAATGATTGTCTTCTTAAATAATATTTTCTGAATTGTGTAGCTAGTTTTTAATTAAATTAAATGTTTAATCATCGAGAAATGTGCAGTTTAAAACGAAGATTATTTTAAAATCATCAATTGTATTTATTTGTAATATAACCTGTTACATTTTAGAAAGCGCGCTGGCTGTTTTAAGGCTGCCCATCATTTCCTAAATGCATTCCTTTTTATAAACGGCACTTTAACCAATTGGGAATGAGTCCGAATGACCTATTTTACGCTGCAGATTAAATTGCGGAATAAATACATCTCTGTAAAACTTTTTGAGAGCCATGACTTCCGGGGACAGCGGAAGTTATAACTGTGTCTTCAGAAATCCGTCCGTGCTGGAGCAACAATCACATCCAAGATGGAGACCGTTAATGCTGGACAAATGATGAGCCTAGCAGCTCTACAGAGACAAGACCCGTACATAAACAAACTGCTCGATGTCACCGGCCAGGTGGCTCTCTACAACTTCAACTCCAAAGCAAACGAATGGGTACGTTTGTGCACAGATCCGAGACAGCTTCTTGGATAAACTTCAAAAGTATGATACGGATGCTAGCATGTATGCTAACTCTAGCGCCATGATAAAAACATTTGTAAACACTAAGAAATATGTTGGTATTTGTCAAACTGTCACATATTCTCATTCTGTTCATGTGTCCATTGCTTTATTGTCAATAGGTTATAGTTATCTAACGCTATGTTGTGAAGTTAGCTTGTGACGTTCGTTGCTATTGTTCAGCACGTTTTGGATTAGCGGTTGTTGGTTTTTACACATGTCACATATCGTTTCAGGAGAAGACCGACATCGAGGGTACCCTGTTTGTTTATGCGAGGTAAGCATATAACGTGTGAATAATGTTAATTATTAAACACGATCACCATGAATGTTGTTTACTTGTTAAGACTCAACGTGCGTTTCTTTGCGCTGCCACTTTGTCCTGCGCACACGTGTAAGGCGCAGTCTTTGTAAACAAACATTTACTGCGGTCCGTTTAGAGACTTATCTGATTTCCTCTCTCTTGCAGCCTTTTTGCACACAGTGGATCTTTATTAGACTCCATGTTTATTTTATATGTCCACAGTTTTGACGTTTAAGTTGTTTGTTACACTAAATGATGAATATTTACTTGGTGATAACTTGTATTAACATTTGTTTGCCTTTACATTCAGTTAACTGAACTGGTAACTTATGACAAAATAATGCATCGGTTAATTATAGAACTAATTTAATTGATTTATCAATAATGAAAATATCTGTCAGTTATTTGTCAGCATCTGTCATGCATATACATTTTAAAAGTGATATATTGATTCAAGATGACTTTATTTAAAAATGTATTGATTTAGATTAATATATTTCAAAGAAATGCAAGTCTAGACAGTTTGCGCGTGTCAAGTCATGAGAAAGGTGTCGTATAGTGTGACCGGGGATGTTTTGTACTGCCAGAGAATTATCTTACAGTGTTTGTTATCTTTGCTCATCTAAGGTCTGCCTCGCCTCACCACGGCTTCATCATCATGAACCGACTGAGCACAGAGAACCTGGTGGAGCCGATCAACAAAGACCTGGAGTTCCAACTGCAGGACCCCTTCCTCCTCTATAGGAACGGCAACTGTGAGTACTTTGTAGAATAGAAGCTCAAACAAGCAAAAAGAGTAGATATGGTACACAGTACCGACATATTGATAAGAGATTATTATTCGATGTAGGGGATCCGCCGCCTCCCATGAAACCCTTCTGTATCACAGAAAATGTACACATTGTGCACATGTCCTGCTAGGAGACAGCTGTGTTGGTGTTATTAACATTCAGTATCACACACACACAAACGAAGGGAATAGAATACAATGGTACCTCTGAAAATGCCGAATAAATAATTCCCCAGCGTTCTCTGGAACATCTCTTTTCCCTTCTGATTGAAGTCATTTTGGCGCCTTGGAGTCTCATTTATCAAGAAAACTTCTTCTGATGCGTTTTTTCCGCTCATGGCCTCACACCAGCCTACCGGAGGGCAACAGTTTCAGCTCGGTTTGGCCACAGTCAATGTCATTCTGCATGCGGTTCAACAGCCAGAAATCAGTTTGATTATAAATCAGACTACTTCTTAATATACATTTAACTATTTAAGTTGTGTTATTTACTGACTGCATTGCCAACGCTGCAGTCGGACTCCTTCTGGAAACTGTTCTGCGGGAAGTACGGTGAAATGAAAAGAGCGATGAAATGCCTCAGATCTTGAGAAAGTAACTGACGGTGCTGCCACCGAGGTAATCTATTAGAAGTCTGAACAGGAGTTTCATTAAGGCAATGAATAAGGAATTAGACTGTTTTCCCATTTGTTTGCCGATAAGAAAAAACAACATGGCCAGGGTCAACGTCAGAGTCGACTGCTCCCCTTTCGGGCTTGGTTTGCCCATCAGCCTGCCTGGTATGGAAGACATGATACAGTTTCTTGTTAGTATTCAGGCCAGAGCAGCTTCTCTGATGGCTTCACTTGAGTCCAAGTGCTCTTGTTAGCATTTTTATTCCTGTGACTGGGTTGAGTTGTAGGGTACAGTTGTTTCGTAAAATACTGGTTGATGATATTCCTCAGGCTGTGTTGGAGACGCTTCAAGCCTCTGGCAGCGCTCGGTCACCTGGAGGACCGGTCGGAATCAATTTTCTCTGGTCGTGTCCTCCCCTGTGTTTTTTTAATTTTTGTATTCCATTTGCTGGTTTTGACTGCTTGTGTAGTGCTCTTCAGTCCATTAGTGCTCTTCAGTAATGCAACTTACTGGCTGAGGATCCTTTTGGTAGATCTCGGACGTCAGTTGGTCATCGCGTAGAGCGTCTCTTGGTGATTGCGCTCCTGTGAAGTTGTGGTTGTTGTGAAATGTCTTCAAGATGGTTTTAAGACTCCTCCCTCTGCGTTGAAGACGGAATGATGAAGGCTAAGCTGCAACAAGATTGTAGTTTGATTAAAACGTCCAACGCGGGTAGGATAGATTATTCAGAGAGATGTTGACCATTCATGGTTGTTTGTGTCTTGATCCTCTTTGAGTGCTGGTGAACGTGCTGCCTGAGTGTACTCAGACTCAGAGAATGCTGTTTAGAGAGACCGGTGTACTTTGGACACACACCTGTTTACATCTCTCCATATTCCCCTTGGTGGCAGTTGATGCTGCAGGGAGGCAAACACTCAGGTTGCTAGGTTACCTCAGCCTCTAGAGGGACCTTCTATATGCCAGTATTTCATCACACACAGACACACACACAACGCACAAGCAATGTAGAATTAACTAGTTATTGTTTCAGCAAAGACTGCTGACATACAATTTGTGTTTATTTTTACATTTCATTGTGCAGAAGTAGTCGGTTCCCTTTGGGTGCTGTTATATGGTATAATAATAATAATAATAATAATAATAATAAAAATAACTTAATACTGATCAATCCTGAGGCCCAGTAGGCCGGGGCAATAACCTTTGGTGTAATTGTATTGTTGTGATATGATCATATTTTGTTATTGTTCTGCAAAACTCATATCTAAACAAAATGTAAAACCTCAAAATGAGTTTTTTTAGTTTGTTCTATGTGGGAGGAGCTTTGTCTGATGTAATGCTGTCTCCGCTACACATTGTGATGTATAGTATTTGTGATTTTCTTTGCAGTGGGTATCTACAGTATTTGGTTCTATGACAAGAGGGACTGTCAACGCATCGCTCAGCTGATGGTCAAGTGAGTAGCCGGACATGTGTTTACTCTATCTGTGTCAGGAGAAGATGGAACGGTACACTAATAGCGCTTCAGAGTTCTTCACCCGTTAGGTGTTTGCTTAAGAAGCAGCTCTACTCTCATCACGAGGAGCTTTTAAATAGTTAGGTGTGTACGCTATATGTCACGCTCTTCCCCAGGATTGTGAAACAAGAGGCAGACCATGCCCAGAGAGAGTCGCCAGAGAGGGCAGTGCCAGCGAGGACCAATGGAGTCGCAGAACCGCGGCCCATCGACATCCTGGAACTGCTCAGCAAAGCCAAGGAGGAATACCAGAGAGTGAGGAGGCAAACACGCGTACCATGTTGTTTATGTTCTTCGACCAGCAAACATCTTTAGCCTAATATGTATTATTTTAGTACTGCCATTTGGTTTGATACAGAACCATTTATTGTTATTGGGACTGTACATGGCTTAAGTAAAAATGTAGCCTGTTGAAAACACCATTTTATTTCTGTGCGTGATGCAGGCTCAGGCGGGTGAAACAGATGTGTCTGCAGAGCCGAATGGGAAAGCAGCTATCAACGCCACAGTGCATGCGCACAGCACAGCACATCCTGAAAAGGTACTTACATTACACAAACATCTATGCAGAGATTTGATATTTATTCATGTATCCTGTTCAGTCCTACATACAGAGACTGGAGGAGGACAAAGAGATGGTGCATGTTTTAATGGAGTATTTAGCTGCAGACTGCAGCTGTTGGTTATGTAGGTTATGTTGCAAACAGTCATCCAACCGTCAGGTTTTATGTGAGGCACAGGTCTGGCTTAAACAATTTTGGACTTTTATGCTGTTATATTGTTATTATGATATAAAAATTGCTTTATGCAGAAAATAGTGAACAATGGCCATCTTAAATCACAGAGTCTAATATGGCATCCTCATATTGCAGCAATATAAAAGAAAGAAAAGCAGCAAATACAAATATTTGACAGAAAATCAATCAACATGGATGGGTTTTCTGTCGACGACTGTTTCTCAGCACTGCTCTGTATGTGTTTAATTCCCACCACAGCTCACACACCAGACCTCTCATACAATGGTGAAGCAGATCACAGTTGAGGAGCTCTTTGGCTCGTCGTTGCCCAAGGACCCCCCTCTACCCACCATGCTGGCACAGAACACCACCGCTGCCTCCAGTGACAGTGACCCCTCCACCGCTTACCTCCACAACCAGTCTTATCCCAATCCAGCCCACCAAAACCCGCTCTTCCCTCCCCATCTCTCAGCCCAAGACCCCGGGTCAAGTCAGCGGCACCAAGTCCCTTGCCTGCTCCCAGCTCCGTACGTGCTACACCCCAGCCCTGTTTTCCAGTCAGTGGTCCCGAGGTCTGACCCCCAACCTCGGTGTTCAGTATCCCCTCTTATGGTGCTCCCAGCTGGCTCAGAGCCTCGTGCCGCTGTCCCTGCAGCACCGTCAACAGCGCCTACGGCATTTTTAGGACAGGAGATACTCAACTCTCTCAAAGCGGCAGTGCCCTCTGTGAATTTGGACATCCACAAACCCATCCTCGCACCCAACTTCCTGCCAAGCACGCTGTTCCCACCCCACAGCTTCCAGGAGCTCGTGGGGAAACCCCTTCTCCAGCACAGCAGTGAGATGGATGTTTTCTGTCAGCCTCCAAACCTCATCAAACCAATGTCTGTAAGTTCAATGCTTTTCTTAGCAGCAGTTTTTGTGGATCTGTTTGCTGATATCAACCTCATCAGTGTCATCAGTATACCGCAGCACATTTGATTATAATCCGACATATTGTGTGCTCCTTTGAACGTCTCCATCTTTCTTTTTCTGTTCTCAGGTTGTCTCCATGAGTCCAGGTTTTGCTGTTCCAGTGCTGCCGATTTCTGTGCTCCTCTCCCCCAGCGCCTTCCAGCAGTCCGTCAATAGGACCCCAGCAGCAGCGTCAGTGATCCCGCCTGCCCCCGCCGAGCCCTCCTGCGCCTCTGTTGGAGCTTTAGAGCCTCCACAAGCAGCCTGCAGCAAAACACAGCTGCAGGATACTCTCATACACCTCATTAAGGTACACGAAGGGCTTAGAATACATTAAAGCAGTGGTGTTGGCCTGTTTGAGTGTAGAAGCTGTTCTTAACCATTACAATTTCAAAATGTAAAAACTTTAGTGTAAAGTTAAAGGGTTGGTTCACCCAAATTACAAAAACATGAAATCCTGGTCTACTTTGAGGGTGTGGAACTTCCCAGGGTACCGAGGACCCTTTGAGGAGCGCAGACACTCAGTGAATGTCGTCTTATTGTCTTAGGTGTAGTTTGTTCATTCCTCTCCCGTTTACTTCCTCCCGCTCTAGAACAACCCAGACTTCCTTGGTGCCATTCATGATGCTTACCTGCAGAGTTTGTCCAAGGGCCTCAGCAACATGAAGCTATAGTCAACGTCAACATCTACCACCCCCCCCCAGATAACAGGTTCTCGACACACTGCACACCTCTTCAGCACTGATCTGTGTTCTTCGGCCTATTAAAGCATGCAGCGCATCACCTCACCCACCGTTCCTGCCTCTAAACTTGTCCGGGGTGTTTTTTGAGTTCTCAGCTGAACACTGATGCTGTCCCGGCTACCTGCGGTACCTCGGATCAACTTTTTGTTTGCTTTGACGAACCAGAACTACTGTGGGAGAGAAGGACCCGTGTGTGGCCTTGAGCTTTTATTTTTTACTTTATAAATATAATGAAACAGTTGGCCATGTACTGGTGACGTTGAGCTGTTGCTGTCACTTTTCACCTCGTGAAAGACCATGTTGCAGATTGAACTTTGTGGGAATCCAAGACGCTGCTTCTCTTACTCATATCACATGTTTGGACTTCTCGCAGTGCGAGAGTGTGGGAACAGTGATGAAGACCTCTGTGCTGCGGACCTCAGAACTGTTGTGGGGGTCTTTGCAGACAAACTGTCTCTCTCTGTGTGGACTTCTCGTTTTCCTTTTTTCACTCATCAAACCTCCCTCTAAGTCATGCTGAGGCCGTTATGAACAGCCATCTCAGTTATTGTGGACTTTTTGTCTCTTCCTTTTCAACCCTTGTCCAAGGAAGATGAAGAACTTTCGGTATTGTTTGGAGAAGCACTTGCAGCTCAATCTGGAAATCATTTCCTCTCTGCTGCTTTTTAAATGTTATGTTACGGACTGCGACATGTTCATAAAAACACCGAGACGAACGCACAAACCAGCTTCCACGCTCCCCGCCCTTTCTCCACTTTCCTCCCTGTCCTCGCTCGTGCTCCTCGTCTGTGTCGGTCGTTTCTCCTCCACCAGCTGAGCTCAGTGCGTGATGTTCTTTTGAGGGGAACGTGCAACAGGCTTGAGTCGCGTTGCTTTTAGGGACACCAGCGTTTTGGGATACTTTAGGACGGTACGGTGTAGCTAAACTTATCTGGACCTCAGGATTCTGCTTCTGCAACAATGTGTAATTTAAATATCATGAGAAAAATGAAAATCTATTGATTTTGAATCATTGTTAACATGCCCACCTTTGATATTAAATTGCTTGAATAGAGATCTGGTGACTGGTAGCTTCCCTGTGTGTAAAACCAGTTTATACGAAAACAAACTAATGATGAAAAATATAAACTACCGCCATTCCCTTTTCCAGAACACAATTGAGTCAGAAGTCACAAAGACTGAAAGAAAAACAAGTATTTTTTAGATTTTTTTTAAATTTTGCAGTAAAATGTTACTGCAGCACAGAACCGTAAACCCTGCAGACCCCGTGGGAACAGAAGCTCGTCTGTCTCCTCATCATGTGCAACACTGAGTGGCTAGTTTACGCTTCAAGTGAACAAAGGAAACTAATCCAATGTACATCAGAAAATCAGATTTCAAAGACTTAGGGAAGAACGGTTTATTATGCGTCTTGTGGGCATTTCTGAACACACGCAGCAGATTGCTCATAATAGGTTTCATTTACCCTGTTGTCACCAAATGTTCAGCACCTACTAGATCATTAAAACAGTATAACAATGTAAAAGCACAGGCCTTTAGGTTCACGTTTGTTCAGTGATGTTTGATGTCAATAGTCCGCTCATGGGTGATGTGGCTTATTTGTCACGCGTTACTTTCCAGATACTAAAATTCTAGAAGCACTCAAAGTACTGAGTCACTCCAGATGGTAACCTTAGCAGAATACTGTTTTAGGTTTAACAAACGGATTTTATTGCTCTTTTTGAATGTTTTCTTGCATAATGTCATGTAATCAACATTTGGAAATAGCCGAGGGAGCGATATGAATCTCTGCATAGATACCTGTCTCGATAGTGAAACTACAACTTAGCATTATGTTCTGCTGTTTGAATGTATTCGATTACTCGCAGTATATATGTGGCAGTCTTGTTTTCTTCAAGTTAAACATGCTTTCAGCACCAACTGTTAATCGTGTTTTTCTTTCCCTTTTTGATTTTTGCAAAATTAAGATATAAATCTTAAACAGGACGAGTCCACAGCCAGCGAGCAGGTCGGATCATTTGTACACTTTTTTACCCGGTTTAAAATCTTTTCCAACACTTCTGCCATGTGTTGGTTAAATAAACGCACAAAGGAAGAATGTTTGAAATGTAGAGTGTTTTTTTTAATCCGGGGCATATATTTAAGATTTTAAGGTTGTTTTATGCTTTGATATAATTTATCTTATTGGCCAGAGATATAATTTGGGGAAAGTCTTTGCAAATTATAATAATTTTTTAAGACTGTTGCCACTGTATATAATTTGGTTTATTTTGACTATTTTGTGATAATAAAAAAATGTATTTTGTTTGCTGCTGTGTTTCTCTGTCAGCTGTGAAACTAAGCTTTAAAGATTAAACAGGATTGTAATTTGTTTATTTTTTGTTTTAGTATATGTTTTGAAGCGGACAATATTGTAAATCAAAATTGTGTCACATTTTCTGAAGAAGGTTTCTAATTTGCATGAATTTCAGAGAAAATCTAATTACATTTTTACAGATGGGTTCAAAGTGCGTCATTCAGTGGAGGAGAATGACGCACTTTCTCTTTTGGACCACCAGAGGTCAGTATGTGCTCACTGTGTGTCGGTGACGGTTGTGTCTCTGTCAACATTAAATTGCAATCAGTTGGTATCGGGGCCCATGCAAGGGTTTATTTAATCTGAGAACTTGATCCGTGAGCCTTTCTGGGTTTAAGTGACAAAACAAATGTCTCTCCACCTCTACAGGGAGATATTGTCCAACTAGATTGTCAAGGATGTCATCATTTCCTTTTTGGAATCCCCCCCCTGCTGCCCAAATGTGGTCAGTCTCAGCCAGGGGCGGGAGTCCCCTGAAAATCCAAGAGAAAAGGTTAATCCTCTAAAATTAACCTTTTATGACTTTGTCAAACCAAAAAAACACTCCACCTGGAAATCATAAATCTGTCTACGAGCTGAGTCAGTCCTTACCTGAATGTAAGTGCAGGTTGCAGGTGTAGCTGTGCGCTGTAGGTAATCAGGTCAGCCTCCCTGGGAAACATCACTAAAGTAAGATGACTGTCATTTGTGATCCTTCCTTTTGCACGTCACCCTTCCCTGCTCTCGTCATGTAAATGCCGTGGCTTCACAAGACGGCCAAACTTTTTTTTATGTCAATCACACCAGAATGCTTTGAAGTAATTGGACCATAGACCACAGCTCAAGCCAAACATACGGTATCATTCTGCACTTCACTCCGAAACCATATGAATTCAAAGTAGAGGTGGTTTCTTGATGACATTTGTGCAGATTATGACCATTCACAGTTCCACACCAATACTGTCACATTGTGCAGCAACATTGTGGTTTTATAATATTCTACAATTCTGGCTGTTTATATCAAATTCATCTAGAAATTGCCACAACACTGCACGAAGTTGTTTGCATTACTAGATGTTTTCCTGTTTAATTTAACTCTTGAATTTTCAGTCATTGGATACTGTGGTGGGAAAAAAAAACATTCAATAGTACCGAGTGAGTCCGATAATACTGAAACAAGAAACATTGAGAGAAGAAGTTTGTCTTTAGGTTTTAAGTATTTAGGCTCCACCGTCATACTGACTGCAACACAGTCCGCAGAGGATGAGCCAAGAGTTCAGTTTGTCTCCTGCTCTTAAGCATCTCTGCACACAGCAGGGGGGGGACATCAGGTGTAGTGGCCATTTGTCGGCTAAATCAAACTTAAACAAATAATAATCAAACGCCACTGATGCACCGTGGTCGGTATCCTTACGCAGCCAGAAGAGAGTAAAATGTCCAAGCAGGATTCCATTTGTGTGTATTTATGAAATAAAGCAAATAAAACAAGCAAACAAACTTCTGTCGTGCTGGCTCTCCTGTCCTGTGCAGTGCAATGCTGCTGTGTAGCTGGTAAAAACTATACGCCCACCCCGGTGCATGCTGGTCCTACCTTTCTCCTCGTTTAAATAGCAACAGGTGCCCACAGTAATTACCCAAAAAATAATAACTAAACAAATTACTATTAAAGAGAAAAATTATCTTAACATATGAAACATCTACAATAATTAAACAATACTACTTATAAATGACATAACAAACTACAATATCAAATAAATAGCTCCAACATCAGGTATTTACATTACAACAATTGATCAGCAGTTTCAAGCTCCACATTGACACCCTCCAGTCATCCCTTCCTCTTCTGAGCCTCGTCACACAAAGACATGTCTTTATTACCTTTGATTATCTCTGGGAATCTTCATACCCAAACATTCTCTGTTTAAACTGCAACACCCATTTGGTTACTTCCCCTCATCGAAGCAAAGACAGAGACATGACAAGAGATATGGTCCTGTTACCTCTCTTAGGTACACAATCACATGTCACACGTATAGTTTTGTTAGTGAGTACGGCACATAAACTAAATCACAGTAAATGTACGAGCACAACTAAATGTCCTCTCGCAATACAATATGGAGCTTTGGAGGTTGAACCTGCCCAGATCGTGCCAGTGTGCGTGTGGCCTTGGTCTCAGCCCAAAGCCTATATTTTGCTTATTGGTGCTCATGCCTGCCGGTTTGCAGTAACTGTCGTCTGCTTTTAGCCTTAGGTTAGCCATATTCATGGTCTTTGCTTGCAAACACGCCCCCTCCCTCCTCTCTGTCCGTCAGGTTCAACACCACTGCCTCTTTTTAACCCCTGCCATCGTCTGCTGCACACGCATCGCCTTTATTCTCGGGACAGCAGACCGTGGACTTTTAACTCTTCGCTCCATTTAACCGGCTCGTGTGTGCGTGTGTGCTCTTCTTCGGTTCATCGGCCAGATGGAGGACTATCATAAACCCGACCAGCAGACTGTGCTGGCGCTCAGGAACATCGCCACCAAGCTCCGGATCAACTCCATCAAGGCGACAACTGCAGCGGGCAGCGGGTAAGAGGATGAATACGGAGAGATTAAACCGTGCCTGATATGTATAATAGTATGACACAACAAAGCAAAACAAGGCTCCTGTCCTGGGACAGTTGCTAAATGACTCATGCACTTGTCTGTTATGAAGGGCAAATAATAAAGTGGAAACGCGGGCTGGAATGTACACAACACAAAGCTTGTTTCCAAATGGACTGACTGTCCGCAGCAGAGTGCTGGAGGATCAGCAGTATAAAGCATCATGCAGAGTATCTTAATGTTAACGTCCCGTGTGCCAAAATAAGGGACTTGGCATTGAATTCTCCTTATTTATATTTTCTCTGAGCGTAAAACAGTTTTGTGCCAACATGCGTTATGCGTAATTTACGCACTTTGGTAGGCGTCAGAGAGTTGATTACTTGGTATTTTTGCATCTGTATTTCAGTTTATGATGGTGTTACGTTTCTTAGCGCAATGAGACATATTCAATTCAATTAACAGACGGGTTGGTTTTGGCACAAACGCCCCTTCAAATTATAAAATATTTATAATATTGTGTCGGATTTGGAGGCTCGGCATGAATTCCGGCAGGTGTACCAGTGTTCGCGTACTCTGTGATCGGTTGTATAGAAGAGGCGAGCAGAGACACGATCGGTGAGTGTATGATTGCGTGCATTCAGGGTCGACGTGGTGTGAGGAGGCAGCGGGATGGGACCTGAGGACGCACGGACGCACGGACGCGCTCCTGCAGCTCTGCCACGCCTGCGTGCGAGCGACGGTGCAGCCTCTCACACAAATGTCCACAAATGTCATGGACCTATGATAAAACGGGACAAATACGTCCAGTGAGAGACTTAAAAATAACATCCGAATTCACAAACGGACTGCAATATTATCGGAGTGATGGAAAATAAATGATTACAATTAAATAGATTACAGGATTACGTGAAACTATAACTTCTGCGTGACTTTTCAACTTTCAAAGCTGACCCTCCCATTACACAGAATATAAGCAGGGGGGTATTAGACAGCCCTGTTTTGACTCTACAATGTGTTACTGTATCACCTTCTGTTTTGCTTCCCTTACCGTTATGATCAGTTGTTTAATTGTCTCTCGTGTTTGATTATCGGTGATCTAGTTCGGCTACTTTTCTTTAAGTCAATTTCGCAAGTGCTGTGAGAAAAGGTCTCTATGAACAAGACATTCCAGTTTGATCAGTGAAACAGACACATGGTAAACTAGCCTACCTTTTCCGTTTCCCATGTTTTATTAATTCCATTCTTTTATGGCAGCCAGTTTTCATGTTGCAACCATAGAGCTAGCATCTGTCACCCTCTCATAGAGCACCCTTCATCCCACATAAACTCAATCTTATAACCTGCTCTGGCATGACCCACTTGGTCCAATTTGACAAAGAGCCAAACTCAACTTCTGATTGCCACTTTGTTTCTGCCTTTGTTTCTCCTTTCTCCTCTGCATCTGTGTGTGGACAGTATATGCTCTGAACATGCTTATAGATTTCCACAGCGCAATTAGGAGGCACATCAAGTTTTAAAAATGTCATTGCTGTGTGTCTAATTTCTCTCTCACCATCCTTTTGTTGCAGTCATCCCACATCATGTTGCAGTGTGGCAGAGATTATGTCCGTGCTGTTCTTTCACACCATGAAGTACCGACCTGAAGACCCCCGTAACGCCAACAACGACCGCTTCATCCTCTCCAAGGTAAAACACACTCTCTCTGATGCATGCACAAAAACAACACACAAGGGACAACTAAATTACTAACGAATTATTAGGTGACGCATATTGAGAGAATGTCCATTCATTTCTAAGTTCACATGCATATTTCTTTGTGTAGTGTTTGGTACCAGAGGCAAATTCCAGACTTCACTTTGCCAAATGTCACTTCTAATTTGACGTGCACACACACTTCAGAATGACATTCTATTCTTTGTTCTCTCACATTTTATTTAGCAGGGAACTCTTGTGAGTCAGGTGTACAGGAAAGGTACCTGAGGAGGAAAAATGTAAATTATAGAAGCAAAAAAAACGGGATCTTATAGCTCGCTGACATTGATGAGCGTTTTATGAACTCTGATAGCAGCTCTGGCTCCAGCACCAGCAAATCTGGTGAACACTATATGATCTTACACTCTTAACCATTGACCTTTCACCTCTGCCTCCTCAGGGTCATGCAGCCCCTGTGCTGTACGCCGTGTGGGCGGAGACGGGCTACCTAAAGGAGAACGAGCTCCTCAACCTCCGCAAAGTGGACTCCATCCTGGAGGGACATCCTGTGCCGGTGAGGTGACGTTCAGACTTGCAAGAAGTTCTGGGTCTGAAAGCAATCCACTCCAACATGCCAACACATGTGCATTAGGAACACATTAAAAGCCACACACTACACTTCTGTGTGTTCATTTTGGGTTTACTGGTATTTGGACAGTAAATAGATGTTGATGTGAAAGACAATATTTAAGACACGACTATACCACTATACTACATTGAGGAAACGTTCACAGCTCCTCAACCGCGTCAGAATCTTTCTGATTTGACTTCAGAACTGTTTCCTGAGCTTTTTCATGATGTCTTGTACCAACTCAAAGATCATATTAACGTGTTGTGCAAGTTTGCTTTCTACCTCTTCCTGCATGTAGCCATATGTCAAACTCTGCTTGCTCATTTGGGCTGTGATCAAACCTTTTGACCGCATCTAAGAATCTTAAAATATTGATATGACATGACCTTGGAAAAATATTTTTCCTGTTGGAGATGGTTTGGACTTTTGAACAGTGGTTCCCAAGCTGGGAATTTAGACCATCCAAGGTGGTTTCAAGATAAATAGGAGAGTGAAAAAGAAAGAAATATCTCCGTGCAACACAAAAATGAGGTTTCCGTTTTCAAGCCTTTCTGTAATCTTTGCCTTTTCCCTTTACTGGATCTTTGCAAGCCGAAAAAGTCCGCGAATTACTACTCTAGAACATAATATTTACACTTGCTAGACATTCTGTTCATAGAGACATGAACACATTTACACAGATAACAGACAAACTGTATGCACGAAGGGACCTGGTGACAAAGATGTTCTTGTGTGGCAGAGATGGGCTGTCCCCGGCTCCTTTCTCCTTTGCTGCAGACATTAATAAGACACTGGTCACATAAACCCAGATACAGACACACTGCTAGTCACAGACCTATAGCGACATGATATAATCCATCCACTGTATTTCATGCTTTCTGTGTTTGCAATCTTGAGTTCTCCTGCAATCTGAAGAGTGTGTGTGTGTGTGTGTGTGTGTGTGTGTGTGTGTGTGTGTGTGTGTGTGTGTGTGTGTGTGTGTGTGTGTGCGTGTGTGTGTGTGTGTGTGTGTGTGTGTACAGAAGCAGCAGTTTGTGGATGTGGCCACTGGATCTCTGGGTCAGGGGCTGGGAGCTGCCTGTGGAATGGCCTACACTGGAAAATACTTTGACAAGGCCAGGTAACATGCACAAAGAAACGCGTGCACACAAATTGTGATTTAGAGACCCTGCCCGAAATAAAAAAGACATTCATGAAGGAGCACAGCAGCCCAGCTTGCATCTCCACACATTGAGGTAGACGGTATGAAATGATGCATGATGTACACTACAGTGAGCGGTGCTGACATGTGACATTCCAGCCTATACATTTGGATCAAACCTTACCTGACAGGCCTGGTCTGGGTTGACATGTAGGACTCAGAGAGCCAGGAGATCTGACCTCTGATCAGTTTACCTTCATATCCGGATGAGTGAGGGTATGTGCTGAGTGATCGAAAATCTGAAATAACTCTTGGGATAGATCAAGTGCTCAATAAATCAGTGATGGGGATTATTTTGTCTCTTCATGAAGGTGAAATTCAAATTCATATATTAGAGATAAATTCATTTAATTTGCAGCTGCTTCTTTTATATTTAAGGTTTGACGGTTTCAAACATATTTACATCACAATAGATTCACAGACCTGAAATGGACAGTGGTCATCTACTACTCAGCTGAATGTTAGCAGCGTTGCAGATGAGTCCTCGTGCGGCTCCTTTGTTCTCGTGTGATCTAGAAAGAGCCGCACGGTCTCCAGTCCAACAATAGAGAGAGCGAAACGGGAACGCATGCCATGCAAAAGTGTCAGAGCTGAACACAGGAACATGGTTTGACAAATTTAACTGCGGACAGAACAAAGGGAGGCGGCAATTTTGTAAATTTTTGCACATTTTTACACATAACAGACGTCGTGAAAAGAGGCGGTCAGGGAATGCCGTATGTGCAGTCTGTGTTGGCGGCCCTTGATATCTCTCACTCTGCATTCTGTGTGCACTCGATTGTTTCTGCTCTAATAATCACACATGCAAGAGCACAGCTCCTCCCTCATCTCTATGCCTCACCCTTTACTCTCGTTCTCGCACCAAAAAAAAAGCCATTTCCCATCCCCATGCTTCGGTTGCATCTCTGTATGCGCGGTAGATTATATTGTGATTGTGAACCGTGTGTGGTTGAGCGTGCATGCAGAAGGGCGTATGCTTTTCCCCTGCGATGCTCAGAGCAGCTTGTCAAACTAATTTGCGGGAGGGAGGGAGGTGTGTGTGGGTGGACGGGTTTGGGATGTTGTCAAAGGGAGGTATCACCTTGTCTTGATCTGTTATTCTCACCTTGCAAAAACAGGATGAAAGAGAAGCACACACACTCCTCACACCTACTCGGGGATTATTTTACTCCTACAGCTGAAGCACTGATCAACCTGCTGTAGTTGCACTGGATGTTCCTCAGACTGTGTTCTTGATACCAGATTGGTTTCATTTTTGGGACAATCTGTTGCAGATTATCACAATCTGCAATTTGTACCGCTGGTTCTTACAATTTTGAAAACCTCAGAATTGAAAAAGGATGAAGACGAAGACGAATTTATAGTCTACACGACTGGGATCACTTGACGATTAGATGGTTATCATACACATGTGCATACTGTATACATGGAGAAATGAAATACAACAAATACCTAAAGGGTGAGACTTCTATATTTGAATAAAATAATGTGAAGCAGAAGACATTTAAGTAGAAACCTTGAAAATTTCTCCCAAATATGGTAAAGTGATCTGAAGCCGCTAAAGATAAAAGCACTACTGAGATTGTATAATTCATTGAATTCAAACTTAGATCTGAGAGGAGCCTTACCTTCCTGATCCTGCTGTTTCTTTAGACCAATAAAACGTAAAAATGTTAAAACATATCTAACAGGTGAGTTATCTTGATTTCAATACCTGCTCTTATTCTACGTCTTACCTTAACAGCTGCTCGTACTAAACTGAATTAAATGATTGCTTCAAGCTGAGTAGCTTAAATGATCATCCATATTAACAAAATGTTCCATATTTTAGAGACCTTGAATGATGAACGCAAGCTGGCACTTTTACAAGATTTGGTTCAATGCATCTGTATATATATTACTACGGATAGTTTCAGCAGACACATTAGAGATCAGTCAAACTGGTTGTTCATTTTTCATCTCCACCTCTTTTCTCTCCGTCTCTCCATCTCCACATCTGTGGAATTCCTCCCTTCTTTTTCTTCCTCTCTTTTTTTCTGTGCCGTTTGTGTTTTCGGGGTTGGAATGCGTAGTGTAATGCGGCGTGTCTCAGCCCATCTTCCAGCTTTAATGAGAATGTGTCTATTTGACTGGAAAGCTGTCAGGAGTCGTTACACCGCCGGAGCAACTGAGGATCATCAGAGCTCAGCGAGGGGGGAGTGGAGTGTGTGTGTGTGTGTGTGTGTTTAGGTGTGAGGGTCAGCTGTCACATTGAGCCCAATAGGAGGAATCAGAAGATGGGACGATGTGCCAAGAGGGAAAATGGAGCTGATATGGAAAATGACAGCTCTCTACTATTTATTTATCTTTTTCTTCTGGTCTGTCTTTATAAGCTCTGAATATAATTAACATCTCTCTCTGGTCGTAGCTATCGGGTGTTCTGCCTGCTTGGTGATGGAGAGATGTCCGAGGGCTCGGTGTGGGAGGCCATGGCCTTCGCCTCTTACTACCAGCTAGACAACCTGGTGGCCATTTTGGACATCAACCGTCTGGGTCAGAGCGACCCAGCTCCACTTCAGCACCATGTGGAGAAGTACCAGCGACGCTGTGAGGCTTTTGGGTGAGCAGGGGGAGTCAGGGGGGGGGGGGGGAAGCTGGGTCGGTGGGTGGATGTGAAGTATGCGTACATCTCAATGCTGAAATTATTAGATAATTACTTAAGTAATCAACCCAAAGAAACTATTCAGCTTTGATAATCAATTAATTGTTTTTATTTAATGAAGAAAGAAATGCCCAGTATTCACAGACTATAACTTGTAAGAATTTGTGTATTAGATACAGTCTAACTTTGTGACCCACAATCGGATCCTCAGAACTAAGCTATGTTTGAATAAGTTGACAAAGATGCTATGAGCAGCCAGTTTAATCTGGCCTGCTTCATGTCCTCCCTCCATCCAGCACTTGCAAAGCACTGGTATGAGCTAAAATGCTAAAATATTGCCACGATGTAAAGTGCTGCAGATCCGTCATGAGTAGGGTGAAAGGTGGTGATGAGTTTAAGGGATTCTACAGGAATTCCAGTAGGATTTTTCCATTAATTAAACAAAACCCAGAGTTGTTTTCATTCCTAAAAATGCACCTGTAGGATTGCATTTAAAGTTCGATCTCTTCTGTTTTACCAGATGGCATGCAATCATTGTGGATGGCCACAGTGTGGAGGAGCTGTGTAAGGTGCTGAGTCAACCCCGCCACCAGCCACTTGCCATCATCGCCAAGACCATCAAGGGCAAAGGCATCCCAGGTACAATAATCAGGCACACATGCAGTGATCCTCAGTACGAGTACAAAATATCAGTGTGGTGTAGATTTTAAGTAAGATTCTTACATGAAAAACTCAATAATTCTTAAATAAATGAAGGCTGTGAGCTGTTGAGTGTGTCGTGGATCAAAATTACCGACTTTCTTTTACAAGTACCATCATTATTTTGTTTTGTTTGAATGTAGATGTCTTTCTTACGTAATCTTACATAACATATTTCAAGCAAAGGAATTCAAAACTATCATAACAGGCACAGTTTTGCATAACCGCGACACTGGGAGGTTATCCCTGCTCCAAAAACCTGTTTCTAAATGATGACTTGGTAAAACGGTGGCAACTCACAGAATAATATTTCTGTCAGAAGTTTTCTTAACTGCCCCGGGGACCCGCCGCCAGTGCAAAGGGGCCCTAACTCGCTGTAATCCACACAGTGCTTTCGTGCTTTAGCTGCTGCAGCACAGTAATCCTTCAGAATGTGTCGGATACACTCGCAGCAACAGCCCTTTATGCTTGTGTTGTGATAATGGTAAGGGGCTGTGTGTGTGTGTGTGTGAGACCATGTGTGTTAGTGAGAAAGAGAGAGGTGAAAAGAGGAGTATGTCTTTGTATTCATAGGGTTTTGTCAGAAATGGTGAGTGTTGTCATAAGCCTGTGGCCTCTTGATTCTAACTTGTGGATCTTTGAAGTAGCCTGTTGGGACCCACTGCAGTGGGTGATTGTTATGAGTGTGACAGCTGGCCATGGTTTATTTAATGCACATGCATACATGTGGAGGAGATACGTATGCAGGATATGAGGAGGAATTTGGTTTATAGAGCATATGTACTTTATGTATATTTCAGGTGCATTTTTATCTAAACTTCATTGATACCAGAAGCACATACAAGTCATCTCTGAAGGTCCAATGAGTAAACCCCTAATCTTCCCAGGATTAATGTGACTGCATCTATGCAGCAACTTTGACCACACAAGCAGTCAACTTTCTTTATTACCTCCACTCTGTACTATGTTGTACTGCCGCTACAACAGTAATAGCTGCATTGGTTTGCTCTAGCCTACGTTGTGTTTTGTGTGTTTTTCAGCGGCTGAGGATAAGATGGGGTGGCATGGTAAACCCTTGCCCAAAGACATGGCCGACAGCGTGATCAAGGAGATGCAGAGCCGCGTCGTCAGCTGCAACAAGTGCCTGTATCCTGCTCCGCCCACTGAGGATGCCTCACCTGTCAGCCTCCGTAACGTCCGCATGCCCAGCGCACCCAGCTACAAACCTGGAGAGAAGGTGTGACAAGTGGTGACAGACCAGCTCAGATGTCTTGATGAACCTTAAAATCTTATCATTTGGGTTTTTAATTGTATGTTATATTGGCCAAAACAAATAAATGTGTCTTAACCTTTCAGACAGTACACAACATAGCTTCAGCCAAGCTTGTGTATCTTCGACTGACTAGTTGTCGGTTTGTCTCTGCGTTACCAGATTGCTACAAGGAAGGCCTACGGCATGGCTCTGGCCAAGCTGGGCCGTTACAACGACCATGTGGTGGCTCTGGATGGAGACACCAAGAACTCCACCTTCTCCGAGCTCTTTAAGAACGAACACCCCAACCGCTACGTGGAGTGTTACATCGCAGAGCAGAACATGGTGAGAAAGAGACAATAGCGCTCCAGTTGGATGGCTGGAGAGGTTTTAAATCATTCATCATCAATTAAAACGTCCATTCAACAAATAAAATAAGGGCATTTGGTTCTTACATTTTGGCACTATATGAAATACCAGGTCCATTTTATGTCGTAAGTATTAACACAAATATGTTGTTTATACTGATACATCACCACTTGAGAGGCATTCATATAAACAACAGCTCTGTAGGACTGTACCTTCAGCTACAGGTTAACATCAGCATGCAATGTTGATGCGAAGCAGGTTTAATGTTTAACATGTCCTCGCTCTTAGTTTAGCATGTTTGCATGCAAACATTTGCCAATTACAACTGAACAATTAGTACAGCTGAGGCTGATGGGGATGTGATTAGCAACACTTATGTATAAAGACCAACTGGCCAAGTTGAAACGCAATAAAGTCACTTAATACTACAAGTGTTGCTGGAGTTGTGACCTCTTCAGACTTTTTAACTTTTCCATGCACATTGGAAGAAGGCGAAACGGAGACATTTCAATAAAAAACAAAGTAAAACATCATGGTCAGCTAGACGAAAACTCAGGGGATCAACAAAGTCAGCAGCGTTTATCTTCTTAGACCACGCCAACTTCTGCCTTTTATCCCCTCCTCCTTTCCGCTCCTTTCCATCCCTCTCCCCTCTGCAGGTGAGCGTTGCAATGGGTTGTGCCGCGAGGGACCGTAACGTGGTGTTTGCCAGCACTTTTGCTACGTTCTTCACCCGGGCCTACGACCAGCTCCGCATGGCCGGCATCTCTGAGAGCAACATCAACCTCTGCGGCTCCCACTGTGGTGTCTCTATTGGTCAGTTCCTGGCTCTCTTTTCACCAATCATGACCTGAAAGAATTGACCTTTGACCTTTAAAGTGGTTTATTTTTAAGTCCTTTTACTTCTTCTTTTTCCCCCAAAACATCGTATCATAGTTATACAGTTCATTTATGATACCTGACAAACTGATTTTTTAAATATAAGAATATAAAAATGAATTATATTTAATTCTTTATTTGATCAGATGTTGTTGTTGCTTTAATTTCACTACAACGTGCGTTGAACCGACCCTCAGTATGTTCCTGACCCTAAACCTTTTTTCCCCAAACTTCTCACCGCCCCTGTTATTCTGTCTTCCATCTTCCTCTCCTGGTGTCAGCACTCTTCCTCCTCCCCCTCTCACTGTCACTGTGTCATGGAGGGGATGACAGAGCGGCCTGATTCTCTTTCACCTCTTCCTCCTCCTCCTCCTCCTCCTCCTCCTCCTCCTCCTCCTCCCCTTACTCCTTCACCTCTCCAGGTACATTGCATGCGCACCTTTCCAGACTGAATGCATGCCAGTCCACCAGAATTTATTTTCCAGTCTCCGTTAAACACGAGTCTTGTTGTACCTTACTTGTCTCTTTGATGCTGAGAGGTGTGTATCTTTAGGTGAGGACGGACCCTCTCAGATGGGTCTGGAGGACCTGGCCATGTTTAGGGCCATTCCCACCGCAACCATATTTTACCCAAGTGACGGTGTCTCCACTGAGAAAGCTGTGGAGCTCGCCGCCAACACAAAGGTACCCATAGTCACCCATTATAACAAGTGAAAAAGATTTTAAAATGGACATCCTGAAAAGAAAGTTTGTAGGTTTAGAGCAGAATGAAAGCTTCATCATATCGAGATTGATGGGATCCAATCTTCTACTTGTGGTTCGTTTCAGGGTTTGTGTTTCATCCGAACGAGCCGCCCAGAGAACTCCATCATCTACAACTGCAATGAGGACTTCCATGTTGGTCAGGCTAAGGTTTGTAGCAGCGTTTTATATGTTCGTCAAACCCTTTCATGCTCTTTGAACTTTTTTTATACCTCATTATCACAAACGACTTATCAGACTAGAGTGTGTGCATGTTTCCATTTGGAGTCCACAAACAAATATATCTTCACTTCCCACTCAGGTTGTGTATAAAACCAATGACGACCATGTTACTGTGATCGGAGCAGGAGTGACCCTCCACGAGGCTTTGGCGGCTGCTGAACAGCTGAAGAAAGGTATAAAGAAAGACCTAACCAAAGAAACCAACCCGTGTCAGCATAACAGTATACAACAGTATATGAATCATCAGTTGGACTGATGCGCATCCTCCACCTTCCTCTCTCCTCCCTCAGAAAGAATTAACATCCGTGTGATTGACCCGTTCACCATCAAACCCCTGGACTCCAAGACCATCATCGACAACGCCAAGGCCACCAGAGGACGCATCATCACAGTGGAAGACCACTACTATGAAGGTGAGGGGCTGTGAATGTCCAAAAACAAAACAAATGTAGAGAAATGGCTGAATGGTTTTCTTTAGATATTCTTAACGTGATCAAACAAGGTGCATTTCAGCCTACGACATCCAGGGTTCAACTCTGACCTGTAGCCTTCGTCACATGTCCGTACCCTCGGTCTCCGATCCATCCAGCCTCTTTCCACTTTCCACCAACAGATCAGATTAAACATTTCAAAATTATAACTTCAAATTCATTTTAAACCTGATTTGAGAACTACTGGGAAGTCATATTGGTGAGAATTACATTTTCTTTCCTGCGGTATATTCCTGAAATTATGATTTTATATCTGTTTTATTAATATTGTACCATTGATGGATAAACTATCATAAAATGCAAGAAGTGCGTGGTCACAAAGTAATCTCAATTCCCCAAAAGTAAAATTTCTGGTCACAGGACGTTACAACATAATGTCACATAAACCGACGTTGTGTAATACATTGTACGTTGTGACAGGTCTCAATAGTATACAGCAATGTAAAGTGCCACTCTAGTGCATTCATCCACTGAATCATGGCTAGTTTAAAATCAGAACAGTCACATCTTGGTGGATCCCATGGTATGAACAGGAGAGCTTTAACTAGCAGGCATGAGGATTGTTATGCAGCTGCTTGCATGTTTGTGCTCATGAATAAAAATGCCGGAGCAGCAAAGGACAAAGGGACAAGCTGCAGACGGATAGGGAAAGTGTGAGGAAGCTGGAGTCTGAGCAAGGGAAGAGAGAGAAGAGCAGCATGAGGAGGGGAGGAAGAGGACGGAGGTATAGGGATTCTGAAGGTGACGGAGAATTGGGGTAAAAGTTGTGGGTTTCATGGGAGAGATGGAAGATACAGAAACGGTGAAATGGATATAAACAGTGGGGGTGGGGCGAAGGAGGAGGAGCTGGGAGAGCTTGTCAGGGTTTCTTCATTTCAGCTCTGACCTTCGGGCTCATGCTGACCTACATACAGTACCAGCATGACAAAGACGAGTGTGCAGAATTAGCTTTCTCTCTCTCTCTCTCTCTCTCTCTCTCTCTCTCTCTCTCTCTCTCTCTCTCTCTCTCTCTCTCTCTCTCGCTCTCTCTCTCTCTCTCTCGCTCTCTCTCTCGCTCTCTCTCTCTCTCTCTCTCTCCTGTTTTGTTTTTCTCTTGTCCTACATGTAGCTGCTTTCTCTGCTGGTCGACAATACGTATGTTTGCCATGATAAAGCTTTAAAAAAAACCAGACACACACCTTTATTCACATTCATTAGTTCATTACATGCAAGTGAAAATGTCACAGGTGTGCAGTGATTTTAATATGTCCATATGTAACGTGTGCGTGTTATACAGACAGACAGTAGAAACCAAGTCGTATCCAGGGAACAGGGGGATGTGGTGAACAGATGGGTAAATGGCATTTGTCATTTGTTCTGTCTGGCTCACACACTGGTTGCCAGCAATTACATCAACCAACGGATGGGAAACATCTAGTACCAAAGGCCATGTAAGAACATGTAATAATGACTCTCTTTTTGTCATTTCTCAGCTTTCATGTTCACTCAGTCAGAAATGTTTGAATGACAGTTTGGAGTGAGAAGTGAAAAAGAAACGTGTGAGAGAGAGAGAGAGAAGGGGAAGATGGAAGGAGAGGGATAGCCTTCAGGGGGTGTAAGTGAGGAGTGAGAAAGTGGAGGGAGGGCGTTGGCCGTCCTGTCGGTCCACATCACATCGCTGCAGAGCTCCATCGCCCGTGAAGGTGCGAGAGATTTTAATATGACAGAGGAACAAATAAAAGACTTGAAGTGAGAAACTGTAGGAAACATTTTTTTTTGTCTGTGTGATTTGAGTGAATTGACCCTTTACTCGATAGTCCTGACTGCTGTATATTCTGATTCCTCAGGTGGTCTAGGCGAGGCGGTGTGCTCGGCGGTAGTGAACGAGACTGGCTTCACTGTTCACCGCCTGGCAGTTTCCCAGGTGCCCCGCAGCGGCAAGCCCCAAGAGCTGCTCCGAATCTTTGGCGTCGACCGCGACGCCATCACTCAAGCGGTCCGTAAGGTGCTCACCAGCTGCGCCAATGCCAAGTAAGAACGTTGCTGCAGCAGCGGCAACAAATATGGACTCTGTGGCTAACTGGTGATCACCATGGAGACAACAAACAAGTAACCCAACACAAAAGGAGGGAAAGCACTTCTGGCCCGCTCACGCTCTCCTCGTAAAACTATCTAAAGCGTTCGTTTGAGAAATAAATAAAAAAACATAACGCAGCTTTTCTCTTAAACTGTCATTGATGTGGTTTTGCCCCATTAGTTTGTGTAAACGCACCCCTTCCCGTCACGAGCTCACATCCACACCTCCACCCTCTAACCTCGTCCTACCTCCCAAAGAAAGTTCTGGTGCTGCTGTAGTGTTTCAGTAAAAAGCAGTGAACGTGGTTTGGAGTAAAAGTGAAGTCTTTTTATATTTTCTGTGGATCCCCTCTCACTCCTATTGGCCCAGCATTTTGTATGTCTGCACCCGGTTCGACTCTTTAAATCCCGACCCCACGAGATCCAGCAGGGTGTGGAGAAACTCTGTGGTCTGTTTGAGCACTGACTGTTTGTAACCTTGTTGACCCCGACTTGGCTGCGACTGCTTCACACCAATAAAGGGAAGGTTTCTTCACAATATCTGTGTCCGAGGTCTTTCTTGTAGGTTGCGGTTGCATGATACGCAGGTCAATTTTTACAGTGAAACAAAAATGTACAAAACCTGCTTTCTTTATTTTAGATAATACTATACTACCTCTTGTTTTTACATTTGTATGACTTACAAAACTATGGGATTGTTTATATTTTATGGTATGTTTATGACTATACAGTGACATTCTATACTATGCATCTTTTGACATTTTTTCGAAAATATATACAACAATCTTTTTATGTTATTTGTGACTTTTTATCATATTTAATTAACGTGTTGCAGACGGAGTCTGACCCGTCTGTTTGCTGTTCAGCTTTTCTTTGTCGGCAGGTCAGAATGACTCATGATCTGCTGTAGCTGCAACTTTTAAATAAGCTGACTGACCTGTTTATATATATTACCCCTTTTTCTTTTTTACTATACTGGATTAAAATATATACAGGACAACACAAATATGTACCGGTAGTAAAACTTGATGTGTCAATCACTCTGAACCCCAGAAACTTTAAGTGTATTATTTAACAACTGTATTATTATAAATACGATATTTCAAAATATCACTCCGATAAGCAAAGCTCTTGTCACAGGGTTTATTTGCAGGGAAAACAGTCAGAGAACAGCGGGGAAATCCAAGGAGGGCGAGGGTGGAATCCAGGCAGGATAAGGCAGACTGGGGAACCAGGAGGATGAACCAAACTGCAGGAACAGGAAGGCAGGGTCAATGCAATGAAAAGACACTTGGGAAAAATACTCTGAAATACTTTCAAACGGAGCGGCCGAGAACAAACAAACTACCACGTTAAGTTGTAACAACGATCTGGAGAAGAGTGGATGAAGAACCCGGGTAGATATACTGTGGAGTGATGAGTTGATGGAAGGCAGCTGGGTTGACTGGGCAGGGGAGGTGAATTGTAGTCAGGAAGCCGGGAGGAGATCAGGTAGGAACACGAACACACACACACACACACACACAAAACAAGCAGGGGGCACGGACTGGCCATGACAGCTCTCTTACAAGGTTTTACTGTACTTTACTCAAAGTAAATAATCAATGTTAACAATTTGATATTCAAGGAGGGATTTGGTAATCCTAAAATCATTGTTGTGCCACCAAACATCCTGAGCCAAATTATGAAAAGTGGTAGCATTCAAGGTCTATTCTGAATCCAAAGTTACAGGTCAGATATACTGCTGGTTTACACGACAGGAGTTTGGTGTGAGTATCTTACCACAGCATCCTACATCGGACACACCGGAAGCCTGAAGTGAGCTCTGAGGCAGACTGGCACACAGGTGAACAGTGTGTGTCAGCTGTGAGTGTGTGTGAGGGAGAAAAGTGAAATGGACTGACAGATTGTGAGTGCATGTACAGTGTGTGTGTGTGTGTTTACTGTTCAGACACTTTAATGCTGGGAGTGCAGACGGGCTGGGCGTCTCTGTCCTGACGGCCGTTGTAGCATCTGTCAATCTGTCGTATGGATTGTTCTCCACTAATGCACAAACCAACACACACACACACTCGACAGTACATATGAACACATGGAGCAGCTCACACACCTGTCAAACATCATTTCTGTACCTTCCAAGCGCACATACGGTACATGCAAACAAAAATAAAAGCTATGTATTAAAACATGCTTTCAGCACGTGAATTAATGACTTACATGACACACTAATTATACACTCACCCATTGAAACCACAATAACATCGACACAATCCCTCACCATTTCTGATGCAGCACGTGCTTCTATCCTAAAAGACAATGTACACGATAGGAGCCTAACATTTCTGAATTATCTGTGTGCATGGGATGTGTGTGTGTGTGTTTGTGTGCGAGTGTGTGTCGCTTTCTCGTCATCTGTATGTCCAGACGCTACCGGGTTCCCCACTTTATTCCGCTTCACTGAGCCCCCGCCCCCCCAATGCACACACATTAACGGTCTACCACATGGCCAGTTTCTCAGACACAAAGGAATATTAATGTACAGCACATTGTCTCATTATATATCTTTCAGGGTCAATACCACACCAATACTAAGAGAATACAGAAGTGAATATCATTCCTGAAGCTCAAAGCTTTGGAAAAGTAAAAACTCAGCAGCAACATCTCTTTCCAGGAACAAGGTCAGATAGTCAGGATAATCCAAAGACCTCAGTGAGAACAGTTTTCTTCAGTATCTGTGTGTTTGGCTTGAGTTTAGTGAGAAAATATTTTTTTGTGATTTCAGTTAAATTATCTTAAAATAAATAAAAGCTAGATAAACAGCAAATGTGATGAGAAAAGTTTTCTTTACCTATGCAACACACTCCTTCAAGGTGATTTAGATTCAACTCATACATTTAATTCAACTCAAAACAGAAAAGATGCCATAACTTTTTATTTACACAACTATATTCAAGCCTGAACATTAAAAAGCACTGAAACACATTGACCTCTTTTCTCTTACAGCACATGCGTACACTGTTTAACAGCATCAATTATTCAGTGGGTAAAATACACTTTGTATGAGCCACATATCTTCAGAGGTTGTATAAAAGTAAAAGGAACGGGCAAGTTAAAACTTAGAGTTCCCCACTTCCTGAATGAGCTTTCTAATGTAATGTAAATAACGTGGAACAAAGCAGCAGCTTCAAAAACTGATCAGTATATGTATTTTATGCTTTTTCTACTGATAGGGCTGTTCTGTGTGAGATGCCCCTCCCCCTTTAGCTCCTGTACTCATCCCCACAGTCCCCGATAAGTGCCACGAGGTCCCTGGAGCGTCGCGTCACTGCTGTGATGGCGGCATGATCTTCCACCGTCAACTTCAAGTCAGGGCTGCAGCTACGCAGACTGTCACCGATGTGTTGCCCCGCCCCTGCGACGCCTAGCCGACAGCCGACAATGACCCCCCCCACCGCAGGGCGGTCCAGCACGTAACGCGTCGCCACGCTGGCCACTGAGCAGTCGTGTCTCTTAGCAGCTGTCTCCAAGGCGACAAGGAGGTCCTGGAAGAGGCTCCAGCCACCCCAAGAGTTGATCATGTTCTTGTACTTAGAGAGGGAGGCGGTGTAGAGCTCCGCCCTGGAAGTAGGCTCCGCCTTCCCCAGATAACGCTCTGAGAGTAGACCACCAGCTAAGAGAGGACAGTGATGGAGGAAGAGGAGTGGAGTGAGGGATGGAGGAGAGAGAGGCAGACAGAGGAGTTAAAAAGGAGTCGGGGGGGGGGGGATGAATACAGGATGGAGGGAAAGGAGAGGTGGGAGGAGGAGGCGGCGGGAATAAAGGGATGGAGGAAACGAAAAGATGAAATCGGAGAAGGGTGGAGAAGAGGAAGCGAGAGAATGTGGAGAGAAAAGAGAAGACGGGAGGGCAATGCGGAGACCATTGAGGTCAGGAGGAGGATGGGATGCAGAGACGGAGGGAGAGGAAGGAGTAGCGATGATAGAGGGGGAGGGAAGAGGACAGAGGATGTGTCGTCACATCGACTGACTCCATTTTAGAAACCCACCATTTTACATCACAGTGGTAAATGCACTTCTTACATCATTTAACGTCAAGGAAACCTTCGTCTTTGTAATTGCTCTACTGGAGTGATATTTATGTAACCAAGTGAATGAAAATGATGAGTACATGAATATATGATGACTGGATTTAAAGCTTAATGTGTTGTATCTCACCCAGAGTGCCGTACGTGAGGAGCTGGATGTCGTTAGCCAGACAGAACTTCTCCATCTTGGCTACAGGTCGCTGGTCAATCAAAGAGTACTGAACCTGCATGACAGACGCATTGAAAACATGATTAATAGATGCACTGAAGGAGAGGGTCTCGTGGAGTATTGCACTAGCCTGCAGGTGCGTGGTGCCAGGTACCTGGTTGCTTGAGATGCGGATACCTCTGCTGGTGATCTCCTCCAGCCTCTGAGTGTCAAAGTTAGTGAGGGCGAGTTCTCCTGAGGGGAAACAAAAAGGAAGAAACGGGTTGAGGTCTCTTAAAAATAAAAATCTTTTGATAACAGGAAAGAACAAGAAACAGATCCACATTCCTGCTTTTGACACACTACTGTTCTGCCTCCAGAGAACGTGTGTGAATCCTTATAGGTGTGTGAGATCAGCATGAGAGCCGGACTTTCTTTTCATTTTCAGTCTGCTGAAAAGTCTGCTCATATTGTGATTCAAGTTTAAATGATCCAACAATGAAACACTGAAATATGTTTGGTTTGATCCTTTTGTTATGATTTGATCATAGATGAACAATAACCTTCTATGTATATATGTATATAAAGTAAACATAATTAGAAAATGTAATTATTGTAAAGAAATAAAAAGCACAAAATATATCAAACTCGCTAATGTAAATATGATAAATTATTCATTTTAAGTTGGACTTGAAGGTTCATTTTCAACCTTAAAAATAGCAACTTGATGAAAAAGTTCTTAACACAAGGTCCATCTGGTTTTTTTCTGAAGCTTTCAGCGCCACCTCATGGCCTTCCTCAGCAGATGGGAGTTGATGTAGTTGAAAAATGTGGAAACCCCAAGTAAGAGGACCTTGTGTTACGATGAATAACTCAAACAGCTAATGAAGCCCGTCAGATGCAGTTGAAAGCTCTGACAACATAAGCTTAACTCAAGGCCCACTTACTAGCCTTTTCCAAAGAACCATTTCCAGGTCACGATTGAACAAATATAAAGAAAATGCAGCCTATAAAACAAGAATATATTACAATTACTGTTAAACCTATGATATCAGCCTGATAATGTATCAGTCAGATTCGAGTTTTTGTTTATCTGTAGACGTTTACAGTATGTATTGTGTTCGTACGTATGAGTCCCTCCTGCTGCATATCGGAGAGGTGTCCCAGTGCGTCCAGGTATCTCTTGTCTTTATAGTCCCACCAGTGGAACTGAACACAGTCCAGACTGTCAACCTGCATACGGGTCATGGAGCGTTGCAGGGCCTTCTCCACCACCTGGAGTGGTGGGGAAGTGGTGGGGGGACACACACACACACACACACACACACACACACACACACACACACACACACACACACACACACACACACACACACACACACACACACACACACACACACACACACACACACACACACACACACACACACACACACACACACACACACACACACACACACACACACACACACACACACACACACACACACACACACAAGCAAGATAACTACTGAGGTGGACATTTACTAGCATATTGTCAGTACAAATAACATTAAACCATGAATAACATCGTATTACTTTTTATTTGTTTTCAAAATCATAAAACGAAGGCTACAGAGGGAATCCTTTAAAAAGGGACTCAACACCAACACATTTCCTGGGAATTTTCTATGCAGCCTTACATTTGTTGAGTCGGCCAGTAAGGTGATGTCCTGCTTCTTTATAACAGACACACAGTGCTCTCTAGTGGGTAAAACTACTCTCTGTAAAACACGGCAGACTGAGAGCAGGTGTCACTCTTGTCTCAACACATTTGTCAAACGGCTCAACGGCTCACCTCGCGGTTCATTGGTTCTGGTCTCGGCACGTATTTGGTCAGACTCTGCAGAGCTGGGATGTCGTTCCCAGATGATTTGCACTAAGAAAAGATCAAACAAAGAGTCATGAAAATTATAATTACTAACTACAAATATTTGAATTGAGCGATGTCTTCTTTCTGTATCTTGCACTTATATATTATAATCTTACCATGCTAAACATCTTTATTGTTATTAAATGAAATACTGAACAGTAGCTTTTATTTGAACCACATTGCACTGCTAAACACATTTATCATTTAAAAGGATAGAAGTGTCTGTTGATGAGTTGAATCAAAAAGTGTCAAAAAGCCTGGAACGCATGTGTAATGAGGTCAAATGTGTGTGAGAGAATAAGCTGGTTGGAGAAGAAAAAAGCTCTCTGGCTCTCTGCACATTATTCCAGGTGAACGGCTGAGACCACAGCCGGCACCATTAAACCGTCACAGCACATCAGCCACAAGAACTCTGATCTGAGCCACACCGGGACCTGTCTGCGTGCGTGTGTGTGTGTGTGTGTGTGTGTGTGTGTCTGCGTGCGTGTGCGTGTGTGAGAGAGAGAGCATTTCTTAATGTGTGTGTATTGAGGATCTGCAGCTCTGTGGAGAACACCGGCACTAACAGTTGGATTGACGAATCAATAAACTGGCACGACTGAGCTCACAGGGATTATACAGTATGAATGACAATAATACAGTTTCTTCTGAATGCTGTCAGTTTACTTTACCGCTGTAGCTCAATGACAGAACATGTAAAAGCATGAACCATTTTTACCTAGCTTAGCTTTATTCCCAAACATATTCCTGGGAATGCAGTCACAGGTGTTTACAAGCAAAATACATTGTTTCTTTTTCCCCGAGCAGACTGTTTTCTTTTTGAAAATCTGTGTTTTGAGATCTGTTGATGTTTCTTGCTTCCTTTCCGTCTCTTTCTTGTAAATGACTGACGCGCGCGCACACGTATATTATTACAATGTGTTTACACTGTTACGACCATATTGTCTATTTTTTCCCCTTCATTTTTTGTCAATGGCCTCATTGCACGCGCGCGCGCGCACACACACACACACACACACACACACACACACACACACACACACACACACTTCAATCTGCAGCAGAACAGCTCCCTCTTGTGTTTTAAAGGTTATTATTCATCTATGATGAATTCATAACAAAATTTAAAGGATCACGCCCAAACTTTTATTTGATTGTGTTAAAACCAAATTTGGACCAATATTTTGCTACTGGACCATTTTAATTTAAATAACAATATGAGAACAGGCAACAAAAAAAAGAGAAGCTCCATCTTGCCTGACGCAAGATGGAGCTTCACCGCGTCTGGCTGTGTGTGTGTGTGTGTGAACACTGATGTCTCTACAGACAATTCCAGTAATCAATTAAACTTCATAAACTCCAGAACTATCTCCAGCATCATGTCATGCAAACGGGTCAAAGATGAGCAGGCCAGTTGAACCTTAACATGCATGTGGGTTTATCTATTAGGTTTTAGAAGGAATCCTTTTTCAACCCACAGAGAAGGACTAATCCCACACTTTAAAACATCAAATATGGTCAAATCTCGACAGGGACATGTGTTTCATGGCATGACATCCACATCAATGACTTGACAGTTTGTATCAGTTATTATTCATTAAAAGGGAGAAAAATATGGTGTTCAATAGCTTCCACCGTACAATGAGGTATATTTTTAAATCCTGACAAAGAAACTGAATAACATGATTCAAAGTACATATGATTATTATTGCATTATTCTTCTCATCTTTGCCACATTATAGCCCCATATAATAATGTCATGTACTGAATAGGAGGGAGTGTGTGTACCTGGCTGTTGAACCGTCCAAATATTTCCTCTGCAGGTCCATAAATGTCTGCCATGTCAAATGTGGTCAGACCAGCGTCTACGTAGGCCTGCATTGCCTGCACTGGAGAGATGAGAGGGACACATTTTTAGATTACATGTATCATTAATATTTGTTATTATATTGACAATCATAATTAGGCTCAGAGGCTTAGATCAAATGTATGACCTTCCTGGGATTTTGCATTTGCTTTTCTAAGCCAACACAACCATGTTTGACAATGGTATCATATTTTTTTAAAGCCTTCATGATGTCTTTATCACAGCATACATTTAATATACCACAAGACACGTTTTCTGCTCGGGATCGTTTCCACAGATGTTTTAATTGTGTCCACGACATGATCGTTCACCTGCTTCAGCATTGTCCACCGCTCCGTGCGCTCCGGATACCTGCCACATTCCGTTCAGCACGCGGCAGATCTCCAGACCTCCGGACAGCCTCACTCTGGGAACCGGGGACATCCTGCAGTCAGCGCCGGGGAAGAAGCTGCTGGAAGAGGCCTGCGGTTTGAAATCACACACGATTTATGCCTTTCTTCCACAAAGGCAAAAACATATTTGCTCGTTCGATCGTTGTGGGTCGGCTTCATGCATTAACTGCTCTAAAACGGAAGGATATCAGATCAGATACATCAATACAAGTTACTGACGGTATGTCAAGACGAACCACTGCCAGAGAGAAACAAGCTACAAGTCACAACAACGTCCTGCAGTTACAAAACGTGTTTTTGCGAAACTGAGTTACAAAAGCCACGAGCGTTTCCACCAATCGCTGACTCTGTTTAACCGGAAATAAACTTCTTCTTCTTCAGCAGGTTTGCTGCTGCTTTCCTGCCCTCTACTGGAAATAAACAGTCACTTCTGTGGAGAAACACCTGAAGCTGTTTCTGAAAGAAAACCTCTCTGCAGGGCATCAATAATGAAACACTGAGACGTGATACAGTAAAAAATAATCTTTACTTTTCCTTTACATCACATTAATAAAGCCCTGTACACGAAGCATGCCTTCCAGACAATATGCTGTAGCAGTCCCATGTTCCATTTCTCATCACTCCACTGTTGCTGCCTTCTTCTTCTTCTTCTTCTTCTTCTTCTTCTTCTTCGTCCTCTTCTTCTTGCCAGGTGTAGCATCCGCCTGTTCTGCTGCTGCTGCTGTCGGGGTGTCCTCCGTCTCTGAAGCTTCAGACTCTTCTTCTGAGGCCGCAGGTCTCTTCTCGCAGGTGGACGGGCCGAGTGGTGCCTCAGCCTCCGGCTTGCTGTGACAGGGCAGACGGCTAAAGTCAATTTCAGAACGAAATAGTTGCTCATCTGTACCAACAGCTGCTCTAAAACGTGTCAAATGCCATGTAGTTTGTGCTCATAAAGTTAGTTGAAAGTGAAAAGCATGAGTCTACAGAGTCTGATTTGATATAATTGTAGATTTCAGAAAATTACACCACAGACCTGCGACATTCTAGTTCAAGCTCAATATTTTAACAAAATATGTAGTCTAGATTGTTTCCATTTTACAATTTACAATTTACAGGCAATAAAACAGCATTATAATTAACCTATGTGACATTTTCCCTTGGAGTTAGAAATTCTGAGCAAATATGGCTTAATCACTGTATTACAATAGGATTTCACACTTCATTACTTTACATGGCAGCCGGGTAGTTACCTTATCTGAACCGCTGGCTCTGGCCTCTTATTCCCAGCCTCACTGTGCTTCTCCAGCAGAGCCACAAAGAAGCCGTGTGTGCGAGTCTTGGTGGTGCTGGCGCGAAGACACTGAGTGAGTGGCTCCAGGCCACGCTCTGGCCACTGAGCCAGCAGTGGAACCAACCTGGAGGAGAAAATATGAAATGTCTTCAGGGACCAGTAAAATCCAGAACAGAATTTAAAATCTTTCTTCTCATCTACAAAGCCCTAAATGTTCAGGGACCATCATATTTAGCTCATAGTACCCTATTGCCCCACTAGAGTACTGTGCCCCCAGAATGCAGAGTTACTCGTGGTATTTGGCTTCTTCTTCTTCTCGGTTTGTTTTGAGTGAGTGAAAGTGGACTGCTCCTACCTGAAGCCCGGGTTCTGCTGCAGACAGGCCGTGACGACGTCCTCATTCTCCTGGCTGTGGATGGAGCAGGTGGAGTAGACCAGGCGCTTCAGGCGAGGAAACCTGAGGCCGTGGTTCAGGCATCGCAGCTGGAAGGAGGCCAGGGAGGCCAGACGAGCCTGAACCTGGTCAACAGAAGACGCATCGTCCCGGAGACACACCATACCTGGACCCCACACACAGATCATACATCATGAATTACATTTAAATCTAATTTGTTTGTGTACAGGTACACTAGTATTGCATGTAAACTACATACTGGTTAAAGAAACGCATGCAAATCCTAAATTACATTATTCAATTCTTAATACTGATGCAACAATGTGCATGCAGGATGTCACTGTTGCAGCTGCTCGCAGTAGAGCCCATTCATCTACTTCAGATGGTCAGTTACTGGTGTCCAGTAGTTCCCCACCTTCAGGTCAGTTCCCTCTAAAATGTCCCAAGATACATTTGACAAGTCATGAGATGATTAATGGGAGAGGAAAGACGATAAAACTGTTTTCATTTTTCAAAAGTGACAAAAGGCCTGGAAAGAATGTGTAATGAGGGCAAAATGTGTGAGAGACATTTTACTTTAGTAATATTGTAATTCAAATCTACTTGGTTACTTTCCACCACTGGCAATAACATGTAATCTGGTTGGTGGTGCTGCTTTGCTGCCTGATTGCTCGAGGGATATTGCGATTGCATGTAGTTGTATGATGTGTGAATCATGTGACTATAAAACCACAGCCACATGATTCATAGGCTCACTGGGACCTCATAGCCTCTGGGGTCCACCTGTAAAGACAGCAGACGGGTGATCAGAAACCTGGATCACACAGAAATAACCCTTTGTTATTCTACCTGATCCGCTGCAGGATGGATCCAGCAGGACGTACTCAACATCTTTAAACTGCGGGCTGTCAGGGTCCACCTTCAGGAAGTCCTGGTTGGCCAGCTGCTGGCAGGTGACCCCAGCTCGGAGCAGGAGGGTCGCCATGGTGGCCAGACGCTTGGCATCCAAATCAAAGGCAAACAGTCTGCCCTTGTTCTTCATGATGGCAGCCAGGTGGCTGGTTTTGTTGCCAGGGGCAGCGCAGGCATCGATGAGATGGCTGCCAGGTGGGGGGTTGAGGAGGAAAGCGGGGAGGCAGCTGGCTTTGTCCTGCAGGATGATGTGGCCGGCCTTGTACAGGAAGTGGTCATGGAAGTCAGTTTTAGGAGAGAAGGCCAGCACCTCCGGCAGATGCATGTCCAGCACAAAGTCTTTCCTCTTCATGGTCAAGTCCTCCAGACTGGAGGCCTGTCCCATGTAGGAGAAGCCATCCCTCTTCAGGTAGTCCACAGCGTCCTCCACGGTAGTCATCAGGGTGTTCACGCGCGCATACCTGGGCAGCTGGACCCCGACAACCCTCTGCACGCTGACCGGGAGCAGGTCCCCATTCTTGCTGACGTTCTGCTTCACCTTCATGCGGGCCAGCGCCGCCTGCAGTCGGGAGTGCTGCTTCATCATCATGGTCTTCCAGGAGCCGCCGCACTTCAGCCCCCGGCCGATCAACAGGTCGTACACCAGCACTTTGGCCAGGTGCATCTTCAGCTTGGTCTGCTTGAGCAGCTTGGTGGACTCGATGATCTCCTCCAGGATGGAGGAAAACTTCTCGGTCTCACAAACCAGAGCGAACAGCTGCTTGATGTTTGCAAACTTGCTGTCGTAAACCAGAGTTTTCAAAGCGCCCTGCTTCATCTCGGCTTTCTCCAGGACCTCAGCAGCTTTGATGTACAGCGCCATGGCGAAAACGTACGAGCTTACCAGCTAGCAGACGAGAGAGACGACTCCACTATTTCGCTAGTGTATCGGCTACTTGGTGGTGTTTCCCTCTTGACAACAGTCCGGACACGTCCCTCGTCCCGCCAGGGCTTTCCTCTTCTCTGAGCGGCAACAAGCAGCTTTGTTTTCCTCATTCACGTTTCAGAAAAGCAGCGTCGTTATTTCGTTCCCACCATGCACATGGTGGAGGAAGACGCGTGACTCCGGAAGTACTAACAGACGCACTGTTTTCGTCTGACGTAGGAGGTCTGTCCAGCCAATCACGGAGCAACTGGCTGAACATTAGAGCACTTATCTGTATTTTAATGATTACCCATAAAACGCATTTCTAAGCCCATCTTGGTATTCAAATAGCGCTTTCTCAGATTTTTTGATTGGTAGATTGTGTTATTAATCCTTTTAGTCTGGAGTGCTCAGGCTAAATGACTCTGCACACTAACTGTAACCGCTCCCAGGTAATTGTAGTATTAGTTATAATATAACCCAGATAGTGCTCTTAGAAAACACAAATGGACGTGAAAATCGTTAGTACAGAAAAACTGTAGAGAAAATAGCTTTATTCTTCAATACAAGTTCATACCCTGGATATTCCCATGTGGAGAGGTCAAAGGACTCAAGTTCACACTACAGTTTACCACAATAACGAACAATCATCACTGCATTAAAATCAGTTAGTCATTCAATGTGAACTTTAGTTTGTGTAAAAGTCTACCTGCCAACGTAAGAAACAGACTGACCTTTCCCATCGGGACATTACAACAAATCATTTAGGAGAAAAAACAGCTGAACATCAAGACTCTTGAGAACACTTCTTATTGCAGCACCTTACAAAAATAAGAAAAATTGTACTAAGATAATAAACATGGATTTTAAAGTGGCAAGGGACAGTCGCTCATTCAATTTACACCAAGTGAGCCGATACACAGTCTATCTGCTGTACACCAAACAAAACAAATAAATTAAAAGGAAGAAAAACATAAAAATGTACAGCGCATTTTCTGGCACTCCTACATTTTTTAACGAGAAAATATCACTTAACGTTTTGATTTAGACACTGAATAGACAATTCATGCACTCGTGCTGTGATTTAACTACCAGAGTACAGCAACAAATATTCAATGTCTGCACAGACACAGCTGGTGTTAAAGCTGTGATGTGCAGATTTAAGCATCATTAAAATTAGTTCAGTGGCATAAGGAGCATTGCTGTCTGCCAGGGTCTTTTTTTACCACTGCCAGTAAGACTCACAAAGTCAGATAATGTTTGACCACAGAAGCTTAATTTTCTCCTTTGTAACAAGTTAGCAGCAGCACAAGGCCTTCAGAGAATGCATGCTCTCAAGGCATCTTAATTCACACTGGATTACATTTTTAAAGTGTTGAATTGTACTAAAATATAACACACGTTTATTGTACATTGTTTTTGGAATGCAGTTGAGCTACCTTGTGTGAAGGACAAAGAGAAGCTGCCTTTCACTCTCAGTCCAGAGAAATCACAACCGTTTGTGCGCTATGACTGCTGGCTGCCATCGTGCTAAATCTCGCTATTTCAACTAAAGAGATATTTCTGAGTGGATTGCCCTTATTTTCAATATACTTTTAATATATTATGCTGCTGTTGACTACTACTGCAAAATGTGTGGGCCCCAATTGTCACTTAACCAATCAGTGTTTGGCGACCCCACTGGGCTTTTTCACAGTCTTTGTCTTCAAAGAGTTTTTGTACAGAAGCAGTCTCTCTGTGGTGTGAGGAGGCAGGCGGTTCCTCTTGGCCTTTACAATACACGCTGCCATCGGACACAGCCGGTCGAAGCCCCCTGAGGTGGCCGGTGCTGCCAGCAGCTTCTTGACAATGCCCTGGAGCAGGGGGAACCGAGCTGCAGATTTCCAGTACAACACGCTGCTGTTGCTTTCCCACAGTGGTTCGGAGAGGTACATATCGAGCTCTGCCATCTTCATGGTCTTTGCCGGAGGCTGGAGGAAGTTAAAGATGGACTTGCGCTTGAGATCGTTCTCGCCGACTCCGTTGCAGTTGCCGTCATCTGAGCTGCCACCAGATGCCTCCATCGGTGCGTTGTCTCGACTCGCCTCTTTGCCACCTTGCTCCCTTTTCTCCTTGCTTGTCTGGTCGTTATCTGCCTCTACAGAGGGAGCGGCTGAGGCCGCCATGCTTCCAAGTGTGGCTTCCACGATGGTGCGAGCCTGATACTTTGACGGGGGTGTTAGGAAACCTGTCTGGTCCTCCAGTTTGGCATCAGCAAATGGCTGGAAAAAAACATTCAAGAAAGGATGAGAGTTCTGATTTTGAGTGATTGTGATTCCGCTCTGTGGATGCAAAGTGGCAAAGCATGACACAACGGCAATTTTTCAATTCAATACCTGCAGTTTGATCCTGGGGTCGAGCACAGCAGCTAATATCATGTCCTTCTGGTGAATCAGGGACTGGAAGTGTGTGTGGATGCCTGTGCGCAGGGCCTTGTTGAAGTGGGAGTAGTTGGTGACCAGGCTCGCCAATGTCTTATCAAGGCCAATCAGGGATGGCGTGATGAAAGAGATGGTCACTCCATTTCCTTGCAGGACCTGGATTAGAAGAAGCATCAGGAAATGATCTCACATAATCTTCTATCAACAATACCACAACACTATAATACTGTATTTCTATGCATGTATATAATATATAGCCTCTAATCCATGAAGCAAGGTGCAATGTACAATTGACAAATAAGGGCATTAGTGCTGCAACATTAATGATCGTAATGTTTTTGTTTTCTTTGTTTCAGTCATTCAAACTGCCCAATTCAGAACATTTGTCAACAGACTTCATTGTATTTAACACAAAATAAGCCAATAATAGGTTTTGTTTAAGAACATGTAACACAATGTGGGCTGACATGAAGCTAAAGTGCTTAATATTAAAAGATGGTAATTTCAATGTCATTACTTGGAGTGATATCAACCCTGTTTATATCTCTTTTTAAGCAGATTGGTTCATATTTTACCAGAATAAATATCGCAAAAAGTAAAACGTGGAAATTCCAATTTAAATATTTCTAAAAAGGTTAGGGTTCTAAAAAACAACTAATATTTACAAGTAATACTACATTTTACAATCGTGTGTGATCTTTGTAGAACATCATATTACACTACATCCATGAAATGAACTTTGTCTTTTACCTGCAAGGCCTCCTCAAAGGGCTCAAGGAGACCCAGGATGTCACTCACTTGCTCCCTCTTGGCCATGACCAGAGGCGGGGCGCTGGCTGTGTCGTTAGCCTCTATGCGGGCCTGGGCCAGGAGAGCCATGATGGCGGTCCAGGCCGACTCCTGCACCATGCGGCGTAAAGACAGCATCATGGAGTTCCAGCGACAGCTACTGGAGGAAGGGCACAGGGAAACGTTGCACTCCTTCAACAGGACCTAAACAAGACAATGAACAACACAGGAAAGAAAATCATATGTCTGTCCATAAATAAAAATGGTATTGTCAGACCTCAATTGAACAATTTTGAACTGTGATGTTAATTCACTTTTCCACCTCAAATAATCAGTTTTGGTTTCACATAACTCTACAGCTCAGAAACAAACCTTTAAGACAGCTGATGTCAGTGAACTAAAAAAAGGTTAGGGATGAAGATATCATTTTTTGGAATAAAGTCTGTTTTTTGTCTGCACTCTGAATTTGAAAAGGTTTAATAATCAGTGCTAATGAATACATATTTAAAACAAGACATACTGGTGCTGTCGTTTCATCTTTGCATGTAAAATCTATAAAAATCTGAAAAACAGACTTGCTGACCTGGTTTATGTACCTTTGCGAAACAAATATAACACAGTGTATCATACAATTGCAAAATCAGTTTTAGTTTCTCTTACCTCGCTCCAGTAGGCGCTGCTCCTAAAGAAAGCCACCACGTTGTGGACCTGCGAGAGCAGGTTTTCCACCACCCTGGAGTTCTTCAGTGCCTCCTTAATCACAAGCTGCAATGTGTGAGCCACACAGGTGGTTCTAGTCCCAATCTGTAGCTCTGAAAAGGGGGACTCGGTTTCAGACATCTGGTCCGACAGAAATGCCACCATCTCTTCTCCATCGGGTTCTCCCCGGTTGGATGAGCACATGATCTTGTAGTCGCAGAACAAGTTGTTCCCAGACAGGGCTTCTTTGGCTTGGTTTGCGAGCACGTAGCCGATGCTGGGAGGAAAGAGGCCGTAGCTCAATAGCACGCCTTCAAGCTCCCTGGCCACAGCCGTGCTGAGGTTTTTGTGGCTGAGGTGGCGGAAGGCTACAATGGGACGGCGTATCTGCCAGGAATCACTGACGAAGTGGAGCTGCACAACGACAATGGGCTCCTCCGCTGGGTGGGATTGATTCCCTGCCCAGAGGTCAAACGTGACATGAATTGCACTCTCGCCATCTTTGGTTTTGGCAAGGCAGGCTTTAAGGTCCCGGATGAGCTGAGGCTTGATGGTTCTCTCCACTTCATCATAGAGCTGTAGGCCCATGACCCGCTGGGACAGCTTGCTGCATTCAGGACTGATGGTACTCATGAATGACCGGAAGCCTGCGCCTTCAACAAAACTGTGGGGAACAAAAAAAGGAAGCTACATTGGCATTGTGCATTTGCAAATGATGCGTGCGAGTGTGTGTGATCTAGACTGGTGGTTTGATGTTTATTTGGTATTCATACATAATATGCAACTAGCCCTGTGTTGCTGTTAAGTCTACTGACGCATACGACATCATCCTGGGTATATAGACCCATGAGATCACCTATTCGACTTGGGGATTAACAAACTTGGGGATTTTGCCAACTTCGGACAACAACCCAACAAGGACACTTTCAACAGGTCACCTGAGTGGCAGCATGTCTTCAGAGATCATCCTCAGTGCCGCGCTGGTGAACTTCTTCTGGTCCACCGGTGCAGTTGCTGGTGCAGCGCCTGAGCTGGAGCTGGGACTGGAACTCGAACTGTGGGGCAAGGAGGGACTCGTGGACGCTAAAGTCTGTGGAAGCAGAGCGACCGTCTTCTGCTTGACTTTCTGACATGCCGCCTTCTTTTCCTTCACTGGCCTGACCTGCAGCAAAGCAGAGAGTAGGTGAGCCAAACCAAGCTTGCCAGCTGAGACGTCACAGCAGAATATGACACGCATGAGTCCAGGACCACCCCTACAAATCCAGTCTGGTGATTATTGTGTTAACTTACTTACTTAATAGTAACTTTTTTTGAAATTTGAGTGTTTGTACTTTGGTAAAAGTTTCTGAGTCATGAAAGAAAGTCATCATAGCAAGCTTACCACTTTAGGAATTACTGGTTCAGTGTCTAATACAACGTCACACTTGAAGTCCACCTGTAAAACAACAGATAATGTGAATAGTGTAGTACAATAAATGACACCAAAGCTTTTTCTTCTGTCACAGTCTGAGCTATAGCCCATATAATGATTAGATTAGTATATTATTGATTTCATAATATGTAGCAAGTAGCATTTTCTTTAAAAAATGTAAAACTGTAACCAACCAACATTTTACCTGCTACATCACTATGATGATTAATCAACTGGCATGATCTAATCTACCGGTATTAACCATTTTCATTCATTTATAATCTATTCATATTTGCTCGCTAAGAAATCATTGAGGAAAAAAAACATTTGTACAAACGGTGGAAATCCGTGGAAGCTGAAAGTGATAAGTATTACACAGTATGTGTTAAACTAAACAGGTACTGTACCTCTCCTTCAAACTGTTGAATATCAAGGGAAATAATGTCAGCGTCGTCTTTGTACAAGTCCAACTCCGGTTTGATGGTTGAGTTCCAGTGATTTTTCACAGCAATGTCAGTCCTGCGAGAGGAATCAAAAATATACATTAAAGTCTCTGTGTCATTTCTGGTTAAACAGGCTGATACGTTGTTACATTCACCCTCTCATTTTAACAATAACTACCAAATTATGCATTTGATTGCCCGTCATCCATATTGTTAAACTCCAACAAATCATTCACAGCTAACCCACCTTCCAGGGAGCAGCATGGCAATCTCAGCCCACCGGGTTCCCAGAAGTGAGTGGGCTTTGTAGAGGATGAGGTTTTCTTCGTTGGTCCAGGAGCTCTTTTTGAGCAGTGGGTTGAGGTGCTTGTGCCAGCGCTCATGACACTGTTTCCCCGCCCGTCCTTTCAGGTGCCTGGCAATCAACGACCAGTGTTTGAAGCCGTACTTGTCCACCAGCTCTACTATCTGTCCAGAGCAAATGCATGTTAACACAGGAGGAGAGAGTGAGATGGGACAGTTTAACTACAAACTGGGTTCAAGCATAGTCTGTATCTGATGTTCAGTGTCATTTCTTCTACCTTATCGTCTTCCTCTTTGGACCAGAAGCCCTTGACTAAATCAGGATTCAGGTACTTTCTCCAGCGGTGCATACACTCAAATTCTGTCCGCCCCTACCAAAACAAAAGAGATTAGCAAGCAATCAGAGATCTGCATCCTCTGTTCCTTTGAACGTTTACATTGCCGTTTCATTCATTCTCTCTCACTCAAGTAACTTTGCTTCTGTTGAATACTTACCGGAAAAAAACTGGCTGTGGTTTTCCAATTTTTTTTCCCAAAGTTGCTGATCAGGATTTTGAGATTTTCATCCTGCACACAAAAAAGGAATCAGTTCAGATTCAGTATAGTTTAGTGTACCGGTAAGCTTTGTTACTTCACTGACACGAATATAACAATCTACTGGAAATCATCGGGTGTTGCTCTAAAGATAATATCATCAGATGAAAATCTGAAACATACATATTACGGTCAAAGTATTCTTTTCACTCACCTCTTCCTGAGTCCATTTGACTGACTTGGTACCATCATTCTTATCTGCTGCGTCCGAGTCAGTGTCAATGCACATTGTACTATCATCTTCTTCATCCATGCTGCAACCAGACAGATAACCAATAATTCAAACATGTATTACTGGATTTTGTCATGAAAAAAAACCTGGGCCAATCAATTTATAGACTATTGAGAGTGAGAAGACACACTAGAGAATGATTAGACATCTCTGCTTCCAAAGTGTAAATAAATATGGACATACGACATGTTTGATATGGACTATATAATGGATGCTGTTCAGTTTAAATTTAATTTTTATCATTTGAACACAATTCCATCCAGCTTGCATTGGTGAAGCGTCAGAAGTTTCAGCTGCAGATGTAAAAACAGACTAATGTTTAGCTTTCCGGTTTAAATCAACAGAACTTATGTCTTCATTAAGTGTGTTTAAGTGGTACATTTAAAGTGCCCAACATTAAAATACTACAATATATTACGAAAACACCGACAGTTGTTCGCAATGCATCAAAGAGATTAGTTGAAGCCAAGACTAACACAGTTGCCACACACATACAACCTTGCATGTTTAACATAACATATACAAATAGTTAATTAACACTACACTGACATATAGTTAGCTAACTTGTAACTGTTTCCTTGAGTACAAAACCTCTGTATTTCACTTTCCCGTCCTAAACCTAGACAAGCATGCATGTTGTGCTCCAGAGCAGCGAGCTAGCATTAGCTTAACTGACCCCAGAAAAGTTGACATAGCTTAGTAGCTAACATTAGCTTGTGCAAACACCAAACAGTGACCACGACATACATATAAATCATGCAGCGAACGTGTGTGTCCAAACATCACACGGGGCAACTCTCAAGACAGAATTATTGCGATTGATGAGTCAGAAATGATTGCCAAACAAATTAACTTACATTGCAACTTGGCTCTAACTTCAAGCTAACCTCAGCTAACGTGCCTACCAAACACCATGAGCACGCTTGAAGAAACGTTGACTTTAAATTCAGAAAGTATAGCGCCTCCAGCGGCGCATGTAACGTAATGCAACCGCAACAATTGTATCGGCGAATATGAGGCGTTTGTGATCATGTCGATTTCGACTGTGATGGAGAAAGTTGGCTGACATGACAGTGTTAAGAACACAGAAATGCCTACCTAAATTTCAGATTGTGCAACTGCTTCTGGAATACCGCCAGATCCAGCTGTTCCAGCTCACTACCATGACACAACAGAACAACGGCTTTTAAACGACATGAGGGAGAGGAAACAGTCGTCTCACACTCTCACACACACAACAACGCAATGCAACCCCTCGAATAAAATAGGCAACGTTATCATCGAGGAACCTTAACGTCTCCCTCACTTACCCGCGCGACATCCCTCTGCTACTCGCTCGTGCTTCAGACTGGAGCTCTCAATGGCTGCTGGAGTAGTTATGAGTTTAACAACAACTAAAACAATCAGTCTTTTTACAGAGTTCAAATAACACACGCGTAATGAAATGTGTGTTAATTATTAAAATGCATTAACAGTTAAATAACTCGCGATGCTGTATTGGTAGAAATATTACCCGGGACTGAACAGAGGATGTGTTCAAGAACACTACTACCCTGGCTACCCAGTACACTACTCCCCGGAAACGATCCACGTGAGAAACGGTTTCAACCGACGCTAACGGCTAACGTCTGCTGTTGCACAGACTTTGACTGGTTACTCTACATTTCCCCCTCCGACGTTAACGTTAACACATTGGCAATACAAAATAAATAACCAGTGTCGACCAAACATTCCTGAACGGTATATTTGTCGATTCTTTTTTTCGAGGATAGTTGAGAATATTTCACCAAGTAATAGCCTTGCAGTTAGCCGTTCTAGTGCTACAGCTAGCACGAGAAGTCTACAACACATCAACAGCATATCTCGAAACCTTTCCCATCATTTTTTAAACAATATGCATCCCATACAAATTCTGTGAATATATAAGCATTCCAAAAAGATGGTTGTATAGTAACAAAGATGTCAAGTAACACGTTGGAAGACAATCCAACAAAGAAGCTATGCATTCCATCAAGTGTGGCCCGCTTTATATCAAACACCCATTTTGACCACAACGTAGCAAATTTGTTTTTGCAAATATATGTGCGAAGTGAAAAGGTATTTGTCCATTATGTAAACTAAATCTGCGCACACCTATATTGTATTCGTGCACGTTTTATTGATTGTGTATTAAGGACACTTAGCATCACACTATAACCTATTCACTAACGTTAAATCACAGTGAGCATTTCTGCTATAGGCTACGAATCAGTTTAATGTAATCCGTCATGTATTCATTTCGGCTTCATCTCTGTTATTCTTAATGTTAATGTGGTGAACGTAAGTTGTACATCCTTGTTCACTTATTTCTGACAGCATTGCACCTTAATGTCACATTAAATCTGTTATCTTTATCCAAAATTAGTAAAATTATATTTACCACATAATGAAAAGGTGGTAATACATACTGCTATGTTACGCACATTTCTGCATGTGTTTATTTCGAAGCCTTCTGACTTCTGTTTTTATTTATATGTATTTAAATCCATCAGAATCAGACACTCTGATCATATGTTGTGTTTGTCATTTTGACCTCTGAGTGGCGCAGTTGTACAGTAATGTAGATAATATTCTAATAAGGCCACAATTCTCCACCTGTTTATTTCTTTCTTTCTGGGGTTAATAATTGACCTATTGGTCACTCTGGAAATGTTATGTTAATGAGTCTCTGCTGGTTAACGTGAGCATTGATTGAAGTGCTCAAGTGAGTTTGTGTTGAATTAAAACATAAAAGAGAAGTTTTACAAATGGATAAGATACAGCAAGAAAACAGAAATACTGTTTTATATTAAAGTATGCAACCAGAATGATACATTTTGCTTCACAAACTATTCATCACTATTGTTATCTCTTATTTTAACCAGTGCTTTTATTGTTTAGTTTTACTTCATCTGCCTCTTTTCTGATCATTACCTTGCTTTGTTGATGATTTTGGTTCATGATAATGTTGTAATTTTTTGTTCATTTATTCTTCGAAACCACTTTTTCTATGTTGCTATACAAAGTTACAGTTAATATCTGGATTTGGAATTTTTTTGGAGAATAACTACAGGAAACAATAACCCTGTAGGCTACATATGTTACAGCATACAGAATATCACAATTTGTCTTTTTCTTACCTTCTACCACCAAATCAAAAACTGTGTTCACATCAGGGATAATGTCAGAAACCGTGTTGTTTTGGATAACATTATATTGTAAGCTTTTGTTCACCTTTATATCCAGAAACTTTCCATTACTATGTCACAATGGTATGCCATAAAATAGATGTGTCATAGTTTTTTTATTAGGACTTTGAAAGGTTTGCGGTGTCATAAATGTGTTCCTTGCTGACAAATCAGAGTGGATAAACATTAATCAGATGAGGGGATTAATATGATAGACTGCATAACTGAAGCTTGAAAAGTCAATGTGTTCGTAAATGAAACAAGTTTGGTGCTAAAAGGACGTGAATCACTTGTGTGCTCAGCCTCTAGTCTGCACGTTGACTCCCTCAGGTTGCACAATATTCTCGATACCAGCTGACATTCATCAACAGTCATCAATTAACCTATGCAGCATATATTTGTACTGTGGGAAAAAGCCAGAGAACCCACCCTGACACGGGAAGAATATGTAAACTCCACACACAGAAGGGCGGTGCAGCCTGGGGATTGAACCCCGGCCCCTCTTGCTGCGAAACTACAGTTCTAATAACTACACCACCGTGCAGCCCTCATGTAAAGTATGACGCAGATAAAACACACAAAAGCACAAACCTGTGCTTCAATGTTCAGCTGCTGCTCTCTTGTAGATAGAGTTTACAACATTGTTGCCTGCTGAGTGTGTATTTGTTTGTTTTTGGTTCCGTAATCCCACAAGGCTCTGCTGGCCTCATACATGAAGTATTACAGTTTTGGGAACACACACACAAAAAAACAAGTTTTAAGAATTTAAGTTTTAAAATGATCACTTGACAAAAACTCAACCGTTGTATTAATGTCTCACTTTTTCTCAGAGATTATGTGAAGCAATAATGGCTTAATACACACAATCTAAATTCACGCAGATAAATCGTCTACCTGTAATCTCAGCAAAGGTCATCATCACTCAGGTGAGGTGATTTTTGATAACATGCAACATTTACAAGCTGGTCACTGAACACTGTTTCTGTTATGCACACATGTTTAATTGCTCATCCAAAAGAACACATAACTGTTTTGACATATTTGATTTATTAACACGTTTTCTATGTACACAAACACAGACGCACGCACACACACGCACACACACACACACACACACACTCACACATACACACATGACCCGGCACCTTTAACGTCTCTGTTTACAGGTTCAGTCAGGGATCAACAGCTTGGCATGCAGGGTTACAGTTTTAGAAGCAGACGTTTTTCTAAGAAGGTCAATGGGAACATGATATGTTTAGGATTTGGAAGAGAAGAGCATCTTTAATATCGGGTGTACAAACAGGGCTTTAAGTACATATAAATGACATAATACAAATAAAATGCAAGGACTTCAGATGCAAGTGTATCACCCGTTCCTGCCAATGTCAAGCACCATCAATCACCAACTTCACATTAAAGGCAGAGAGGCACTTCATGGTTAACATTGATATAATTACATTAATTGCTACGGTAGATAATCCTACCGCAAAGCTGCTACTGTATGTTGCATACAGTATTTTCGACATAACATTAACTGTTTTAGCATGTATCATGAAACAAAACTAATAGCTATCACCATCTGCTATGTAATTACCGGTATCTATTTTTTTTAAAGGTGCTACAAGGACCGTTTTCTAAAATCAGTGCATCATCTACAAATTAACTTTGAGTCTTAATTGTTATAAACAAACGAGACCACTGTGGTGAGGACTTTCTTTTGGTCTTTGATGAAGAACAAAACATATTGGACGTTATTTTATCATCAGTCTGTCACGTCTTTAGCTGTCTTTGCACAACTTTCTGTGTAGTATAAACATCTGTCGTCATCACACTGTGACAGATGATGCATGTGTTTCATCTGCAGTCTCTCATTTGAGTGATGGGCTGTGATTTTGAGTTCTAAGTCTGGATGTACACAGGAAGACAACTTTGTGTTTTTTTCCACACGATATGACAATATCTGTTCGTAAAATAATAATAATAATAATAATAATAAAACACACTCTTAATTCCATTGTAAAGGAATGGAATAAAGATAATTTGCACTGCATCTTAAAGATGGTCCTACTTCTTGCCAGCCCTGAATATTAGGTAACACATTCATAACGATCCTCGCTATCTCTCTAAGAACAGACCTGTGACTTCCAGGCAAAAAAAGTGTGATATATTTTAACCGTGAATGTGTCCATTGCAGGCGTGATCCCTCACTGCTACACCCTCAAGAGGAACCGTTTTGAAATCCATGCAGTAGTCAAACATTGTAGATGCCACGTAGGATTTCGGCAACAGTACATGAGGAGCTCTTATTCTCACCAGACCCAAAAGAGTTGTGCTCACGCCGCTGATTCAATTACAGTGTTCAAACATTGGAACAGTTAACTCCTGCCTCACAGAAAACTGTCCTCAGTGGCGACGAAGGAGAACCCATTGAATGCGTTGTTGGAGCTGCTGCTGGCGTTGAGCTCTGGGCTCCGACTCACCGAGTTAGGAACCATTTCTCTGGTGAACTCTGGATCAATATGTTGAGTGTCAGCTGGGCCTCTCTGAAAGATGAAACAATCATTGTAACTGATAAAGCATGACGATATATATATATGCAAGTAATGGATGAGTTGACACACACAGACAGCCTGAAAAAACTCACCACATTCGGGTTGTAAGGAGGAGTGATTCTCTTGTGGTAAAGGTCGTCCCAGTTGATTGGAGAGAAAAATATGTGGTTCTTTATTTCTAACTGTAAATAAAACAGAGAAATGTTATACATGTGTACTGTACATACTGGCATTTTCCATTCCTTCTGTTCAGAAATCCCAAAACACATTTATGAGGACAATAGAGATTTTCAAGCCACTATATGTTATTTCAAACAATGAGAAATAAAGTATGAAGGAGATGTCATCTTGGTAGATTTTCTCAGAGGGGATCCAAATCCCTTTAAAAGATGTCTCACACTGTAAGAGGCTGATTTCCCCAAATTAGAATAAGCAGAGTCCTTGACTAAAGCAGCATTTAATGGAGTTTGATCTTCCCTTGTCTAGTATAGACTAGGCTTATTTCTTGTCTGGGAAACCGGCTGTTTTCATGTGTAGCAACAGTTGAAAGATAGACTCACAAAGTCGGCGATGGCCCCGAGGCGTCTGTGCTGGTCTTTCTGCAGAAGACCCACCAGCAGAGAGCAGACAGCGTCAGACTTCCCCGGAGGAAGTGGCAGCGGCTTGTGAAGGATCCCGTTATACATTTCATCGACGTCACGGCTGTAGAAAGGAGGCTGAAGCGGAGGGATGGGTACAAACATCTTCAGTATAAATCGTATGTTATATATAATACATTATAAGGTGAACACGTCTTATCATTTCATATAGAAATACATAAATGCGAAATAGACATATTCTATTTGTGTAAACAAGAGTCCTCAGCCAAGCTAGTGGCTCTGCGAGACTGTACTCAGGCATAGCGGCAGTACTTTGAGCTAAATGCTAACATCAGTATGCTAACAAGCTGCTATTCAGCAGATACAGTAATATCACCATCTTAATTTAGTGTGTTGGCATGTTAACGCTAATTAGCACGACACAGAAAGTACAGCGGAGGCCGATAGGAATCTGATGACTTTTTAAACTAAAGTGTAGACCTTGTGGTGGTGCTGGAGGAAATGATAAAGGCTACATAAAGTAATTACAATTCATTGAGGGGAACATGAATGTCAAACTAATCTTAATGGCAATCCATCCAATAGTTGTTGAGACATTTTAGTCTCTACAACATTTTCTGCAGACAGTTATGGACAGAGATGCTCTGACCTTTTCTCTTGCACCACTACCAGGCCAAATCATGTACTTGTACATACAGAAAACATACAAATCTGACGGACAGGTCACCATGAAATGTACGAAGCATGTGGTCATGGTCCCTAGAGGCTGGAACTGTTCTTATTTGGACCCTGAGATTTACTTTAGCCCCACCCTCAAATGAAAATATCGACCTTGCACACAGGATATACTGTATTGCCTCAAACATGAAGATGCTTCTAAAAAGGGATACCGTACAAATCAGCCACAGAAACTCACATACCAGGCTGTAGATCATCTCATAGGTCACTGCTCCCAGACACCACCAGTCCACTGTCCTGTCATATGCTTCCTTACGAAGAACCTCTGGTGCCAAATACTGCAGACAGAGAAACAGGCATGGACAAATCCTCTTTCTACAACTGGTTTTTCTAACTACCGTACATTAAAAGGCCACAATTCTTAGTCAGTAAAAAGTTGAGTTGTCAACTGTTAATTTGGAATAAAAGACCTAATCATTCATGACATACAGTTGTATTCTTTACTTACTTCTGGAGTCCCACAGAAAGTTGAGGTGGTGCCCTCAGGCTCTATACCTTCTTTGCACAGCCCAAAATCTGTCAGCACCACATGGCCCTGCACACAACAATAAATAATGCAATGCAAAAAAAGACTAAAACATGTCGAGGAGTTGAAGTTTACAAAAAAACAAATGTGAGGAATTGGACTCACCTGAAAATCTAAGAGAATATTTTCTGGCTTCAGATCTCTGTAACAGATAAGAATGAGAAGATTATTATGATAGATCATTTGTGAATTTACTGTTTTGTGTCGCTATGGTTCGGGTGTAATAGATAATGACGGTATTGTCATAAATGTTCTGACCTGTAAACGATGTTGAGAGAGTGAAGATAGCCGATGGAGCTCGCTACCTCGGCTGCGTAGAACCTTGCTCTGGGCTCAGAGAAACACCTCTCTCTTTGCAGGTGGAAGAACAGCTACAGAAAGAGAGAGAAAGGTGGACGGACAGATAGACAGAGCGTGGAGAGGATGGAGGGAGACATCTAAATTACATTTAGTTGTTAGAGGAGGACAGAGAATTATTGAGGGATGAAGAGACGGGCAAAGTGACAGAATGAAACATGAGAAGTATGGGTCGATATTATTTTCCAAACATCCAAAACCAAACATTTAAAAAATAATAATAATACAATTCTTTCAACCAGGGTGTGGTGTAACACGCTCGATCATCCGCACAGGAGCACAAAAGCACAGCAAAGTTTCTGTGTTGGAAAACAGTTCTGCTGGCTGCACGCCAACGAGCTGTGTCTGACTTTGTTTGATACGAGTAAATAAAGGATTACTTATTTGGACATTGTTAAAGTGCAGCCTGCTGTGTCCAGATGAACAACAAGGAACCAAAATGTACAAAAATAACATGATATGATGCTAAACCAGGGCTTACTCCAGTTTATTCACAATATGGACTTTTTGACACTAATAGCCATAAAAACATAATCAACCCTGGCAGAATAAGTAAACTAAATACTATTTATAGTTTTAAAAATGTTTTCCCAGGACAATTATTAGAAAATAGAAGATGTTATGTGTGGCATTTTGAATTATCAAAGCAATAGTTCAATATTTTGGGAAATGCACTTGAGTGATGAGGACATTGATACCACTTTCATGTCTATCGGTGAATTATGAAGCTACAGCTAGCCGCTTGTTAGCCTAGCTTAGCATAAAGACTGGAAGCAGGGGGAAACAGCTAGCCTGGCTCTGTCCAATAGACTGTATACAGCTTTGTCTGTAAATTAGTGACAATTTGGTACAATTATCCAAATGAGTCTATACGTGAGAAAAGGAGTTGCATCTTTCTGATGATAACAGCTTTTCCATTATAATGCTTCTTAGAATAAAGATCCTGTTGCCTCCTTTCTATCAGGATGTTGATCTATGTGCAGTCAGAGCACTTTCTGTCATGATAAACCAGGAAATCTGACTATCGGTAACAAAAACACACACACACACACATGCACACACAAATTATAAAGTCTACAAGGTGTTAAAATGAACATGGTGACTGGTACTAACATTCAGCTAAGTTTAACATTTTCCCCAAAACAGCTAGCACGCCATTTCAACTTTATGCCATAAAAACAAAATGTATTTCCTCAAATAAAAAACGGCAATTAGTTAAAAGCCGGGCTTCCGATTACGGCAGGGGGGCGTGATCGACACGAAAATATAAAGCCCAAAAAAATAAGGCCAGGGAAAAAACAAGTGTCGATAAACTCATGGTGCCTGTGTACATTTCTACCACTTTAATTGAATAAATTCAACAATATACTGGTAATCATGTTATTTTCAACACTTTGTTGTTCTGGATTAAGGTACTCATCTAAAGTATAGTTGCCTACTGGCATTTCAGTCACTGCGGGTCTATGTGTGTGTGTGTGTAAAGATATAATATCATTTTGTTGTTAGCAGTTACAAGAAGTGTAATAACAGCATAGTCTTTAACAGGTTTTTGTACTACAATATGACCAATCCTACTTATGAAACAGAGTTGCTGTCGAGGTAAATACAGGCCCCGGTGTTTATTTGAGGAAATATGGTGATCAAGTTTCTTTCACTATTTATTTAGTTTAAGACGCATACCTCTCCACCATTCACATAGTCGAGGACAAAGTAGAGCTTCTCAGGAGTCTGGAAGGAGTAGTGGAGCCGAACCAGAAAGGGATGTTTCAGACTCTTCAGCAGTACATTTCTCTCTGCCATGATGTTCTTTTGCTAAAGAGAGAAGACATCAGAGTGAGACAGTGATGACTACATTTAATAAAATGCCACAAATACACCAATCATACAGAAAACACATTTTCCTGAACATTACCACTGTGTGCTCAAGTGTATTTGTTAATGTTTGTGGGGTACAGTTCAATTTTCACAGAATGAAAAGCACAGGTGTAAATAATGAATCTAATGATGAATTCATTTGTATGTAGCTGCTTTGATTTCAGGGTCCTGGTATCGTTCGCTCACTGTCACTTTAATTGAACAGAGCCATCGTTAACACCTGGGCTTTTCCTACAATGACAAGACAACATGTCTGCTGTGAAACAGGCCTATTTGTAGTACTTTAGCTGCTCAGTAGAAGTATGCAGTACATATTGTCAATTGCAGTTTCAATATCGTATGCTTTCATTGTAAATAAGCATATTTAAATTTTCTTCAGAATTTTTTTTCTTAGAATGTACATTAAATACATAATAATAATCTGATCACATTGGTCAAGGCATGTTGTCCACACAACAATGTGGAGCTTGCACTACTTGTTTTTATTGTTTTTTTTATATGTTGAAAAGTATCAAAGGTACTGACGAGAAAATATGAATCTGGTCATCATTAGAGTTTTAATGCGTACTAATTGTCTAAATGCTGTTTCAGATTCTCTTCCTGTCTGATGGAAACACTGAATCTTTGTTAATGATGATCATCAGTTTTATAGGACTGGACGGCAGATGATTCAATTTGAATTTCGGAAAGTTACAAAGAGAAGAAAAAAACAAACCAATCGTTTCCTCTCGAAAACAAAAACACTGGACACGTCACCTTCAGCAGAAGCAAACGAATCAAAGGAGGACAAGTGTGTTTGATCAGATATTGTCGTTGCGTTGTCGGACAAGAACAAAGAAGTGGCTCCGTTTACTTCCTGGGAGTTGTAAAATCTGCTCTTTGTACAGAACAAGCTGTAGATTAGATAAGATTGAGATCATGTTGCCGGGTTAAAACACTGTTTACTAATAACACTCTCTCTCACACACACACACACACACACACATATTTCCTCTTGGCTCATGGAGCTATTTTCCATCTTCATCTACTTTAGCCTGGCACATTGGAGTACTGTGTAATTCAAAATAAATGTATATATTTTGACATCCTGGTCATAATCTCGAAAAATCACGTCTGCTTAATCACCTAAAACGTAACACAGTATATGTATTTCGACGTTGGTAAGTTTGTATCAGATCATATGCTTAAAGGCAACATTGTATTATTGATTTGAATTAAAAATGGTTTGCCTCTGAAAATCCAAACTCTCGTTCGTTCATAAAGGAAAGGAAATTATGGAGCCAGCGAGGATCAGCTGGAGCGGAGCCCACCTCTTTTTTCTTGAGGATGACTTTCTTCTGCAGCACTTTGATGGCGTAGAATTTGTTGTCCGCTTTCAGCTTGGCGAGCAGGACCTGCATGGAGGTGTGTTTGTCAGTGCTTTGTTTCGTAAACAGACTGCGCCATCATCTCGACACACCGCTGTCACGAACATTACATCAAGCCCCTCTGAGAACGCAACACAGATATGTGATCTGTGGAAACAGATGATACTGAGAAATATGAGAAGTGTGTTGATACAAGCTCTGACATTGACCTGCGGCCAACAAAAACCTCATTAACATTACTTTTTATGGAGAAAATACAATCCTGCCGACAAAGGAACGTAATCACATGAAGAGTTTAGTAGAGAAGGAATACAACTTATATGAAACACGTCTGATTGGATGATGTTCAGGTCAACCTTAAGAGGCCTCAGTGGACTCTAAAGTAAATGATTCATGAAGCAGGCAGCACATTTTGATCAGACAGCAGTCAGCAGATAACTGCAAAGTCAGCAACAGCTCACTATTTCTCTCTCTCCTCTGTCTAAAAAGGTCATCTGCTGCTAATTGAGAGTATACCACTGACAGTAACTTATAATCTATACGACCCACCAATAATTCCTGCAATAGCGTCTATCATTGTTATCGTCAGCTGCTGTCACAGAGAACTAGTCTAGTTCAAACCACTTTCCCTGCTGGTGAATATGTAACCTGATTGAGATGCAGGAAACTGCTGAAAGAAAAACACACGATATCTATTCAACAATAAAGAGATACGTAGATCGATACATATAAGTAATTGTTTCAGTGTTACCTTTCCAAAGGTCCCTTTGCCAATGACGGCCAAGAAGTCAAAGTCAGTGGGCCTGGCACTGAAACAAGAGAGTAGTTTATTAAATGGTGGACAGAATTACATAATAACTCTGAAGTACTATATTTGTAATAGCTTACATATGGTAGAAAAGCGACCGACAAAGAGCAAACAGTACTTAGTTCAAATGGACCATTCTCTTAACAGTGGCCTCGCATTATTTTCTGAAAATATCTAATCCAGACCACTGGAAATACACTTTTAGCGAAGACAATGCAAGTTCATTTTTGCTGGGTTAGTAGCTGTATATCTTGTGTGGTAATATAAAGACATGCTGCTTAGTGAGAGCAGAGCTACTGACTGAGGGTTGGCTGAAGGTCCCAGGTTGACATCATCATGCGGAGAGGAGGATGGTGACCGCAACTGGAGGAAAAAAAAAACACAACAAAAGTGAACAAAAGAAAAAATATTAGACTGCATTAACTTAAAATCGCTTGCACCATTTAACATCAGCATCCCTTAATAAACTGTCTTCTTCTGTCCCATTTCGGTTGGCAAACAACCTGACTGTGCATTACAAAGATGATGGGACAGACACAGGCCAGTTACTCCTCTAACTAAAGGGGTGAATGTCAGTTTTCTTTAAACAACTTCTACAACTTTTGTGAAAATCTGTTTTTCAGATTGGAAAGCAAAACTTATTCGACAATTTGGTTTATGCTTTTAAGATTTCAGACACGGCTGCTTGAGTGCCAGGTTGGCCTTGATTGCACTAGTTTGACGTAGCTGCGAGACAAACAGTCGAGTAGAGAAAAAACATCCGTTCTCCATTAACAGCAACAGTCACTTATTGTCTTTTTTTTGACAAAATGGTCTCCATGAACTTCTGACATGCAGTGGCACCAAAAGGGAAATACTATTCAGCCTTACAATAAAACCACGAGGATCGGAGTCACATTTCCTCTCATTGCACGGTCACTGTGTAATTACAGAACATCTGATGAAAAGAGCCCACTGTTAGAGATCATCCGTCTGATATATCTAATATATTGAGGAATTTGTTTTTTGGGGGGGGGGGGGGGGCATCTTGGATGTATCGCTAATAGAAATAATAAAAATCCATTTCTAGAAAATAGAGTTGAAACATCATTGGCTGCAGGCAGAACCTCTGTCACATGGCCCAAAATGAAATAAGGCAAAATTGCATCATGCAAACATAAATACACTCACATTACAGTGTGCCATGGCCATTATCTATTCCCCTCCCACTGGTCCAGCATCAGTGTTTCACAGACCTGAGAGAGGAGATGTTGAGGGTCATGAGGTCAGCAGCTGTGCAGGATGCAACCGTGGTGGTGAAACTTTATCTCTTCAGCCTTTTCTCATTTCACAGATAAGACGTATTCTCATGAGCCTGGATTCAGTGTGTGTGTGTGTGTCCTAATAAACTGCTGACCTCAGTATGACAACCTAAGGATCCAGATGAGCTCGTAGTTCTGGTTTGTAAGAAACAAGATGCTGGAACAACAGAAACACAATGAAGGACATTGTCTACATATTCTCTGTGTGTGTGTGTGTGTGTGTGTGTGTGTGTGTGTGTGTGTGTGTGTGTGTGTGTGTGTGTGTGTGTGTGTGTGTGTGTGTGTGTGTGTGTGTGCGTGCGTGGAGGGACTGTATCAGTGAACATGTTTACATGGTAAATATTGTTGTTTCATTATCATATCTGACAAGGGTCATACACACAGAAATAAAAACGTCCCCATAATTTCAGTTTTTCTTCCCTTCAGGAGCTTCAGGCCAGTTTATCGATTTATATATTCTCTATTTCAAGACGATGGAGGAGCCAAATTTGACATTTAAATTTTGTGATGCCCACACATTTTGAGGCAACACATAACTACATGAAATCTAGTAATTCATAATTGTATCACCAAATTAGCTGTGTATCGACTGAAAAACACGCAAAGCAACTATTTGGAGAACTTAATGTCAAAATAGCAGATTAAAAAACAAGCTAAAAAGATCGATTTAACACTGACTGAGTCCCGTTTTGGACTTAACACTTTATTGTACTCAAGCCGAAAGATGTGGTCCGACAATTTATTTCCCCCATTGTAAATGAATCTACATGTTATTTGGATAAGTGACTTGATAAGATAAAATAAATAAATAAAATTCACCAAATTGATCTGAGTCCTCATTAATAAATACAGGCATACAAAGAGGACATGTCTGCAGGTTAAAATGATCATGCATAATTGATAATTGATGTGTTTTCGGTTTTTTTACCTTCTACAACAAGTACGGCTACCTTTTTTGCTGACAACGCTCAAAGATTTGTTTAATTTAATTTTGTGTTTATTCTTCAGAAGAGGTAGGAAACTCTGAACCACCAAATCAACTCCAATAACCTGCCACAGTGCATCAGACAGGACAAGTCTGTTTGTTTTGAACCCCGACACAAAAGACCCAATTTGACTTTTTCAGGAATATATAGGCAAGGTATCCCACAATATGTCTGGCCACAAATTAAATATAAACTCCCCATTGAGTTAACTATAGAGCCAATATTATGAATGAAAGAAGACAGAAGTAATTTATTAAGTTGGTGATCTGAATAAGCACAGTTTCAAAGACCAATACAATTAACTAAACAGACTGAACTCTGCACAGACTGATAGTGATATCACGGGAGATCAATAACTTGAGGTCATTATAAACTAAAGTAATTCAGATATCATGTATGTTATTTTGAATATATTAGCAGCAGTATACTAATATTAGCAGCACTATAAGGTTACTAGCTCGTTTATTAGTTTAACAAGAACAATACAATGTGGATCAGGAGAAAGCTATAAGAAACTACAATATCCTGGCACATGTTTCATCCCCCAAAATACAAATATAATCGATGTAATTTAGAAACAAACAGGCACTCTACAGATAATCTGGGTTATCAGTGTGAAACCTGTAAGGTAACAGTTTGCTCACCTGTGGGATGAGAAGGTCAGTGTGCGCGCTCTGCTCAGGAGACTCTAAAGCTCACGGAGCTGTTGGAGGCTCGCGGACGGCGGAAGCTGATCTGAGTTCAGTTTTTTTTTTTTTTATTGTTTACGCTCATGAAGGAAGGTCGTCTAAGAGAGTGAATCATTGATGAAAAGTTTCACTTGTAACGTATTTCAAAACGTGTGCGTGTGTGTCGGAAAGGAAGAGTGTTGGCTGTCCAAACTTCATTAAGAGTTTTAGTTCCGGACTCTGCGCTTTCAAAATAAGACGAGTAACCTACTTTTTGTTTTTTGGGCCATTTATCTATAATTTAGGAATAAAATGAGCAGAAAGCTACTTTTGGATAAATTACATATATTTTGTTCACATGGGATGATGACGAAATATGTATACTACTGCGACTAATGTAATGTTAGTAAGACACTAATATCTATCTTTCTTGACAATAGCATTCATTTGCTCAGCACCGTATTACAGAAATTGTCCAATATTTTGGGGAACATGATTATTATGTTTTTCCAAGATTGAAATGAGATGAAACATTTCTCATTCATCTTAATGGATACATTTGTGCGTTTAATACGAAGTTGGAGACAGGTGACGATTAGCCTAGCTTAGCATAAAGTACTGTTAACCCGGGCGGTAACTGGCCTGCCTCTCTCCAAAATAACGATGGATGAACTTTTGCACAACACAGACTTCTGTTTAAAATATTATGGGGAAATATTAGGCATTCTTAGATACAGGGTTATAAGCGTCTCTAGTCATTTTAAATGAGCAGCTTTTCACTTAAATTGTGTGACTAAAAGTAATGGCTGAGCCAGCGACTAGAAGCTAACGGTGCTAACAGCGCATACAATGGTAAAGCTGCTGACAGATCGAACAGTGTGAACCTTATACCGGAGGGTGGCTGCTACGCTCACGATTGCCCGTGGGTTGGGAGGATGTTATCAGTAGTAACTCCTGTATGAGCGCAGTGCCATTACCTAACCAGTGGGACACAACAGAGACACTCACACTGAAATGCATGCGCAGCCGGACTTCAGTCTCTGCTCAGGTAGACAGCGCTACACTATAATAATGCTCTGAATCCCGTATATTGAACCTTTAAGGTGACTTTCTTCAGCACATGAATGGGAAAAGAGCCTTGTTGTGTCAAACACTGCACATGCACAGTGAAGCAAAAAATTCCAAATTAAGACACAATAAGCAAATCTCCTTTTGGACTGAAGGGGGGCTTTTAAAACATTTAAGCATTTTTCACTCTTGATTTTGAAAAGCAAGAGAGCAAGAGTGTCTCTCCGTAACATCCCCCTTTCAAAGGATAAAAAAGGATAAAAAACCTGCCATTCTTTCTTGTATGACACATTTACCACCAAACAATCAATTATGCTTCTTTAATTTTGCTGTCTAGCTGCAGCAGCAAGTTATCAGCTTGTTTTCTGGCCTCTGCAGCAGTACAAGAAGATAAACAACGAGTTGTCACCACCACAGCCAACTGTTGACGAGAATATGGAAGGTCAACAAGGGGATGTGATGTAAGCAAAGTAAGTTTATAGTCAATAGCACCACACACACACACACACAACTCGGTTGCACAAGCACAGGAAACGCAGTGTGTGTGATTCCCTTCAAAAAAGAAAAGAGGCAGCGGCTTTAATCAGACAAGACAGCTTTGGATGTTTATTAATTGATATGGATTGAATGACATTTGTGACCCAAGATTATCTTGACACGCACACACCCACGCACGCACACACACACGCGCGCACACACACACACACACACACACACACACACACAAATCCCACCAGAGAGACACACAAAGAAGTAAGATTCCAAGAGCCCTTAAAATACTCCTGTAAAACAACTTTCATCTCACAATATCAAATCCGTACAGTGTTTTTTTAACCAATTCTGACATATAATGTAAACATTTTGCAGAACACTCTTTGAATGTTGTTTCCATCACATGTAAACTGCAGAGAGCTCCATTGACTTGCTACCAAATCCAAGTTTATAGAGCCAAATGTGAATTTTTGCACTCTCTAGTGACCAAGTGTGGCAACATCATTGTGTAAAATCCCTTTGGGTTTCACAGTTGTGCTAAAAGTGTCCTTTTCATCAAGAATTGCAAAAAAAATATTTCAGATCTTTGCATAAAGATATAAAACCACCGTGTTGTTTCAGTTCTCTGACTCAGATGCCATATAAGAGGGACACATTTTAAATTACAGCTCCTGCATCACACGAGTTCTCACATTAATATTGCAGTAAGAAAGCACATTGTGGAGAATTTAAAAACAAATGACTTAATACTTCAGGACGAGCGTGAAACTGAGCAAAGGCTTTCTCACTGTTTCAACTTGCTCATCTGCAACAAATATAAACCTTTTCCCAACAGTCTGAACAACACAGCGAATTTATTTAATTTTCATCTTACTGTATTACAGAACAGTCTGATAACATAGAGGAGCTGTAACATTATGGGTTACCAAATATAGTACTTCTGTCTCAACTTTATTATTGCACAAAACGTGAGGCTTGTAGGAGCCTCACTGACCAGCCTTGTCTACTGCATTTAAACTCCTCTTTTTGGCCACATTTCCCCCCCAAACCTCAGCTAAGTGTATAGAACTTTTTTACTAAATGTGATTCTTGGTTTGAATTCTACTATTCCCACTCAGGCTTCTAACGCACAAATTGAAACTCAGCATTAAAAACAGGCGGTTGGAAATTACTATAGGCAAACCATAGACTGGCAGATCGAAACAGATGTGAAACACTGAGGTTTGGGCGGTAAAACCACTAAACTGTAAAAACTCCTGATGTTCCACCTCACATTCATCGCCCTCCTTCTATCCACCTCCACACCAATTTGTCCATCGTCTTTAAGACATTACTCCCAAAAAATATCTCTATTTCCTTATCCCCCCCCCCCTCCCCCTCTCTGATGGGTACAGGACACCAAACACATGAAAAAAAAGAGGTCAGGGTCTTTTCCCTGCAACAGAATGAGTTTGGCACACGATGATCGACGGCCCGACGCCACAGGTCAGGTGAGGGCGGGATCACTTGAGTACCTCGTCTGTGCTCTTGAACATGAGAATGGCGTTGGAGATCTTGAGGGCGGGGCCTAGCTTGATGCTCATGATCTTCACAATGTCGGTCTGGGTCAGCAGCAGGAAGGCCTCCCCGTCAATCATCTGGGGGAGACGCAGACACAACAGTGGTGATGCAACTGGACATGACAGTTCAAGAAATCATTTGTTTTGTCTGCCATGCGTACATAGTACATCAAATTAAAAGAGAAACACCTTTATAATAAAATTGATGATCTGAGGTGTTCACTTGACTAACTGGTCATTTCTGATACTATACTTTGTATAGTTTTCTAAAGATGATTTTTGTCTGCAAGCGGTGAAAATATTTTAAATACTACGTCCACTTAAACTTATTTACCGCGTACAACCCCACTTCAAAAAATACGAACTATCCCTTTAACAGACTGTTGTTTTCATAGTTTTCACTTGTGCAGTGTAACATGACAGTAAATACCGGTTTACATTGGTCACATTTGAAAACGTGTACAGCAAATGTGCATTAACCTCATATTTCATTCACATACACTTGGTGGTCTCACCTCTTCTTTGAAGAGACGAGCCTGCTCTTCACAGCCGATTAGATTCTGGACAAACATGAAGACCTAAAGTACGAATACAACCGATTTCAAATAATCAAGCTCGACAGAGAGAGAGAGAATAAATGAATATGAAGGTAAGCTATAAAGTTCGCTTACCTCTTCAACGCTCCATGCTGCCACCTGGCTGGCGTGAATGCCCTGAACGCCGGGCAGTAGCTTACAGTGCTGCTCCCAGCACAGAGACAGAGTCCTGTCTGACTGGCTGCTCAGAGCTGACATGAACAGTGACGGATACACGCCCTCTGAGGACATGTCTGAGGACGAACACACACACAAAGATATGTGGATTTATGATCACACCGACACACATTTCAGACTGAAACTGCCAACGCGTCGCTTTCACAGCAGATATTTGGACACGATGGTGCCATCATTATATGGTACCATCATTAAAGGAGCAGTGTATATGATTGAGTGGCATGTAGTTGTGAGGTTCATCTAACTTGATATCCTTCTGCTCACCCCTCCCATTCCAGGCGTGTAGGAGAACTACAGTGGCCTTCAGGTAACTTAAAGATGGGAAAGGCTCTCTTTAGAGTCTGTGTTTGGTTTGTCCGTTCTGGGCTACTGTAGAAACATGGAGGTGAAACATGCCGGAGATTGTGAAGAGAACCTGCTTCGTGTGTGGATTCAAACGCCTCATTCTAAGGTAACGAAGTTTCAGGTGATTATACTCCAATTGAAAACATAGTTGTGAATATTATATTCAATTTACTCCAACAAATCCCTCTTTGTTTTTAACAGTATTCATTCCAATTGTGCATTCCTTGCTAACACAAGTCAAAATGTCTGCTGTGAAAAAGGCTTAGAACCAAAAGTTTGTTATCCGGTTTTCCAATGTAACCATTTTCATGTCAAAAATGAGTGACTGCAGAGCACATGAGGACGGATGTGAGCCTCATGCAACATTCACACCTGCAGCTGACATGAAAGATTTCCACTGAAATCCATAAGCTCCTTCTAGCAGGTTTGACAGGCAGACAGCCTTAAAGCTGCAGAGTTAAATGCTCTCATCAGAGAAGGATATGTATCATGCATTTAGAAAACTCACTCTGGTAGTCTCTCTGCTGGTTCTTCCTGTATTTGGGAGGACGACCAATCCTGAAAACAGAGGAAAAGATCAATGTGAGACAAGGGCAAACATGCATGCACATGTAGGCCAACACACACACACCTGCCACGGAAATGTGTCTTCTTGGTCCTCTGGCCGAAGAAGAGGGTCCTCTTGCACTCCGAGTCTGACAGCTCGGCCTTCAGCCTGCCTTGGTTACGCTCAGCCAGTGGGCAGCCGGATATGCAGTGATGGGCAGTGAAGCGGCCGGTCACATGGCCTGAACCATCACAACCAGGAGTTGGACACTTCCTGTTGCAAAGACACAGCCCCGTAGTGCAGTTTATTAAGAAGACGCATGACTTTAAACTGTTTTCATGTCAGGTATTGATGTGTATCTTGAATGGTTGACCTGGTGTATAAAGCCTCCATGAAATGATGATAGAGTTGAGTTCAGCTGACCTGTTGTGGAAGCTGTACTTGTTGGATCTGGGGTGGCTGATGGGTTTGCAGGGAACCGAGGAGGGGTAGGTGGACTGGCCTGTGGCAGGAGGCTCCCTCACACCTACAACCATTCAAATACAGACATGCACCCTCATACATATTATTGGGAGATTATGCCTCTAGCTAACAAGTGGTGTAAATACCAACAGGCCTTTTTTAACAGCAGACATTTTGACTTCTCATAGTCGGAAAACCACAGGTGTTGCTCATAACATTAAAGATGGCGCCGTTGTATTCAAGCATGCACAATATCAGGACTCTGAAACTGAATCAGCTAAATGAAATTCAGCCACCGTTAATTGGTTTACACCTGTGCTTTTCCAATTGTAACAAGTCAAAATGTCTCCCATAAAAAGGTCCCTTCTACAGAAACACATGTTGACAACAACACCGCAACATACGTATATGGAAAATAGCTCCAAGAAACTTGCAATAAATAGAGGGATTAATGAATGAAAATGAAAAAGAATTCAAGTCAATCCAGTCAAAAAAGAACATAAGAACAACATGAGTGGCGGAATTTATAAATCAACGTTAGTTTAGTTTTAAATGAGAAACAAATTGGTGTATTCATTGTGAAAACAATGAAACAGGTGCATACCGGTAAATACTTAAGGGGATTTTTTTTAACAGTTGAAAATAATTAAAGAGGGGTTCTCGTTTCAATTTCCCTTTCAGATTTTCCATTTGACAGTGTACTTTTCCTTTACATGACACTCTGGGGTCTTACAGGGACTAAAACAAGCTTAGTCAGAGCTCAAAACAATTACTGTTGCTAAGATGAATTGCTAGGTATCAATAATAACTTTGATTTGAACTTTGAAGAAAATCTACTTCCAGTTTTGACTGAAGTGCTGGTTGCTGCCATGTGGCTGATGTGTTTTGGCGTCCCGTGGGGGAACTTTGAGTGGGTGACTGGTCGCCTCACACCAGCCTGCTGGGTGGATGTCGGGGTGATCCGAGTCCATCCACTCATCATAGACATGACTCCAGCCGTCATAATGGACCTGAAGGAGGAATAGAAATATATAATACTGTACATACACACATACACACATGATCATGACCTTCTTAACCTGAGACATTCAGTACTCAAATGTTCATGTAATACAAGCTGACGACACACAAACACAGCATTACCTTAATGCGATGAGTCTCGACTTCCTCCACTCTAGCCACTCTGATCAGACCAGGACTTCTCTTGTCCACCGCCTCCAGTTTCATCTGAGGCTGGAAGCTGTGGGCCGCACGCTGGAGACGGAGCAGAGGATGATTGAAAAACACAGCAACTTGTACGTTCAGCTCAACAACCAAACATGTTGAATGTACTTCCCATAAAAGCGTTGGCTTTACTTGCACCAAACATCCGTCCTACTGTTTAACTTGGGGTATTTTATGCCTTTTATTAGAGATTTTACAGTAGAACGATGACAGGAAATGAGGGGAGGGAAACGACACGCAACAAAGTTGACCGGACTCGAACCCGAGACATTGCGGTTCATGGTCCGCATCTCAAGGTGGTTTTTTTGCAATCAGTACATATGGATTATCATCTGTTATATAAACACCTGAACTGTGCCTAATGTACTTACTGCAGCGCTCTTAAAAGATCTGTCAGCTGTAATGACATTCGTGATATACTGTAAGTAATTGATTTGACCGGGACTGTAACAAACCTTGCCTCTCATTATTCTTAATTACTAAACTTTGTTTATTTTCAGTTTAACTCTGGCTTTGCCTTCACTGTCACTGCTCTGTGTTCTGCCAGCTCATATCATGACAGATCCACACAACAGTAATCATTTCATACCATACTGTGAATTGGATCAGAAATAGAACATTGCTTCCTGCTGCTCTGCATATGATCAAGACAGGTTGGGAAACTGAATTGGGCATCCCTTTGTCAGATGAATAGCGGGGCGATGAATTCATCCTCCTCCTGTGCGAGTCTTAACCTGATTCAGTTCAAAGTACTTCATAGGAGCTAGTTTATGGAAGATCTATCCAAACCTCTCTGGTATTTGTGACAGATGCTCTCAGGCACCAGCCGACTTGACTCACATGTTAATGCCCGAGCTTGGTGGAGTACTGGAGATCTTTTCTTGATTTTATATCGGAGACATTGGAACTAACTCTGGACCCATCGTCTCAAATTGCTACCTCTGACATCTGATGGGCGGCTGTTAGACTGACTGATAAGCAAAGTAATGTAATCTCTTCTGCCTCTTTGATTGGCCCTCGTCAAATTCTCCTTTAATGGAAAAATCCCCCCCCCCCCTGCAAACACCTCCTGGTTGCTGGACTTAACGTAATTTCTGAAATTGGAAAAGATAACATTTGCTGTCTGTGAATCAGCTGAATTGTTTTTTTACAATCATTGGCAGTGTCTCATCTCTCACTGTGAAACAATACAATCCATCAAATTGGACCAGAGTGCTGGAAGTTTGACTGGAGGAAGATAACTGTGGACGGTTCCGGGGGATGTGTATGCACGTGTATGCATGTAGGTACATTAACTGTGTGTATAAGCGGGGAAATGTGTGTGGGGATGATTTAACAGTGTGGGTGCATCTTGGACTGTGATCTTGTGGATGCAGGCGATGCTTAAAGTTTGGCTGACAGGTTGATTTTGTGTATTGCCAGTTGCCCCCTTATTTCCCCATGTTGTTTATATGTATTTTTTGACGTTTATTCTTTGTTCTCACCACTTTAAAGGCGTCAGCGGCCACCACCTTGGAACCAGTCTCCTCCAAGTAGTGAGACCAGCAGAACCGGGCCTGATCTGGGTAATCTGGTGCAGCAGAACATACAGCCAACAAAAATCAAGTCAGTGAATATAAACATAAAAACTCCACCGCTGCATATTCAGCTTATTTTCTTCAGGATTATGTTAAAGTCAAGACAAGATGACTAAGTGGGCAGAGATGCTTTTATAGTTAATGACCCATGTTATGACTATGAACATGATTGAACACACTTTTCACCTTGGGGTGGTGTTAGGGGGAGGTTCCTCTCCTGGCACCAACCAATAGGGTGAATGTACGGACTGCTGGAATCACACCTGCATAGTTTGACAAACAACAACGTCCAACAGTTCAATAGTTTCATTGTAAGAAAAAGGGGTTTTCGTGTTTTCGAGCTGCTCACCTTGTTACTGGAACAGCTTTCACTGCAGATTTTACTGATGTTTATTTGATGCTTTAAACTAACACTGAATCAAATAACTACATGTGATGCGAAAGACCTCACTCATGATGACAAACCCCAGAGCGAATTATCACTTAAATGTACAGCGCTGCTGTGCTTGTTAACCGCTTTTAGTTCATTGTTTTGGGTTTATGACGCCTAAACTGGTTCAGTCGCAGCAACGTTACTAACCCAGAGCAGCAGCTGTTTTCAACATCGTGATTAAAATCCTGAATGCTGTTTAACACAATAAACAGCTTAACACTGACACAGTTAGCAGCTCGTGAATGTAGAGAGAAGAGCATCTAACGGCTAAAGAGTCACATATTTGTTGTCGGAGTTGGTTGAGACCAAATAAGAGCTGAAAGCAAAGTTTATTAATATTGATCATTTATTCTAGATCTTTTTCTTCAGTCATTTTTCCAAAGCCCGGACATCCCCAATGTTTTTTGGGGCTCACCAGTAGTCGTATGTATCATCCCAGTTGTCAAAATGAACCAGGAAGCGTTCGTCCACCACGTCAGTGACGGTTGCTACACAGATGAGCGAGGGGTTCATACGGTCGACGGCCTCCAGCTTCATTCCTATCTCAAAACTGCACTTCACATCGATCTAAACAGAAAGCAGAAGTATTAGAAATGACTCGGAAAGTGCACGTAAGGAAGTAGAGACAGACAGAGCTGTGGGCTAGCTGATAAATAGTGTGACAAGTGTGCTGTGTGACCGTTTCTAAATCTGTTTATGAATTCACCAATCATGAAAAAAACTGAAACAGTTTGATATAACGAAGCTTAAACATTAGCTTGCCTTGCAGAAGCAAACAAGCATAAAGTTTTTTGATGTCCTGGCGTTAAATATGAATCCTAAAACAAATATCAGACGGGACAACAGGCCCGACTTCGCCACTTTTGGTCTTGTTGAAGTGAAAATGTTTTCTGAAACAGATAGAAGCTGCATATTGTTTAAAAGAGAGTTTTATTACAACTGCTGCGAGTTGGAGTTTCCCCAACCCCAAATCATTCACCTCATCCATTCGTGCTTGTAGATAATACAACTACCGTATATTATATAGTGGCAGTTACCCTCCCAGGACTGGCAAAGAGTTCTTTGGACGCCACTTGTGCTTTAGTCATTCTCAGGTAGTTGGTCCAGGTAAACTCCTCCTCTTTACAGCCTGCAGGAAAAACAGGGATACAGAGAGAAGATTCAAATGATTCATATGTGGTAAAACGTCCCATCATTTAAAGGAATAGTTTGGCATTGTGGGAAATATGCTACTTCGCTATATTGCAGGGAGCTTAGCATAAAGCAGGGGTGTCAAACTCATTTTCACTCTGGGGCCACATCAGCATCACGGTCGCCCTCAAAGGGCCGGTTGTAAATGTAAGACGGTGTAAATGTAACTACGGTACTCCTAACATAGTTAGTTTAGTTTCCCGGGATATCTGTGACTTCCACAACACGTACTTCCAGTTGTGTGATTTCTCCTCCGCCATTGTTTCCTGTTGCTGGTGCAAAATGCATTCTGGGATATTTGGCTGTCCCAAGTACAGACAAGTCACCTCCGATGCATCCCGGGTAAAATGGGCAGAGCGAGCCACATCCGGGCATTAGGGCCGTGCTTGGCTCGATGTGAACTTTGAATTGGAACAGTACTTGGGCTGAGACTGATGACGTTTCAGTACAGAGAAGTACGCATGTTGAGAAACTTGTTGGAAATCCTCTTTATGGGCTGTTGCATCTCCTGTCCACCTGTTGTGATAGTTTTAATGTCGGCACTCAGACAACATGCCATCTCATCACTTCGACTTTCTATCTCATAATTTCGACCATGGGGATATTTTTATTTTCACATCTAACTTTAAATTTTTGTAAAAAAAAAAAAAAAAAAAAATTCTTTCTTTTTTTTTTTGCTGGCGGATTCGCGGGCCACATAAAATGACGTGGCGGGCCGGGGCCGGCCCGCGGGCCGTATGTTTGACACCCCTGGCATAAAGGAAACAGGCAGACACATGGGAATGAGTGTATTTCCCAGAATGTCAAACTATTCCTGAAGATTTATCCTGTGAAAGGTAAGATCAAGCACAAGTGACAGACCGGGTTTTTGTGTGTTCATGATACTTCGTTCTCTTTCGACTCTATTTGCCCTTTGGTCTCTCAGTGTGTCCAGAGGGTCCTGACCTCTCACCTTTGGGAGTGTGCAGTTTGTGTGCCGTGCTCTCACACCAGCCTGCTGGGTGGATGTCGGGGGAGTTGGCGTTCACCCAGAAGTCGTGGCAGTCAGAGTAGCCGTCGAAATGAAGCCGCAGCCGGTAACCACAGACCTGGATGATGACACGATGCGTTAGATAAACAAAAGCCGGCTGGAGAAGGGCGACACCGGGGTGAACTCCTCCTGCATGCAAAGCAGCCTGTAAGTGAATGATGATTTGAATCTTGACTAATCAGCCCGGCCATTAAGATCCTTCGACCGTGTTAATGGACGTCTGGCTCACCTCGGCCACGGTGAGAACAAAGTACATGGACGGATGCTGCGGGTCGATGCCTTCTAGCTTCATCCCCTGCTTAAAGCCGCTCTTCACTGTTGGCACTCTCTGGGTCTGGACACGTGGGACACAAAGGCAAATATTTCAGTTGCAGATCACAGAGATTCAAACGAAACAGAGTGAAAACAAAGAATGGAGGGAAATAGGATCAGGACAGCAAACACAGCAAATGGAAAGTTGATCATTCTCATGCTACTGCCAATGTTGGAACAGAAAGTCAAAGACAAAGCTTGTGTTGCAAAAAATGTTTAGATTGTTCAAAAACGAGATTGCTTTTAAATGAAATCAACCCCACACTGTGTAACAGAATACGAATATTAATGAATGCCCTTTGGCTGCATACGTCCTCTTTCTCCCAGGTACATTTGCATTTCTTATGTCCTTCCTTGACAATGCCGCATTATTTTTTCACTCCGGGGCGATATCTTTGTCCCTGTGCTATAGGAAGAGCTGCAGTGGTAATGAAAGTAGTAAAAAATCATGGGTGCACTGGGTGAACCTGTGTGTACAAGGCTGTAGCTGATCCTGAAACTGCAGTCTGGATATTAAACTCACACGTACCTCTTGGAAAAGCTTGTTGGGCGCAGCAACAGATTTGGTTTCCTCCAGATACTGAGCCCACGTCCACTGCTCTGTCTTACTGTCTCCAGCTTCACCAAAGATACAAATGAAATAATTAGTTTGATTCATGTACACAACGATCTTACGCGTAATCTGTGAAAATGTTGATCTCTAAGCACTTCCATTCCTCTTTAAGGGATAAATATTTAAAGAAAAGAAAGAAAAGTACTCAAAGGTTAGTGAAGGATAATCTAAAAGGTATTGAGAACATACAGGGGCTGGACGAAATAATGACATGACACTACAATAATACACAATTCAATGTTCAATGTTGTATGGAATTACATTATATAGTCCGGGATATGTTATTATGACTTGACTTGACACTGCATCTGTATGTAAGGGGGGGAAAGGAGGAAGGGAGGAAAAACAGATGTACTATACAGCCGGCAAATAAGCAAAGAAGCGCAAAATAGGATGAAAGATGATATAACAGACAAATGTAAAAATAAAAGATGAGTCCGACCTCCTCTGATGTGTCTGCCGTCTGCTTTAGAATCATCAACTTTCTCATCCTAAAATAAATGTAATAAAAATGATGCAAGAGTTAAGAGCAGAAAGAAAGTATCGTCACTGAATTAGAGCAAACAAACACGTTGATTAAGATACTTTCAGTAATGTATCTCTCTGAATTCATCAGATAGGAGAAAATCTATATTTTGATCTGGATGTTAAATGTAAATAACAATGCCGTCCCACCGTGCCTTCGATGTCAGAGTCTTCCTCAGAGGGACTCAGGTATTCCTTCCTCTTCCTCTTCCTCATGGGTTTCAGGTGATCTGGGTTAAGGGAGGAGACCCTCCCGCCTGCTGGCACCTTCTCTACCCCGACAATCCTCCTGAGGTGCCGAGAGGACAGGTGCAGTGTTCCTCAAGTCTAAACACATCACCAGACTGTACTCTCTTTCCTTACTTTCTATTGTCAGCGTATTTATTTCCGGCCTTGTGCTCTCCACTGCAGGATTGATTTTGTTGTACTTTACAGATTGGCTGTACCTCATTTGGCTCAAGGTGCTTTTCAAAAGAAACACTCGCATCAATTAAAAAAACCCAAAACACAATCAAAAACTTTCTTCACTTTGTACATTCAAGTTACAATAATAAAAACATGTATTTTGTTATTTGCCTTTAAAAGTGTCCTGTGTTTTAACATGTATATGATCACGTCATTAACGTCGGACCACAAAATGAAAGTACAAAAGCCACTTTTAACTATAAAAAGTATCAGTATTGATACCTGCGATTCTGGCCCTGTATTACCAAATTTTGCGTTATCGCCCACCTCTAGCATGTGGAAGCAGCTGTTACCAACATACTTGTCAGTGATGGGCTCTCTGCGCAGCTCCTCTGTGTAGGTCCTCTGCGCTCTGGCATCATAGCTCTGTTGTCTCAGTCCGACCTGGACTTCAGGTTTAACCGGCAGCAACCTCTCTGGCTCCACTACTGCACCTCTCACAGAGCCGACAGGAGCCGACACCTCTGACATGTGGGAGACAAGAGAAGATATGAAGAGGCTTCAGGTGAAGACTGACGATGCAGGTTAACATTTCAAATCTCATTTAAATACTCTGCTGTTCTCCCGTGTCTTCAAATGATTTGTATTTCCTTTACTGAATTCATGGAGGATGTTACTGCACTAATAATCATTTCCACTACTTATTGATTACGTTTAACCATTTTCCAGCTGGATTTTGAATTTTTTCTCAACGTGTGAGTGATGCCTGTTTGCCATTTTTACATGAATCTGCAGCTGCTCTCGCTTCCATTTGTCAAGAGTGCTCTGCTTCAGTTGATGTAATTATTGCTCCAGTGATCGTTGAAAGGGGCATGCTGTGAAATACTTAGAATAGCAGTGCAGCTAGAAAGCAACAGTCGTTAACTAGCGTGACCTGCAACACCGGGAAATAGACTCGGAATTTGTATGAGTGTAATTTAGTGTGAGGCATTGAAAAGGTGCAGTATTTTGTGCTCAGATCATGACGTTACAGCCTAACGACTCTACCTGGCTTGTCTGCTGGAGCGCTCTCTGCATCAGCGGATCTCCCAGAAGTCCCGGCTGCTGGTTCAGTGATGCTGCTGGTGGTCCCTGGGGTGATCAGTGTGCTCAACGTTCCCACATCACTCACACAGAACTGCAACACACAAAAACAAACACACACACTCGTGCCTCAATGTATCCATCTGTTAAAATGTATCGTTTTGTCAATTCAACCATTTTTCCTCCTCAAAACAATTTATCAGACAATTTTGAAGATGCAATGGTGCCTGGTTTGTTTCCATGTTTCTTTATAGTGTGAGAAAACACGTGTTACGTTTCGTTTGCCTGGTAGTTTGTCTTTGTTACTGCGGCCTCCTTTATGCTAAATCCCTGCAGTGAGTTCCAGTGCTTTCTGAAATTTACAGCAAAATAAATATGACTATTTGTTAATCATTCAGGATTTTGGTGAGACATTATTCTTCATTGTCAATGCGGCAAAATGTTTCTCTGAACAACAGTAGAATAGGTGTGTATGTTAATCTGTGTCTGGAGAGCATCTTGATTGCTTTCACACAAGTGAGTTCAAAGTTTTCTGACTGAAATCATCAACCGTCCAGTAAGTGAACTCTGACTGGATCATCAGAATCCACAGTAACGCTCTAATTGTTGTCATTGTTTTGGGCTTTTGTTGCTTTTATATGACAGATGCAAGTTGAGATAGACAAGACACAATGAACTCGCCTACATTTAAACCAGACTGGTACGTTTCAAATTCACATCGTAGTCCAGGTGGATAAACAATTAGCAATGACACTGTTTCATTTTACCTTGAGGTTGCTGCTGGGCAGGATGGCCACCGCTTCCTTCCACTCCAGCACGTGGACGATGCTACAAGCCCCGCCCACCTGTGCTGTTGTCAACGTGGGTGTGGCCGTCACATTGGCCCTGCCTCCTTTACTCGAGTCTCCCACTGAAACAGCTGGAGTCACCTCCAGCTTCTGATGACTGGCAGCAGGAGCTGGAGGAGAGACATGCATCCAAATTCATTCAACTTCCTGCCTGAGCTCACCCAAGAGTAGACATGGGACGATAGGAACATTTCGTGTCAGGATTATCCAGCCCAAAATATTTGTGATTCATGACATTATCAACAGTATTATTAGTATCATATAAAGTAAATAAACAATGGATCAAAAAGCAACATTCAGTTTTTTTTTACATGATAATTCCTGTATTTTCTTAACTGTAATTTATTGTGAGTGTATTTTTTTATGGTGATCTGCAAAAAATATTGTTCCATCCCTACCCAAGAGCGCACAATTTGTTTGCCACATCATGTTTTAATTGAATTGTAACTATTTGATTTCTGTTTTGTCTAAAAGGGATATCTTACCTCGTGGTACAACAAAACTGAGTTGTACTATGTTAACATGTTAACCTGTGTTACTAGAGACCAATGTTTCTCCCGCCACCGTACAGACAATCATTTAAAGCAGTCCTGTGGTTGGCTGTGGCTCAGGAGGAAGAGTGGATCGTCCACTAAGCAGAAGATCAGCTCTTCCAGTCCACAGTGTCCCCTGGGCAAGATACTGAACCCCAAATTGCTCCCCGAAGACAAATGCTACAGTCCATCGACCATCCTCCACAGATTCAGCATTGCACTCAAGTGACATCGTCTGACTCAAATATATAGTTTTCAAAAAAGGATCCAAATCAATGCAGCAGATACTGGAAAGTATCAAACTTTTAGTCTTCCTCCCCAACCGACGCTGACTCAAGTGACATCACTTGAGAACCCAGATCTCGCTTGAGCCTCAAAAGGCTTTGTACAACTTTTTTCCACAAGGGCAGTAGCACCCCCAACACCTGTGGCCGGCTCTGTGGTCCGATGAGTTCCCCTTTAAAGCACCCGTGTGAAGGATTAGGTGGCATCTAGCAGTGAGGTCGCAGATTCTCCCTTGCACTCACTTTCCAAGCCTGTAGAAGAACCTTCAGTGGTCTTCAACGTAGAACATGAAAGGCCCTCTCGAGGGTCAGTGTTTGCTTTCTATATGTTCTGGGGCCACTATAGAAACATGGCGGGGCAACAAGACAGGCTCTGTGGAAGAGGACCGTCTCCCGACGTGAGAAGGGTCTAGATGCTCTCTATATGTCTCCCACGTCACAATACACCTGATGAGACAGTAGCTTGAACGTGTATCCCCGAGTTAAAGGAAGGTCTCCGTGACTGTGACCACACTGCAGACCCCGAGCTCACCTGGTAGGAGGAAAGCCGTGGTGGTGTGGGGTTGGAGCCGAGCCTTCTTGGCCACACCGTCACTCCCACAGATGAGGACGGCCTCGCTAGGGGACGAGGAGCAGGGGTCCAAAGGGGAGCGATCGGGTTCTTTGGGTAGAGCCTCCACGTTCACTTTGGCACTCATAACGGCGTCCCAGTCCTTTACTCCGGAGCACTGGAGAGTAAAGAGCATGAGGGGGCAGTACAAAGCAGTGCTCTCAATGGAATAAACAGGTTTACAGCACTCAAAGTTCAACGTTTAACTTTTATGATTTGAATCATGGTATATATATATATATATATATATACTGACTTGACAAAAAGTTATGGATCCTCTGTCCTGTTTTTTTTGCGTTGTTTGATTCATCTGATTTCATTTTTCTTGTACCAGTTATCATTAAAAAGGGTATTAAAATGATGCACATTCATAAGAACAGTCACTTACAGATAAGTAAAGACTGAGTTTTTAGATACGACTATGAAGCCTCTGCTTATAGGCACTTCTTTCTCCTTTTTCCCGAAAATGGCTGAGAAACATGAATTAAGATTTATCAAATGTAAATCAATGTAAAGAAAATACTTATTAGATATATTTCCCCCACCTTAAACAATAGCCTACTTATATTTATAATTGTATTTTGAGGATGCCATTTACAGGATGGCAGCGCCTTCCTCCATCAAAAGCCATGACCCCGTGTGACTTTCCATCAGACATCCATTAGGCTGCCTCCAATAAAAAGGCAATAATGGTGACACACCAATATTTACGCACAAGCTCAAGTCCACACACGCACACTAAATACAAATACATTTCAGTTAAAATGGCGGAGGCAAACACATCCAGGAGAAAAAAATGAATAAAAGCAGTGTCTCAAACCCTGTGAAAATGTCATTTAGTGAAAAATTAACCCTGTCACCCATTCCAGCTGCATCTCAAATGAATGAGCAGCATTCTCTCCTCACCACAGCGTTAAGCGTGTTAGATATGTCAGCAACACCCGCGCGACTGCTTATTTCAAAGTATTTAACTCGGTAGGTTAATGAGGCTCAGATATACATTTTAAAACGGAAAGCATTTGTGGTTGATTATATCCTGAACGCCGAAACGCTCTGCCTCAAAACACACATTTACACCTGTCCCTAAACCGCTTGTGGTTAAAATATGTTCTAATCTGCCACAATAAGAGGGACACATTATAAATGTGAAATAAATTCGTGGTTTCACATCAATTCGGAACTGAAATTTGGCTTACCAGCTATTATCTCCTGCGGCTCCGGGGCTCTGACTGCGCATGCGTGAGCCCCCAGTACAGTCACCGCTCGTTGACTATAATGTAACGCCAAAAAAAGACTTCGAGCGCGACCACTCCACTGTCGAGATGTGAAAATAATGTGGACTATCGATGAGCCGGGAGAGCGGAGCTCGGCCGCATCCGTTTCAAACGGTAAAAACACAGACGCGCTTACATCTACAACACATTGATCCGGTTCATTTTACCAGAAAGAGCCGCCCTTCCATGGAACACCATTTATTATATAATTAGCAGGATATATAGGTCATCTCGATACTGCAGACAAGGTTTATGTGATGCAGACACAAAATACCACACGGCAACATTATTTCATCAAGATCTTTAATTGAACATAAAATTAAAAAAAGACAATTATCCATTAATCTCATTTGCAGAGAAAAAATAAATCTATTCCACAAGATGGAGAGGAGGGAGACGCTTTCATCAAGTCTGGTGGTGTTTGTAACACACACACACTCGAGATTTGAATAGTGTACCTTTTAGTACAAGAACTCCAGCACTAGCGGCACTTTAAATAAGCAGAGGCTTGACAAATCCATACCCTCTGGATTAAACTCACAGAAGAGATGAAATAGAAAATAACTTTATAAGGGCTGCAATCAAAACAAAGCAAAAAGCAAGACATTTAGAGCTCTAAGCAAACAAAAAAAATCCAGAAAGTTAAAGGATCTTCCACATATCAACTGCTCAAGGTTACAAAAAAAATATGACGCAACAAAGAAAGAAATATTTTTTGATGCTGATCACACTGTTTATGTACAAGAGGTTAAAAGATCAGAAGAGTCCCCTTAGAATGCAAGTTGTTCAAATATGACATACAAACCCTTATTCATTTGTAAATATGCAGTTCTGCAGTACAATTTCTTGCATCCCAGATGTACATTCTGGAGTACCGCAAAACACAAAGATCGGCCAATTCCATGAGAAAGCGAGTATTGAGACTGCAGCTCAGAGGAAAACTGCTCCAATGCTCTGGCCACACGTTACTTTTCTCCCACAACCACAGCTGACTGTGAAAACAACGGTCTGATGGTTGCTCCAGACATCAATGGAGTTATAATGCTAGTACGTTGTTATTATCTAAAAATCAAACTATCACTGTCACAACTGAGTGACAACTGAGTGTCTAAAATGATGAAAGTAAAATGAAGACAACTTAATTTTCACTGAGCTATAATCAGTTTTCGAATATAACAGACAAACCTACGGTTTACCAGTCCAGTTGAAGTTATCAGACTAGATCTCAAATCAAAAGCTCTAAAGATTTTAAGTCTAGCTTCTTTTGAGTTTTATTTTTAGAGGCAGACAATACAGAAATCAAAAATAATTACTGTGGTGCATCCTCTGAGGAAACTGAATCTAAAACATGTTTAAGACAAGTGAACACTTGAAGGAGAAAAGTAGATGAACCAGGAAGCATAAGCCCGTATGACAACACTGCTCACTATGTACAGCGTAGGGATCGAGCTCGACGATGAGAGAAACGCTCCCATTTTTAATCACTAATCCTGAGAAGCTGATCGAGACTTTGAGCGGGAGGCGGAGCGTTTCTCCCTGGACTTGGATCGGCGGTCATCCTTGAGAGGCGAAGGGGAGCGGGAGGGAGACTTGGCGACGGGCTCCTCCTTCCCGTTCGCCATCGGGGACGCTGAATGACTGGGGGACTTGTCGCCACAAATCTCCTTGGAACGACTGCGAGAACCCTGCTTCGACTTTACCTTTGAGCGACTCTTTGAACGGGACTTTGATTTCCGGTCAGCTGAAGGAGACCGGGATTTGGGAGAGCGTGAACGGGACTTAGATTTACGTGACCGAGAACGGGACCGGCGGTTGCGAGATCGTGATTTGCTTCCTCCCGACTTGGAGCGAGACTTCCTTCCAGATCTGGAGCGGGAATGGCGACGTCTCTTGTTGCCAGGGGAACGAGACCTGTAGGGAATAAAAAAACATGTTTAAAAAAAAGAGGCAAACGCATTTAACGATATTCATTCATTTCTGGCACTACACCCAATACATAACCTCTATTTCCTACTTATCTATGTCTAAACTTGAAGTCGAACTCCATTCTGTACTTTAATATTATTTTGTTAGATTTGACCCAGTCTCACCTGGAGCGACTCCTGGAGCTTCTGCGGCTCCTGCTGCGGGAGCGGCGGCGACTACGAGATCTAATGTCAGATAGATATCAGTGTTACAAGTTTGTTCGCAACAGTTTAGTGTGCATCTTCGACAAAAAGTCGGAAGCATTAAAGAGCTTAAGCGGTGTTCCCACCTGGAGCGGCTGCCAGAGTAAGACCTTCGTTTGCGAGACTGGTCCTCCACGAGACGAATCTTCCGTCCGTTGATGTCTGTACCGTCCAGCTTGTCAATGGCCCTCTTCAAGTCTGACTGGGACCGGAACTCGATCACACCCTCATTTGTGCGTTCCTTGTGGGCGTCTGCATACGTCACCTCTCCTACCTGACGCATCAAGTCCTGTGGAACACGCACACAAATAGAGTTAACCACCAAATACGCAGACAATCTCATTCTGTCTGAGCGGTTGCAGTGTAAAACATTTCACCAGTCAACCGAACCACGGTAAAACAATAGCTGGTGTTCGAACATGTACCTTGAGGTCTTGCCAACTGCAGCGGCTGGACAAGTTCTCCACGATGAGGCGGTACTCGGTACGGACTGGAGGTCCGTACTTATCCCTGCCAGTGTGGTTCCGGCTGCTGAAACCGCTACCTTTAAAAACAACAGCACATGAAATAAAGTTAGAAACGGTCGAGACACGATAAACTACTGGCCTGGGTTATCAAATGAACACAAGGCAGTGACCTGCCAGATTAAAGTCCATGGGCGTATTAATTTGAACTTAATGACATGGGGTCCCTTTGATCCCATTTTCAAAACACAAAGCTTCAGATAAATGATCTGGTGGCCACTTTGTATCATTCAGCATTTTGATGTTGTTCTCTGCTGCAAAGAACACCACTGCATCTGTTTCTGGCAATAAAAAAACCTGCCTTACTCCGGTACATCACACTGTGATGGTTTAGCTGCATAAACAAATGAACAGTGATGTTCTTTCAAGACCTCCGAACCCTGTAACGCAAACAGAAAGGAGGTATCCACATAAGTTGCGGTCAAGGACACTGTTCGATCAAATTTAAACGCATACGCCAATCTTCCGCCAGTCGACCGGATGTCGGTCCGAAATTTGGTTCTCTCGTTCTCTCACTTACAACATTTCTGGTGTTTGTAAGTTCGTTACTTGAGCCGCTCCACTTATGTTTGTTGTCAACATAAAAACCAATGGCAATCCTCACCATCACCCCTGGTCTATTGGCAAAAGGCTGATGTCATCATGGCTTCCGGTTAGGTCAGCCAAGGATCAAGGGGGGGGCAAAGGTCTCACACACACATTGTAAGGTGAAAGCCAAGGCCAAACGGGACAGGCAGTCATCTTAGCCAGTCATCTTTAGCCTCAATGGACTCTCAGCCTCAGCCCGCAACTGGACTCTTTCAAATTGAAACATCAAGGACTTTTGTTAATATGGAATATAAAATTATATACCAAAGTTAAAAAATACACATTTCACATGAAAATGTTCTAGTTCTAATGATGACGCTATAATTTACGCTAGGTTTGTCGTGATCATTTGCGATTAGCTTCCTTCTGTGGTGCAGACCACACATTTTAATGTCTAGGCCTTAAAAACATGGCTCGCCAGACTAGCAATTATCATCCAAGAGAACCTTGAAATCTGTGTTAGGAAAGCAAGCTGTCTTGACTAATGCCAACTTTTAACACCTAAAGAGTTCTGCTATTTGAGGTTTCTGACTTGCATATTATTGTTCCACCCCGATAATGAACTACAGACCAATCAAGAGTGGCCCATGATCACTAGGGAGGAGCAAAAACCAGCAGGTCACCAACCCTTAACGGTAGGAAATGAGATTTGTTCAGCAGGATGAGGCCGAACACGCCAAAAAGAAAAAGGTTTAATAAAAAAAAAAAAAAAAAAAAAAAAAAAAAAAAAACGTCTCCATGTGGGCATACGGTTACATAAATAAAATAAACATGATATAGAGTATAGTACCGCTACAGATAATGTTACAGCAGCGCTCAAATTTAGCATGTAATCTGAGCCATAGTAAACATGTTGTCACTTGACACTATCGTGGGATGTTTGGGATTGTAAACCTGGAAGTGAACCTGAAATAATCAAAGTGTAAACCTATGCCGCAAGTCTCAGTTGGCGCAAAACAACATAACGGGTTATCTGTGCAGTCCACACAGACACCTCAACCCCAGGGAGAAGGGTATCTTGTAATAGACTGCACTTACTGCGCCCACCACCCCGGTAACCCCCACCGTGGCCATCTCGATCTCTCCGCGGCCCCCGGGCATGTTCCACGATCACGCGCTCCCCGCACAGCTCCTTCCCGTTCAGCTCGTACACGGCGTCGTCAGCGTCCCGGTTGTCCTCGAACTCCACGAATCCATAGCTGGAATGGAAAGACAGTTGTAATATATATATATTTTTTTAAAGTTATAACAGCGGCTCAAGTCGTGTCTCTTTCCACACGCCATGCGTTCATGTACATCAAACAAGCTAGCTAGCTATCTGGGCCCGCTAGCACTGCGATGAAACCAACACAAAGACGCCATGTTGGCCATGCTACATTAGTCACACGAGCGGGAGTCCATGTAGAGGAATGGAACAAAAGAACCGCGAAACAAACTCTCGGGTTTAAGTTTACAAGCCGACTGGCCTTCAGAGTAAGACATATAACGTTAGCTATTTGGTTAAAAGCGTATGGTGTTTCTGTACCAGCACCGACGTCGTTCATATGAACGGTTACGTTAATGCTAGCTAGGCGATATTATCCAACCCGCGGTTGCATTTCTATCAAACACTCACCCGTTCTTCAAATCGACTTCCATGAGCTTTCCATATCCGCTGAATAACCGCTGAATGTCTTTTTCGCGGACATTGTGGCTCAGCCGTCCAATATAAATACGAGGCATGACTTCTCGACTGTTCTTCTGCGGGGCCCGTTACCAAGCTGAACGAGAGAGCGTTACTGCTTCTTCTTCTTCTTCTTGGTCGTGTTCTGTTTCTTCTTCTTTAGTGTTTATTCGAAGCTGGCAAACCACTTTAGAGGCGCATTACCGCCACCAGCTGGACTGTTGTGTGCAACAAGACAAGCAAGAGGAGAAGGCGGCAATGGCTGCTGTTCACCAACAGACTTGACAATTAAAAGTAATAGTGTTTTGTCTTCTTTGTTGGCTGAAGAGGGCGATTTCTCTTGATATTATTTCCTACAATGAAGTAGTAAGTGTTCAACTGTTTCTGGGTGGCTGCAGAGTGCGTGTTTTCCAATGGGTGCTTGCCTATTTGATATAATCTATGCTTGAGACCTGTATGATTTATTTCAGAAGAGTGACGATCATATGTTATATAAAGATATATTCAGTCAATAGTGCTGATGTTTTCTTCCCTTATTTTCCAGCCAACCGTCACCCACCAACATGTGTAAATATTATAAATGTCCTCCAGTTTCATACCAATCCTGCCATACTGCTTGTGTATATGCCCCCGATTCATACATATGAAAGTCCTTGCTTCGGCAACACTTAATGGAATTTGTAGGATCTACATGCTTTCTGAGTGATAGTGTGACTAAAATATCCACCTGCTCATTTACCGCCACACCAACATGAGCAGTAACTCAAAAGGATGTCCATCCTGTACACTATAAGGAATAGTTTATTGATAATTTATGTTCTAAATGGTGATCTGCCAGATATCATGAAAGTTCGTGCAAGAAGGTTTCAGGTGCCATATCGGTTTTATTTATTTCCTTCTATTATCCATTTTATCACATACTGTCAGAAGGAATATAATTAGTCATAAAATGTTGGCTCCGTATAATCATTGGGATTGATGTGTGGTTTAAGTGGACCTGAGAAACTACTAGTCTCAGTAGTTGCCAGGTTAAATACATGAATCTCAGTGCTTTGCATGCAAGAGCTGATCCAACAAAGTCAAGAACAATCCACGGCCTTTACACAATATATATAAGCATTTAGAACAGACTTAAAATTTATATTGGGTTCAAAATAATGAGACCAATCTCAGCTATAAATACATTGCTTGCAAGTAACACTTTTTGGCCGTTCTAAGTAAAAGCAGCAACATGGCAACCATCGAGCAAGGAGCAAACCTGCTGCTGGGTGATCAACACAGCAAACCGTCTCTGGTCCTAATGGTTACATTTTTACAGCAACTTTTTTCTCTGGTTGAACATTGAACTAGTTATGAGGCACACTGTACAAAATATGTAAACACAGAAAGAGAGCAGAAATGGAGAGAGTAGAATATTTTATTTTTGTAAAAACCAGGTTTTAAAATGATTCCAGCCCATCATACTTATCCACATCCTTCTCAAACATCAACAGAACCAATATCCTGTAGTAACCAGCATCAGTGGACTAAACATCCTCACATCCTGGCTAGCTTGTGGTGTAAACTTGTTGAAATCATACTTGAAAATAAAGAGGATAGAGGCATCTGCTCAGAAGCTGTTTTTAGGGGGAAGGATTTGGGCGTTCATGTTCAGGGAAAGCTGCTCTTCTTGACGAAAGTCATTTTAATAATTTCCACATCAGATTTCAAATGGTTGATAGTGTGTGTTCATCTTAACTTCAAAAGTCAAAAAGGAAGCAATAATGAAGTACAAAATTGCTCATCAATGCCACTTACAAACACACCATCATTTGGATCTCTCAGTCTCCAGTGAGAAGTTGCTCTCCCCTTTATCAACCCGTAGTTCTCTGACTTGTGTGTTCATGTCCTGCTAACAGATGATCAAAATCAGCTCTGCGTCGGGGCGGTCACAGACCAGTAGCAGTGACAAACCTTCCTCCGTGTAGTGATTTTGATATCTATCCTTGAAAAGCTACAGCAGAAAATTCTGGACTGGCAGTTTTGTGGTTTTGGGCCAGAACAGAAACAGGAACGCAATCTGGAATTCAAGAAAAGCGGAGTGACCATATGAGCCGCATGGCTACAATTACCAGAGCAACTACGCTCTGTCATTGTAAATCAATGTAGTTTCACTGCAATTTGCATGGAGACATCCGTTCCTCATCCAAAGAAATATTCATCTCGTGCATGTTAAGCGGGAGAGGAAAGAACGAAGAAGCCGTATCAAATCAGGAATCTGGCAGGAATCAAGAATCACAGCAAATCGAAACAAAAACAACTGTAGGTGGTGGAGGGTTCGTCAGCCAGACAACAAATTAAATGCATCCAATGGTGTGTGTGTGGTATGCGTCATCTGCTTACGGTGCCTGAACCCAATCTGTCAGCTTTAGATACTCTCTCTGCCCTGTCAGGCCACGACACAACTTAACAGCCAAACCCTCCCGCAGTTCGATCCAGAGAGTCCTTTTAGCGAATCAGAGGAGCACCCGACCCCCCCCAGCTTCGGCCCCTCCGAGGGGAAAGGGGAAGCAGAGAGGAGGAGGAGAGCCCAGTTTCGGTGGTCTTTTAGTTGGCTTTAGCGCGCAGCTGCGCCCTCTTGCCCGTCACAGCCTGGAAGCCGGTCTTGATGCTGGCGACAGAGCAGCGGGAGTGGCACGTTTCACACTGCAGGAAGTAGAGGCGAGTGTCTTTCTGCAGGATGGTCTCCGGGGAGCGGCAGGTGTGACACGTCACGTATTCCTCTGCGGGATTGAGAAGACAGCTGTTAGCATCGCAGCACTCACAGGAGTTCTATGAATGTCCTTTTAGACGTTCTTGGTGGTGAGGTAAAAAACAACAACATTGTTTTCCATTTCAAAACTATTACAATTTGATATCTTCTTTCATATATTCTGTTTATATCCATTTCCTTTTTTTGGGGAATTCCATCCTTCATGGAGAATAAAGCAATGGCTACATTCACATTATAAATGGATGTTATGGTAAATGGATTTCTGTTTTCACTCCACAGACTAAAGCTGAACACAGACATTGAGTGCGTTGGTGGAAAAAAGACGAGAACCAAAGCCTAAATGTGCACAGTCTAGTTTATTCACTGTAATTAGTTACTTACTGATATATCTTCTCAAGACATTTTCTATCTGTTTCTGTTGAAATCTGCCTTTGATCACAAGCTGGTTATTTCCATCTATGGAACCACTGTGAACAGAAAAAAACAAAACATAAATTAGACTTTCATAACAATGCACAGAAATGTTTTTGAGGAACTGGAGCCAAAAATTTACATAAAATCCAATTACAGTGTATCCATGAATTGTGATTGCAAATATAAAAATGTACCTTGTTCCCAGCTCGGCCAACAGGAAAGCGAGGAGATGTTTAGGCTGACGATGCAACCTGTGATGAAGTACATGAAAGGTCAGTGTGTAGCCATCGCTTTAATAAAATGTTGTATTGATGCCAACTGGGACGGCTTGAGAGGTGTTCACGTGTCTGTCTGAAGAGCGGGAGGCTCACAGTTTGCAGATGTCTGTGAAGTTGACGAAGGAGGTTTTCTTGGTTCCCACTCGGACCACCTGAGGAGGCTTCATGACAAACTTCCTCTTCTCTCCGGCCACCATATCCGGGTTCTTCTCCCTCATTATGTTGAAGACCCGGTTCAGGAGCTGAAAAAGTTACGCCAGAGAAACATTTTGAATTGTTTGAAATAATATTTACATTTTTAGCAATTTGGCATGATTCAAATCGTGCGGAATAAACTATTGGCAGTTGCTGTTTGCAATATACTCATGGATGTACAGACAACTATGACATGCCTGTTCTGGAGTTAAAAGTCATTTTCCTGTGATTTCTAAAAGAAGACAGTCTTGTACTCAGTATAGTTAGTTCCAGTTTACAAGAAATAAGGATGGTAAGAATTGAGATACCGTCCTCATTCTCAGCTACGTTCTTTGATGGAACTTGTTTTTCCTGCTTGTGCATACAGAACAAGGAAGTGCGACATTTCATCTGTATCACAGCATTTTCCAAAACGTACACATTCCAATTTCCTTGCACTAAACAAGCTGTCCTTCCTCATGTAAAATGAATTGTATCATAATATATAAATAACATGGCTGTGAGTGTGTTTACAGCGGTCCTACCTCATCATAAGTGTAGTCTCTTTCAGTACCGGCCCAGGTCGGGCCTGTGGAGGAGCTGAAAGAGATCCCGTCTTTGTCCTTCCCCTCATCATCCTCCAAAGCTGGTAAAAACAAAGATGACGATGAAACACGTGCTTCCCATTAGTTCTCTGCTTCAAACGCGCAGTGACTTATTCTCACCGTCGTCCATCTCCAGCAACTCTCCCTCATCAAAGTCCACTTTTTTTGACTTCTTCTTCTTAGTGGGAAGCATCAGGTCCAGGTTGTCCTCCTCCACCACCTCTGTTTGCTCTGCCTCAATTTTCAGCTCCTGGTTCGGATCAACGACAGGTGAGGTTGATGCGAGGAGATGAGCAATGACAATGTGGTTAAGACAAGAGAAAGGAGAGTGAAGAAGTGCGCATGCAGAATGATCAGAAAGAGAGGGGATGGAAGCAAACAGGAATAAGCAGACTACTACTATTGAGGCGAAAGAAGAAGAACTGGCTGTGGTTTCGCAGTGACTGACCTTTAATCCCTCCTCGACATCATTCTCAAATACTTTCTTGGGCTTCTTCTTCTTTTTCTTTTGGTTGAAGAAGTTCAAGTCGCTCAGATCATCGGACGGTTCTAGAGAAGACAAAACAAACTCAATGCAGGCTGGTGGTTCAATACGATGTAACATCCCTCATGAAGGACTATGCACAGACGCTGAGTAATCTCTTTTTCCGTTCCAACCTTTCTTCCTGCCTTCATCTTCATCTAGATCCATCTCCTTGTCGTCTCCGGTCTCTGGTTCGGCTTCCTTCGCCTCCACCTCTTTAGCCTCTTCTCCTCCTCCTCCCTCTCCTCCTTCCTCATCTAGCATGAAGGGCTTCTTCTTCTTCTTCTTCTTCTTGGTCATGTTGGGGTCAAAAATCATCTGAAGAAGAGGAAAAGAAGAGAGGAAATTAAGTTTTACAACTGCGACAAGTTTCCGACTTTTCCCCCCTTTACCATTGCTCAAGTAGTTGTATCGTTTCCTAGCTTGCACTTCTGTGATTATTGATATTCATGTTTTGGGAGGTGTAAAATGTATTTTTTAACATTGTTTTTTTCTTATAACATTCAAATCAGCTGTATCCATTGGTGTTTTTCAGTGTGAAAATGTGATATACAAAAATACCTGATTAATTGAATGGAATTTGAGATCTCCAGGGTGTTTGTTGTCATACAACCCATGGCTTTTTACATTAATAAAAGTGATCTGATAACAATAAATGACAGATAAGTGCCGTCACATATTTTGGGCCCTGATATAAAACAGCGACTTAACGACTGAGCAGCCATGATTGAAGTGTGCTGTAATAGATAATAGATGAGATTAAATGATGACTTAATTGACCAAAAAGGTATCGGTTTATGTCATATTTAGCACAAATGATAAGACTATCAGGTTACAGACTCAAATGGGACTTCTTTTTTTATTTGACTGATAGTTAATCTAATATCTTTAGGTTTTAGACAGTTTGAAAGAGAAAAAAACAAGACACCTGAATTTGTCAACTTGAAATCTGGGAAATTGTGATGTTTCACTATTTTCTGTGATTTAAAAGATTATTAATTATGAAAATAATCGAGATGAAGCCACACAGCAGACACCTGTCAGCCAATCAGACACCAGTCATTTGTGTGACAGCGGCACAAAACCGATATAAAGCGTTATTACAGATGTTGTGATACAGGACTTGATACGCAACATTGGGATACTCTTCCTCGTCTTAAGGGCCATTGTTATCTCATTTAACTGATGCAATTTTGTGAAATACTGCAACGTTAACGGTTGCAGCTGAATGACCGGGCCAGTTTACCTTCGCACCCACATGAGCAAACGTTAACGTATTAACGATAATTTACTAAAGGTTAAATCACAATAATCTGTTTTCTTAAAACAACGGACATCTTTAATGGCAATTTTATTGATTAGAGCCGGTAAGATAAAAAAAAAATGTATTTCGTATTATTTCATTTTGGTAATGTTGGACATCTTAATTCTGACCGTTATAGCAGTCTCGACTCTCTCTGAGCCGGTACCAGTCGCTTTTTGTTCCTGCTGGAGAACATCGTCCGTTAGCGCCGCAGCTTCGATGCCGGCCAGCTAACGCTAGCTAGCTGGCTCACGTCAATCCTTCAATTTGAGTATCCAGCAGATGTGACAGGGCGGATGGATGAAACACGATGAGGATTAATAATATGCGACATGTGACAGATCGTGATACGGTGGTGTAACGTTGCTGGGGGGTTTCTTGACGTTTTGTCTGGTCAGGCTAGCTCGGCTGCAGCCATGTGAGAGCTGCTGCGGATCGGAAGGAGTGCCGAGGCCCAAAGTCATCCTCAACACCGATGCGAGCTGATAATTCACGTATTTTCACCAAACAAGTCTACGCACTAACACGGAGTGACCAGCGGATGACCCGCGATGACTTACCTCGTCTCCTGACATGTTTGCGGGCTGAAAAGTGACTGGAATCGGGTTAATTTTTGTCCCTCGAACAGTGGCACAATGCTGCGCCGAAAATGTCTTGCATCAGCGTTGGATCTGCAGTGCGCAAGCGTGAACACCCCAAATCCTGACGTCATTACACTGCGACGTCGCGTTGCATTTGGTTGTTCAAGAGCAGAATTGTAAAAACGATCGGTTGCTAAATAAGTAGTCTGTATATTTATTTCCCGATATATTAATTGTGGTTGTCCCCTCTACTATGAAAATACATTGCTTGGCTTCTGTGCTAGCATTAACTGGAAAGCACTTTGTAACTTGGTTTAGAAAAGTACCATGTAGATAAAGTCAGTAATCATTATTATTGATATTATGTATGTATTAGCGGTGTATTCATGATAGTGACAATTATTCTGCTATCCCCCATGCAATGTTAAATTATGACCCTCTAAATATGCATACCATATTAAGCAAACCTGAACAGTCAGAAGTTTAAACCTCTTAGCTTGTAAGTAGAAACATGACTGGCAGGAAAACTCGTGAATAGTTAACATTGCATCTATTAAGTTCCTCTCTTTAAGCTAAAATGCCTCTGTTTCCTTTGATAGATATTTTTGGGTTGGGGTCAGCTGGTCGGACATCACCTCCGGCTATGGAACATTGTGATGGATTGTGATGTTCTGACATATAATAAATGACAAAACTACAAGAAAAGAATTGAAAACCTTTAATGATTTTGCAAATAATATTCTCATCTTGATAAATAAAACATAGAAATGCAAACATGCTTATCCATACATCCTTGTGTTATGTTTTTTTTTCTTATTTAAAAAAATGTACATGACTTTGAAAATCTAAAGTAATTAACTCTTTAAACTCCAAAATGTTGTAGATCGACTATAATCTAATCTTTTACAAACCACGATCTCCTTCAAGATGCAGTTAATAAGGTGTGACAATAGGTTATTATTATTTTTTCAACATTATACAATTTGAAACAAATATCTTTTATGAGAAGAACCGAGACAGACAGACAGAGCAGGATGAAAATGTTTAACATCTCTCTTTCTAGCCGTGCCTTGTGATCTGTATTTGGGATTTATCCATTGTTGCATGCTTCACTCAACACAACCTCTCCGTGATGGCAGAAATACAGGATATAAAAAGAGACACATTTGGGATATTTACACCAAATAACAGGAACCACTGGTGAGAACGCCTTTGAAGGGAGGCGCAGTCGCTGAAATGGCGACAGGAGGCAAAGAGGAGGGAAAAAGACAAAAGCACACAGCCGTAGACAAAAGAAGAGGTTCGCATTCTGGCAAACACACAGCTCATATCTTCTTCAGCCAGCTCATGCTCAGCTGTTCTCCTATTTCCAACAGCATTAACAAAAAACAAAAGGAGCAAAGGATTGGTATTTTTGTAAAGAAAAAAAAAAAAAAAGAACAGCCAGTTTAACGCTACAAAACACAGGTAAATATGAGAGTCAGAAACAGATCATTGAGGATCTATGATGCCCCTGTCCTCCAGTGATGTTAGCAACGCCATGCAGCCTTTAACACTAATTTGACCACAACTCTTTTATCGCACCACAGAGCTCATAAGATTACACCTCACTATGAACTCTGTGGGTGCTGCGATAGCCCTGCCCAGTACGATGACCATTAAATGCTAGTATTGTGTTAAAATTCAGGGTAAAAACATGGTGACTTTGCCAAAGTACAGTGATAGAGCTTCAATATAAAAGCCCCCGACTGGCTCGTCTGCTGAGCACCCAGGGGTCTATGTATTTGTGAAGGAGACGGGGGAAAAAAAAAAAAAGTCTACAGCATTTTTGCTTGCTAGTGTTACATAACGTCAACTCTCCTCAGACACACAAAAATATACTCATACACAACATCCTATCAGTCCATTCATTCCCCCTTGCTCCTTCCTCTTCCCTCTGCGATGCAGGTATGATGCGGCCGACGCTGCGTCTACATGGCTTCCATCGCCCAGCGCTGCAGGTCCTCCATGTCGTCCTCGTCCTCTTCTTTCTTGGCTGCGGGGGTGAAAAGATGGAAATAACAGTCGTGAGAGATGTCTGAATGAATGAATGAATGAATGAATGAATGAATGAATGGGTGCGGTTATGCTTCCAGAACTCATCCTGAACCAGGATCAACTTCCACCTCAAACATCTACTTTAACAGATGAGCCTGAAGCAAACGGTCAACATTTTAGAAAACATGATTATTTGCCTTGTGGTGAGGAGTTAGACGAGAGGATTGACTGATGTCTGCACGAGGGGTGCAGGATATATTAACGCCCGATGAGAAGGGACATTATATTGTCGTAATTGTTCCAATAATTATGTCCGATAATGTGGTGGATGACAAGCACTTAAACCTCAGTTCTGTATGGGGACATAATAAAAACACACACAGCTGTAAAGATCATTATTCTCGTAGAGAATTTTTATGAACAAGCTCAAAATGAAAACTAACTGTAGGTAACAGTTAATGTAAAAGACCTGAAGCCTTTCTAAACGGTTTTAGTTTATGATACATTCATTTATATGTCTCTCACCAGGTCTGGAAGGTAATGAAGTAGAAGGCACGTTGGGAAGGGGGACGTTCTCTGGTCCACCGATCTCCAGCAGGTTTTTGTCCAACTCCTCCTGTTCCAGCTCATCCAGCTCCGCCAACAGCTCATCCTGGCAAAACACAGAGAACAACACTGAAGTTGGGGGTAATCACAAAGTAATTCATGCACAACCAAAACCACAAAGATATTGATCCGAGCAAATCAAAGCAGCTTAAATAATAGTTTTCCTATTTTTACAAAATCAGTCTGGGGGTATCATCTGGTCCTAATCTGGTGCGTCTGTCCACTTGGTGAGTTTATCGTCTCGTCTAAATACTTCCAGTCATTTGACTGAGAATTTGCGAGAGAGCGTATTCATTCTTTCTGCCATATTGTCGCCGAATGACTCAATACCATCAATTGTGGTGAAGTTGGTCTATGAATACGACCATTCAAAAATAAGAAAGCCTTAATGCCCGAGTCATGACTCAAGAAACACAAAGAGGTCAACTAATGCAACACCGCTGGGCAGCACTAACTTTGTGGTCAACCCTGTGTCATCATCATCATCAGTCCATCACTTATTACCGTGTGTTAAACACAGAGGAAATCCATCTGATATCTGTCTAAATATATTATCTGAAAAGCGCTGCCCAACCTCATCAAACTCCTCTCCAAAGCCGACGGGTTTAGAGATGGCGTCGGAGATTTCCTGCGCCCGCTCCTGCTGCTCTGTGATGTCCTGCATTAGGTCGTCCACCTTGTCAATGTCCCTGAAACAACAAGCAGAGGATGAGTCACACATGAGCTAAACAGAATTACACCTTCTAACCGACGCACACTGACCATTTGATACAGTTAGAAGTATGTTTATTGTCATTTTGGCAGGTAAACGTGTATGAATGTTTTTACTATATATTGCTATTGTTTCTGATCCTGTCACTGATAACATAATAGCATCCAGTGCTAATGGGTTTGGATGAGCGAGGTATTAATGCATATGGCTCAAATCCTCTGTATTTTGTTACGAGCAAAGTATATTCCTCATAATCTTTCTATTGATGGAAAACAGACTGCCTCTCTTTTTCCCCATGAACACAATCAAGAAGTAGCCTTTATAAACAGGCTTCACATCAGTTCACAATCAATACAATTGTAAAGAACTTAATCAGTGACTGGGTGCTCGCTCTCACATGTTTTCATGGGCAGACTTCATGGCCTTGGCGGCGAAGCCCATGTTCTTGAGCACTTCAGTGTTGGTGTTGGCGTTCTCCAGAGCCTCTTTCTGGAACTCGATGGTCGACAGCGTGCCGTCGATCTGGGTGAGCTGCTTCTCGTACCGCTTCTTTCTTTTCAAAGCCTGCAGGGCCGCTGAGGAGAGAAAGACAGTTTATTGTCCCAAAAACAGATTGCTTGGATTCCACTGACATGAAGTAAAACTGTGAATCGGGGGGGAGATTGTTTTGTCCTTTAACAGGAACGAGAGCCTGAAAACGTGGTGAAACATTTGCATGGCATATCCTGTGACATGACAGTGATCCAGCACCGGGTGGAATCATTGACATAATGCTTACTCACCAATCTACAGTGTTAGTGACTCTTAGGTCAACAGGGAGGAGTGTTGGATATAGC
>NC_136641.1:10956174-10976174 GCF_949748355.1 Melanostigma gelatinosum
CGATACCGACGGTAGGTGAGGCTGCCAACACTTCTGACAGATGGGGAAAGTTAGCCAACTTAGCTAGCGTGCTGCCATTTAGCTCTGCTCTGGGTTGTTGAGCGGGCTAGTTGGTGATAAAGCCGAGAAAACTGTCAGAAAATACGCCCCGATGTCTCACCTCTTTTGTTTTTCGTGCCATTCTTTTTGGCAATTTGCAGTTCCTGTTCGATCTTTTTCTCTAGAAATTCCTGTTTCTTCGTTAGCATCTCCTCCGTCTCTCGGAGTTTCTGGATAGCCTCCTGTGGGCTCGGTCCCTTTCCTCCTTTTCTCCTCCTCCTCCGAATATCTTCGCGAACAGCGACATATCTGGGGTGCTACAGTTACAATAAGTATAAAAAATAAATAAAACAAATCTGCGAAACACCCGAGAAAAGCAAGCTTAGCTACCTCGCCGCTAGGCTACACTGACACTTCGCCCTAGCTGGAAGCTGGAAGGATTGTTGACGTTTTCCTACTTCCTGGATAAGGCCCGATGACGTCATGTTGCCCGATGGAGAGTGGGCGGGGTTTGTTGGGTTTCTGTCTCCATCTGCTGAACAACCGGAGCCCTCACTGTCACCATAGACTGTGTATGACCTCATTGTGTATTTAGTTGTTCTCACGTATTGGAACGTGCTCCCTAGCAGGATTCAGTTTCGTCTCATTCAATGAAGAGCTTCAACTCATTCCTGACTATTTTTAGGAGAACCTGCAGGTGCACTGCCCTGCTGCTGGGTATACCGGTGAACATGTGGCCACGCCCAAACGAATGACGTCACGACAGTGTTTTAGATCAGGTGTCAGCAGGCAGCCATATCAAAAGACTCGGTTCTGTACCTGAAACAGGATACTAATCTGCACAGAAGTGATCTTTTTGTATGCATGTATTGAAGAGTACTGGATTAATTGCACTACATTGGTCATTTTCATTTTAGTTTAAAAAACAAGAAAGAACTTCAGACACTTTTATATGTATGAATGAGATTTTGCTAACTTAAATTTTAGGTTTAGTTAAACCTTAAACTATATTAGGCAATTTACCACATTATCAATACTAATGCAAGCAGAGGCATTAATTCCTTTAAAACCCTCTCCGTTCAAAAACGTTCTTATACTTCACGTGGATATTTTATCTTCTCTGTGCAGAATGATCTATGTGCAGAGTTCTGTACTTGAAGGCCGTCTTCATCAATGTGTCGGACAGGATTTGTGTCGTCACAACTAGTTTGAAAGCAATCGTGGTTCAACATTCAAGATGCACTTGTGTGATGTGGAAGCATGAAGCCTCGTCCAGTGCAAATAAACTGAGAATAGACTTTTCAGTGAAGACATTGTGCCATTTAAACATATGAAAAGAAGTGTTTGCATATTCACAAATACTTGATTTTCGAATCAGGTAGGAGTAAATGTAGGCTACTCCCACTTTGTAATGGAGGCCATCGAGAGTTTGTTGTCTCAAGGCCCCTGATTATGAGCCCCAGAAGACATTATACAACTGTTTTCACGTGAAAACTGAACTGATCTCTAAAATCAGTGGAGTTTATGACATTAAGTTTAAAATTGTTTTAAAATAGTCTTCCATTTCAGTATGGAATAATCCCCATTGGGTTGGTGGTTTTGCATCCAGGATGTTTTTGCTCTTTCACTGTCAAACTACTTTTGCAGCTTCACACTCTCTCTCTCTCTCTCTCACACACACTACAATCTAAAAGAGGAAACTTTTCACAGAAGCAGACAGTTGGGGGGGTTTATGCATTTTAATTAATTATGATGCTACATCATCCATGGTGGTTGTTTAATTATTTCCTTCCTTTACTACAGTATGTTAATGACTTTGCCAGTTATCTTAAGTATTTTCTATGTACACACAAAAGAGTATCCAATTACCGTGTGATTACATCATTGTGTGACTATCTTTGCATGTGTGGCCTGAAGCACTGATGCCTTGTTGTTTCTCTCTTTAATGTAGTGTGTATTCACAGGCCGGTCCTCCTCTCAGCCGCCCACATTCCCACTTCTCTGCTCCCCGAGCTCCCTCAGGCAACGAAAAATACAAATATCCATTCTTTTTTTCTTTCCTTTAACAACCTGCTAAGATGGTCATGTGACAGCCGAGATAATACAGCTGTGTTGTCTCAGTTATCTCACAACCAGCAAAGCCCAACATAAAACAAAAGGATAATCGAAAACGAAACAAAACACACAGATAAACCAGACTCAGGATGGTCCCTTTTGAGAAAACAGTATTTTTTTGTTTTGCCAATAAAACGTCAACACTCAAATAATAATGATCATAATAAATCCAGGTCATTACATGCAGACTGCACACTGGACACTTGAATAGTGCATTTGAATATTATAAACAGAAGCATCAGACTACAAGATAATATAAGAAAAGAAAAAAATAATAAATTGCTGTAATACACTAGACAACGCAAATGCAATACTTCATGAGCAAAGTTAAACAAGGTGGCCAAAGTTATTGTTACATACTGTATGTTATATATTGTAAAGGTCCGTTGGAAAACGTCGGTTTTGCATGACGAGTGAACGGATTAAGGGGATTTATTGTCATTTTGGTAGAGTGGCTCTCACTCAACCAGAGGAAGCAATTATCTAGAACATGTAAGTGTGATGTCTTGAACTAAATCTAAAAAACAGCTTTGCTTTTTTAACTACATCACCATGCAGCATGAATTCTTTATTTTTGATTGTTAGAGCTTTCAAATGGCAAAAAAAAAGAATCAAGTTTTAATCTGATTTTCAACAGACCCCCATTTTTCAGTTGTGTGCAGGAAATCTATTCAGACGACGGTTTAGTTTTCAAACCACCCCCTCTTCCTTCGTTCTGAAACAGCCGGTGATTTCACCGTTTGTGATCTCCTCACATAAAAACAGCCACAAACAGTCACATCAGCCCCCCCTGCAGAAGGCAAAATCAAGAGGACACACACTCACAAACACACATACAGCTTCTACTGGCTCACATTTTTACCACATACCGCTTAGAAAACAATACATTGAGTTTTAATATAGAAAAAAAAAAGAGTCATTCACTGATCACTTGTGTTCACCTCTTTTTGTAGATTATCAGTAATAAGTGGAAGAGAGATTATCAGAAGAGGAGTGTTAGATCTTTCTTATAGACGATGTGAGAGGAACTTGAAGACTTAAGAATCAATGAAGAATCAACAGAAGACATTCAGCCAGCGTGAAGCCACTCCCACACACCACTAAACTGTTACCTGTGCAAGTTGCGGAAGATCATTTAGGAAGGAGGGATGGCCGGAAAGGACAGATCAGAGGTGGTGATTATTTCACACGCAAAAAGAAGACAAAAGGCAAGACCTGTGACAAAAACCCTCGGTTTAACTGGCTTCATTCTCTTTTTACACATTAAATAATTTTCCATCCAGACAAACTATCATGAATGTTAAAAAAGAAAAGAAAGAGAAACAAACATAAACCCAGAAGACATCCCCCGTTGCCGCCATCGACACGTGTCCTGCAGAGCACACCGTCCGCCCCGTCTGTCACTGTGCTGTCTGTCTGAGTCTCTACAGGGCCAGCTTGCCAATGATGACTCCAATGACAAAGAAGAGAACGCAGAGTGCCAGGATGCGGGTGCTCAGGCCTTCGTCCCTCATGACCGAGGTAGCCATGGCGGAGGAAGAGTGAGGCGAGCCCAATGAGGTCACCTTTCTCTTCCGCAGCCCGTCGTCCTCCTGCGTTTAAGAGACAGGAGTCAGACCAGCGCGCACACGCACACACACACACCACACACACACACACACACACGTTGCAAGCAGGTAGAATGTTGCGGCCTTAAAGTGCTGTCGGAAACGTCCAATCATGAGCTAAGTACACACAAATCCCCTTAATTAAATACAACACTATCGTCTCACGACAACTTCGTTGCCTCGGTGTGACGAAGACACAAGCCTCTAGATTGAAATACAGAAAAGCGTAGATTTAATGTAAAGACCTGATTGTTACAGGCATGCGACTTCTGAGGCAGATTACTCTGACAGTAATATCCGGATGTAATTTGGTGACATGTTTAACAGCAGATAGCTGCTCTTAGAGAAATTTGGCACAGTTCAGTTATCATGTTCAGTTTTCAGCAGTGCAGCACTTGTCAAAGTCTACCAAATTATTTTTCACCTCTAGTTGTATGATGGCCGTCATTTAAACAATCATTCATGTCAAATGATTATTATTTTAATGTCAGTCTGTGTACGGTACGAGGCCGAAAGAGAACACAGACATATTGCCTCTTTGTTTGTGCGCGTCTCACCCTGATCTGTTTGTTTTCTTCCCGTAGCCTGTGCACCTCCATCTGCAGCCGCTTGCACTCCTCCATGATCTTCTTCACCTCCCCGTCATCCAGCGAGGCACTGGCTGACTTGGGCAGTGTGGAGAGCTCAGACTTAACAGAAGAGGGAGAGGAATACTCAGTTTGGTTGGTTTCACTCTCATGCTGTGGAAGAGAGAGTGAGGGTGGGGGAGGGGATGAAGGGACATGCAGAGAGAAGTGGTAGAGAGTGAAATGAAAGGACAAATGAATCATAAATGAATAAATAAGCATGTAATGGGTGATACAGTGATGTGTTGCTGATGGGTAGGAGACTAGGAAAATGCAATGTGACTGTTTTAATCTGATACGATTCATAAGTTTAAACCTGTGAAGTACGTGAGTGAGACTTACAGTTTTGTCATTTTCTAGAGGCATCTCAAATGCACATCTCAGCTTTGAATCCATCAGCTCTTCAGGCTTTGCCTCCTTCCACTGTGGGCAAGAACAAGGAATAAATAAATACATCAACAAGAATATAATCCCAAATCAGATACTATGCTCTGGTACTCACAACTCCTTCCATGTCAGTCATGCCGTACGGGGCCAGCATGGACTGCACCATGAATTTGTGTTTACTCTTTTCATTGGGGTCGTAGTCAAACGGCTGGAGCATAACTGTGGACCAAAACAATGACAGAATGGAGAGCCAGAACATTAGGGAAAGAGTAACTTCCTTTATTGGCCTCATAACAAGTATTACACAACCTGTAAATGAAAAGACGTCAGTCAGGTTTATGATCTGGGTTACACTGTGACCTGCCCGGATGATGACTTATTTAGTCATTGAAGAGTACAATGAGTTTGATTTCCATGACAGTCATACAACCGATAGAGGTACGGGACCATTTTTTATCAGTATGTGCAGAGTGCGATTACCCAGCGACTGCAAAGATTGTACAGATATGCCTTATGTATCCGTACAATCACTGATAGAACTGTGGTTGGAAGATTCATGTTGGTACTGTATGGCAGCGTGATACAACTTTAACACGGTCTTGTTATAGCCTGCATTCGAGTAAAATGATACTACTTATGTAAGCGGTCGCGCTGGGTGAACTTATCAATAAATGCCTCCTTCTGCTTGGCCATTAGATCCACAGATGTAGTGATTTATTTCCCTCAGATACCAAATACCTAGCCCTAATTTAGACATATAGACTGAAAGTAAATATAGATCATCACACTATTAATGCACCAAGTCAAAAATACAGATATCTGATTGCATCAGTATCATCAGCATCATCTGAGGGAGATGCGTGGTTTTGACTGGGCTTTTCACCGATGCTGCCAGAAGATGCAAACATTTGTACGAACCAGAAACATTGACGGAGTTTCCGGGGTCAATGACGCCACTGTTTGGGCGCACACAGTATCTGCGAGGCGCGGTTGTCTTGACTTTGAAACACACATTTCTATCCGTGGGGTTGGTGAGCTTCAGCGTGGCAGTGACGACATCGGTAAACGGGCCTGAGGAGGACACAGAGAAACAGCACGGTTACTTCAGGGTGGGTGAATTTAGACTCGTATTTACTAGAATGGGCTTTTTTGACATTTGTGTGCATGGCATAGTTTGATAAAGTACATAAGTACATTGTGTGTCTGCAGGGATGAATTTACAATTAGTGTTTGTGAGGGGCTCCTCAGAGTCTGTCGAAAACATTGCACATTAAACATTTAAACAGTGGTAAGAGGAGCAAAGTGTGCAAACATTTAAGTCACCAATCATGCCCTCAGCCAAAACCCGGACACTGTAGGAAAATTACTGTTTTTTGTTTTGTTGCTTGTACAGCATGTAGATCACCCTCATTAGACTGTCGGATCATGTTTAACGGAACATTTAACCGCTTTTCAAAACTGAACCTTGGTTTTTAGAAATGTGTTTTGGACAAGTAACCTCACTGTGGTTGCTCACCTCACCTCCCTTTCTGCTCTAATCAGATGCACTGAGCATCAGTAACTGGGTGGGACGTATGCATCTTATTCTTGGGTTATCGCTGCATTGCAATCTCTGCAATAATCAATCAGAACAAACAGCTAATGACTGAGCCCATCTCTTTAGGCCATCACTTGACCCATTTCTACAGCAATATCACACACACACCCAAAGGCAGTAATCTCAGAATGTAGCCATTATCCCTGGCACACCAGCTAAGTCTGTATTTTCACAATCTTTCTGCCTGTATACAGAAAAGCTGGAAAGGAATTTAGGTTGCACAGTAAAAGTAAACTGCCAAATCTCCCAAGCACAGCTTGCTAGATTAGAAACCCGTGAAATAAGCATGGTAATGAGGCTAAGAAATGACATCCTGATCGCAGAAATTGCTAGAATAGTCGCTGCTTGGCAGTCGGGTGTTCATAACAACATCGACAGGGAGGCGTATGTCAAAATTATTACGGTAGATCACATCACGGTGTTTTACGAGTTATCAGACTATTTAAAAAAAAAAGAAGCATGTGGAGCAAATCAGTGAATGTGGATTAGAGCAATGTGACGGGGGGCCTGCCCTGACGCCGCAATGACAGCTAGGAGTTTGACTTGCTAGCTAGGTTAGCTAAATGCTACCTAGCTAGTTAGCATCGTCGCACACAGAAACAGTGTCGTTTCATCTGTCATCGCCACTGCTGTCGTGCACACAGTGGAGACTACAACTAACGTTAGCGTTGACCGTCTATCTAATTGTAATAATGGCACCACCACATAACGACACATTTGCACACGTTAACTGGCCAATGCAGATATCGATGCGGTGGCCGTTAATAACGACTCCGTGGTGAACGTTTGCTACCTAGCACCCGGCCCTGCCCTCTGGTTCAGCGTTTACTTTACCTCTGAACTTCAGTTCATGTTGTGGCTCTAGCACCAGGACTTGTTCTGGTCTGGCCATGTCCCGGAGCTTCTTCCTGTCGTGACAGCGACGACAACAGTAATTTACCACAGGTAACGTTAGCCCGAGGAGGTGAAGCAGCTGGCTCCCGGAGAAACGACCCGGCCGTCCACGGTGTGTCTTACGGGATGGAAGGAGGATACGGTTACAAATGCACCACCACTCGGGCTGACTGAGTGCCACCGACAGCTGCTGGGGGCTAACTACCTGCTAGCGCTAACTCTGCTAACAGCGGAGGAAAGACGGAAAGGAAGGAGGAAGGCGACGTCACGAGAGGGGCGGTGCTGGGGCCAAATGTCACGTGGTTGCTTGACCGCTGCAAAAACAAACTATCACACCTTGAAATGTTTACGTTAAAAAATAAACGCTGTTAACATTTTCTAATTTATTAATGAAACGAAATAACAAATATATAACATGACCGTAATAGTAGCTATGGCCCTACTATGGACATCTACAATACCATGAAATAGTCTTACTAGCTAGTTCATATAGAACATGTACCCCTTCAGTTTGTGAGTATTTTATCCCTCATGTTTTTCTAACTTTGTATTTATATGTCATCATATGAATCATGAAAGAGCTGAATCGGGGGGCTACAAAGCTGCAGTCTTAAATCATATCCAACTGTTGGGAGTTGCATTTTATTACACTCTGACACAGAAGTTGTGATTCATGATTATTCCATAATTCCCAGAATCATACGACATTTGTCATTTTCCCCGAGCAAAATTACTATTCAGTTTCTTTTCCGGGCCCAATGTCTCTCACTGAAACAGACAAAATCCCTGGTAGACCGTAACACGTTATATATTTTGATATAAGTCACCTTACAGTCAACAATATTCACATTTTGTGATCCCTCAGTTATTTGTTGAATTTCATACTTGCTGCATGTCTTAATAGCTGGCACTTAATTGCATTTAATACACAGACATCAGATGTCTGGTACGACTGTTTACCATGCTTTGCTTTTCCTTTCAGACAGTTCACCTTTACTAACTTTAAGTTCACTTTTACAAATGGATTATTTTCCAGGGGGAATTAAAGCCGCCTCAAATCCCATCGTGCTTCACTTTTCATGGAAAAATAATTGAAGGTAGGCGCTAGACTGCTACTTGTGTTGCATCTAATCCTGTATACTTAAAGCAACAATTCCCACCAAAAGCAAAATTCAGTCATTTTCTACTTACCTCCGAATCAAGATGGTAGTCTCACCAAACGGACAGAACTTGCTCCTGAACATCAAGCTCAACTGTTGGTTGCATTGCAATCATTGCACAGCTCAAAAAGCATCAAATAACACTTTTACTAAGATAAATGTTTGCGTTTGAAAACTCACATTGTGGCTATAAAACACTTGGGCTTTTGGATAAATCTAAGATTGGATACTTGTGTATATCAAGCATATCTGGTCACAAAACATTCCCTTGGGGGGGAATGAAGTTTTGTCTTGTATTTGCGGTATAAAAGATACAAAAGTTGAATTGAACACTTTGTGAGTGAATTAACTCGCTGTGTGTGTGTATTTAACACAGGGACTGGTTGAATAATTGCCAAAATTTGGGGTAAAATTCTTCTTAACAGTTTCATTTCTTACTGTGGTCAAGGAAGAACCATAAACGTATATCGGAGTAGTATTTCCCAGAATTTGGTTGGACATTCAGAACTTTCCTCAGTATATTTTTTACCTTCAGGGACCCCCTGAGCCAGCTGCAGGATAAAGGCCACTGGTTACACTTTCATTAGGGAACAACTCGTTATTTAATTTTCAACCTGAATTACCACATTGTTTACCTTCAAAACCAGAGGCCGTCCTGTCAGGAACTGGTTTTGCAATCTTTATGGTCGTCCCAAAAAATACATACTCTGCGAATCTGAGGAGGAAATGACTGGTAAACGAACAGGAAACTTCACTTCCTCTAGCGTGGATTTACAACACTTGTCTAACAAATGTGGGGATAAGATTGCAAAAACACAGTTTTTGTGAGAAAGTAGAGAGTATTGTGGCCGGTGTCTGCGAGTGTGATTACATACGTCGTCACAGACCTGTTGCTGTCTGCACCAAAAAAAAAACAACCTTTATTATCATATAGAGCTTCTGTTCAGAAATTAGACACCCATATTTGTTGTACACATTAAATAAGGACGAGGGCTCTGAAAGGAGAGAGATGCTAATACTGTACAGGCCGTCTCTGCTGTGATTCAAAATAATTAACTGAAATGGATTTCTTTTTTTGTTGGCCTTTTTTTTTTTTTTTAGCAAAAGAATACAATTTGTGTAGAAACAAGCACTGTTTTGCATCGGTCATCTCCTCTTTAACCCTTCAGGACGTCCTTTGCAGATGTCACTGAAAGACAACAAAAGAAACCTGAACACAACTTCAGTTGAAAGCATTTAAGTTATAGCAATACGCACACTATCAAGTGTACAATTTGTCAAGGTTCATTTGATTCTAATAAAATACTTTTTTTAAAACCCATATACATTTCATATATTTATCTTTTTGGGGTATATGGATTCAAAAATAGACATTTAAATCATAAAGAGAGAATGGATGGGTATGGGAGAGAGAAAAGAAAAAGAAAAAAAAACTACAAAAAGCTACAAATGGTTGTCCTCCGTCCCCGAGGACAGAGAGAGAGCGAGGACAGGTGAGAGAGAGAGAGCGAGGACAGGTGAGAGCGAGAGAGAGCGAGCGAGAGCGAGAGGACAGGTGAGAGAGTGAGAGATAAAGAGCGAGAGGGCTAAAGAAAGAGAGAGAAGGAAGTGGATAGGGAGGCTGGGAGTTAGGAGGGGATTGGCCAAGCTATACAGCGCAGTATGACACCCACTTTAGCTCATTACACACGTACAGTCGTGATAAAGGCACAGGGATCTTCTAAAAGTTTTTTTTTTTCAATAAAGTTGTACAAAATAATACATTTTACAGTCTGTACAAGAATAATAGTTCAGCAGTAATGTAAAGACAGACATACATAGGAGCAAGAGGTCAGGAGGAAGGAGGTGAGAAGAGGACAGATGGAAGGAAGGCAGAGGGAGGGAATGGCAAGAAGGTGCGAGCAGAGTTTGACCACACTAGTATAAAAATAACAGAATAACAAAAAAAACATTAGTGTCCCGTTTGTTGTTGTCGTCTTATTTTTTTTTATATTTCAGGATTATTATATTTAGTTTTCGTTTGAAAAGAGCACTGCCAGGAAGGTAGAAGTGCAGATGGGAAGGTGGTGGTCAGGAGGAGGGGGAGTGAAGGAGAACATGAGAGAGAGAGAGAGAGAGAGAGAGAGAGAGGGGGGGGGGGGGGATGTCAAGATGGGGGAGTAAAATCAGACGAAAGAGGGGTGGAAAAAAAGAAAAGAGAGAGAACGACCGAGACAGAGTGTAAAGATAAAGAAAGAGAGCGCACAGGGCACAATGGCACAAAGTCTACACAGACAAAAACAGCTGTGGAGAAAGTAAAACAGGGTCAATCATGACAAGACGAGAGCTCTCTTTAAGGATGCTTTCTGCCCTCCGTCAGTTAAGCTCCGCAAAAGTTGGTATTTTTCTTTTTTTTGTTTTAAACTCAATGTTTCCTCCTCACGGTTTGCTCCACTACCAACGAGACGAAGTCAGGTGGCAAAACAGGTCTGTGGAGAAGTCGAGGGAGCGTCATCGTCGTCTCTGTCAAACGTGTCTAAGACTCCATCAGGGATTCACATCGGAGTTGGCTCTGTCCTGTCCCCCCACTGCAGCCCAACTGGTCACAACACACCCCTGGTCCGTTTAGTCTGTGGCAACACTGCCGCTCGGGGCTCAGCTGCGCAGTCAACTCAGTTCCTTTTAATCTCAAAGCACTGCGCCGGCAAAAATCAGCCGACAGCTCGACCAGCCTGCTACTCGTCTGCAGATCAGTACATATCCGGAACCAACCGGTTGTGCAGTCCAGTTAAAAGCAGGTGTGATACGTTTCTGTGTGCGAGCAGATCCTGTGGTGGAAATTCAGAATGTGTGTAAGTGATCGGAAAGGATTGGTGTTCACGGTTTGAGTTCTGAACACAGTGCTTTTTGTGGGTTTTTCTTGTTAGATACAGTGTTCAGCTGATCTGCTGTGACATGTTCCTTCTCTATTTGCAATAATTCAACAGTTATCCATTTTCTGAGTTGCACTGAAGTAGTAGCTCGCTCCGTTATTCATTCCGGCCTCAACAAGAGGGAAATCTCACATTCTCAAGCCTCCACACTGCAGCACATACGGTCCACAGACTGGGCCGGTCTGCGTTTCTAGAAAGGTGAGGGGAACGTGTGTGTGTGTGTGTGTGTGTGTGGGGACGATAGATGATGTTGAGGTGTGGAGCTGGGAGTATGGCTGAAGGTGGAGATCAGAATCCATTCATGTGTTAACCCCTAAAAGCCATTCCATCAAAATAGCTCAGTCTACTGCAGGTAGGGAGTTTGCATCAGGGGAAGTTCTGTGTTGAGGGTGTGTTAACTGTGTGTGTGTGTGTGTATGTTTTGGCCCCTGTTCCTTCACTAGAGCTCACACACTTCTGTGGAAGAGGGGAGTTCAGAGAATCAGGGTTTTTCATCGTCCAGTTCATGTGTTTTTGGCCGAACACTTCTTTTTATTTTTTTCTCCCATCACAACAGCTCGTACTGTCGCAGGTGCATCCGCTGAATGATGTCTCGACAGTCGTTGAAGACGCGACGGATGTTTTCCGTGTCGACGGCGCAGGTGAAGTGGGGGTAACAGTAGTGCCTCCCGTCCCCACTGGCTGTGCTGATCCTCTGTAGACGGAGAAAGGAAGAGTGAGAAACTATTTCACTGTGTATAGTACGACTAACACAGCGGCTGATTGGCTGTCGTCTCAGCAGCTGTCTCCAATTCCTATTTTGAACACAGAGCCGATGCAAAGCAAACACACCAAGACCCAGTGGTTCCTACTGAAGATACATTTTGAAAAACATGTCACAAATACATACATTTTCGTAAAAAAAGAAAGAAGGGAAAAATAGTTTCCTAAAACAGCTGGGCAATGCAGCTGTAAGCAAACGTTACTCAAACAGGAGCAATTTCTCTGGGACTATTTTCCACTGCAGATTGATACACATTTGGTGCTGCAGTGAGTGTTTACAGCAGTAGATCAGTGTATGTGGGATAAACCTCGAATTTGAACAACAATAGAGGTTTACGACAGAGAGAAATAAGCTCTCAAACTAGATTTGTTAATGTGATCAGTTTATTGTTGGTTTTGGTCTTATCATGGGATTTGTTTACATGTTGCATGTTACAGAGCACAAAAGCAAACCTATGCTTATAGCACTTACCAGGAATTCATCTCGTATGAAGTACTTTGCTCTTGTAACACGCGGATCTTCTCCAGGCTCTGGTGTCGCTGGAAGAGGAGGGAGAGGCTAATGAACCCACGTTTCTTATCACAACAACCAGGATGGCTTTTCTGGGCTTTCATTAGTAAGCAGGAATACATTATGATGACAGTAATTATGTAACAAGTTGAGGAAGTGAGTTATATTCCACGTCATTGTAAAAATCCTTCACATACAGGTGTGTGTGTGTGTATCAAGGATGACCTATTGTGCTCAGTGTACCTCACAGATTTATTGTTTGGCGGAACTATTTGAATGCAGAGGAAAAACTTTATATTAAAAGCAGAACTATCGTTGTACGTGTTGGTGTATCTCTGTGGACGCACAGGGATGTTTCTGTATGCTCAGGGAAGTGTTATTGTGACAAGCAAGGCATTTCTTTAAAAACTGTGACATATTTGGCACAGGTGGTGGAAAACTGGGACATCTGGCATGTTTTTTCAGAGACCAGTTTCCAGCTGGGACTCTTTGAGGCAGTTTGGTCTGGTCACCCTACTTTACGAACAACTAGATGATTACCTGAAAAAAAAAGAAGCAGCTTCCAAAGGAGATATTTACAAGTTGAAAAGGGCCAGCTGTATTTGCACAGCTACTAATATGAACAGTGCTGCTGAGAAGCTATAGTGAACCTCTTAACTACTTTCACACTTCCCTGTCTAAGTTAATGGCCGAATGAGGTCAAAGTGTCCAGAAGTGGAGGCAACTGCTCACCATCGTCCGGTGTGGTGTAGCGAGCAAATTCAGGAAAGTATTCCTCGATTTTGGACTTCCCTGCCAGCACCTTCTCTGCTAACAGGTCCTGTTTATTCAGGAACAAGATGACAGAAATGGTCCGCAGCCACCTGAGGAGAGCAAAACACCACGAATCAACATCACATACTGAACCATAGCACCGGGTCTGAGTGGGAACAGAGACACAAGAAGAAATCGCTACGAGTTGGACAAATAAATTCAAACAGGGGGTCAGTGGGTGACGGCTCCATCTGCAGAGGACATTAGATGCTTCCTAGAAAGCACTTAATACTGGATGGATCCCAACTGGAGAAAAACGAGTTGTGTTTCCTGAAAAGACTTACCGGCTCAGAACATTTTGACTGTTTGGGTTTAGAGCTAGGACAAATACATTTTAACCGAGGCCTTAAACTCCGTGATATGCGACAATCTGACCTGCACACATGCTACCATGCGACTCGGTGGTGCGTTCACGCAACATAACCGAGAGCAGCCTGTTCATACTCTCACCCATAAACTACCATTTGAACGTTAATATGATCCTGAACATAACTTAACCCTTTCAGATGATAATCTAGTTCAATCTAAGCTAAAAGGACAATGGGAGAAAGTTGAAATAACTTTCCAGGACAGCAAAACATTTTCACATTTTCTATGTGTTTTCACTGACTGGACGAAGTGGTCCACTCTTTTCAAGGGTTGGAACTGGGACTATGTGTACTTCTACAGAATGACAGAAAACAACATGCAGATGCAGTATCTGTGTCCCGTCACCTGTTGTTCCAGATGTTCTTGAAGAGGTTGAGGGCCTCCTGTAAACGGTTGGTCTGATTGTCCTCTCTGATCACCATGTTGTAACTGCTACTGGCCACCACGAAGATGATGGCCGTTACATCTGAGGACGGGAGAGGGACAGAAATAAATCAGACACGGTGACGGAAGAAGACAAGAGCCGAGTGAAGTGAGAGGGAGCAGAAATAAAACACAAGTTACCGTTAAAGCACTGAATCCATTTCCTGCGTTCGTCTCTTTGACCGCCAACATCAAACATACTGCGTAGAACAAGAGACAGCGGTGTTGACGGGTCAAATACTGCCATCATGTGGAGAAACTAGAACTTAGATTCTCATTTATATCCTGAGTCATTGCAGATGTTTAATACTGAAGCGATGGAGGACATTTTAATGTATGCTGTTGTTTCACTGCCATTTTGTTCCTGTGTTTTTACTCACTGGAAATTAACTTTGTCCACTTGGAATCTCGTCTCAAAGATGCCTGAAGTCAGAACTCTGCACCGCAGCAAATCCTGGTAAGAAAACAAACAGGAAATGTAACAAAAAGGTTCCTACGATCATAAAGACATCCAGCAGGATTTTGAATGCTTACACAGCGAAACTGGAGCAAGCTTTAGACTCTGCAAATGCCTTCTGTGGCCTGAACGTATTTCATAAGTCAGGGTGAGAAACGGGGACACGAGTTATATATTTATATATTTTCTGCCCCTACTTTCAGACTCGTATGGGGCAATTTGGGTTAAAAGACTCCATAAGATTTATCTTTGATGGTTTAGAAAAATATGTCTAATTAATAACACTATAAAGAAGCTCTGCTGCTCTACTCCAGGTTAAAAATGTAAACAGAAAACGCACCACTCAGATAAAGACACAACACTTCTATTTAAACACGGGTGTGCGTTGTTCAACTTGAGGAAGTGTCATCAGGGATGCCAAACCGTAACAGACTGCTTATTAATGACATGATACAGACAAGACTTTCAAAACCTTCTTCCTCTTGAAATACCTCTGTGGGAAAAGAAGATACACTCGTGTAGGATATATTAATTTTGTGAGATTCACCCACCTGATCTGTTGGAGTGTAGTCATTCTGTTTCACAATGTCAATCTTGTCTAGAAAGCTGAGGAGAAAGAAAAGAAAAGAAAACGACTGTAAAAAACACTGTTATGGGGATAATATTACTGCTGAGATTGTGAGATCTAAACGGTTTCATTAAGGTGTGGACTTGTTATGTGGCCCGGTGCTGGTTCTTAGCACCACAGGTGAACTAGGTCACAGGAAAAGGAAACGAGCCGTGAACATCTCACAACAGTACGAGAGTCTAAAGGACTTCTGTGTATTCCTGAAGAACAAAAGTGAAAAAGAAATGAATAAAAATAAGTGCACGTGAAAGGTGAGATGAGAGTGCACGTGAAGGAGGGGCAGACAGACAGAATGACAGCACAGAGTCGTCTGTCTGACATTACAGAGCACGTTTCAAAAATAGCTCCCCAGCGCCCTGGCCTCCAGCACGGTTACCATGGAGACCCAACCGCAGGTGCTAATAATAGTTTATCAGCTCCCAAATCTAGTACGGCAGACACAGACAGACAGATGGAGATGTAGAAAAGGAAGACCTGGGAGAAGAAGAAAGCAAGAAACAGGATGAGTTTGAGTGTTTATGCTTTAATGTGTGAGCGAGAGAAGGGAGGGAACAAAAGACTGGACTGTACCATCTCAACCGCCTGAGGGGGGGGGGAAGAGAGTTTCTCATCGTGTAAACTTTAAATAACACCAACCTAAAGTGCTGAATTAAAAGCATGTTATATTCACCAGTTTACACGTAATTGACCAGATTTACTAGTAAAAAGCTGTTGAGGCTACAGGCTCACAGTCCTCTTCACACGTCACCCCCTCTCCTCCTTTAAACATCCTCTGATCTGCAGATGACTCAGCCTCAGCCATGTTTGCTCACAAACACTGCAAACTGCTGCTGTTATATGAAAACTACTCCACCATAATCTCTCTTCTTTCTCTGTGTTTTTACCTGCCTTTGCTTTGTCTTAGCTATCACTTCCAGTCAACTCTGAGCTGTAAAAACACATTTTAGATGCCATTGTGCAATGAAATACATAATGCATCATTTAGAGTTTGACAATGAGAAAGGTTATGTTTTTGGAGACTATACAGGGTGAAAGATGCTTAGGCAGCTAAGTGAGAAGTCTTAAAGACAGGTGTCAGCGTTGTCAACGACACATATTTGAAACTGTATTAATTAATTAAGTCTGAGATGTTGAACATGTACATCAATAAAGAAAGACTTTCGTGGCTGCTTCACGTGTTTGAGTGAACACTGCAGCCTCATGAACTGGTCAGCTTGGCTTCGAGCATTTCCTGACATTTCTCCACGCTTCCACTGATAAAAACGTCTAAAAATACGTAGACTGTTGCAAACTGACTTGGAGTAAAATAATGGTAGAACAAGCAAAGATGTTACTATGGACTTAATGCCACTTATCAGTTTATACAGGAAGGAAATTAAAAAATTCTCCAGTGAGCAATCTTGACCTGAATTAATTCCCACTGTAAAATAACATTATAACAACATGTGCTGAACAACAGGTACAGGTGGAGGCTCAAGTCATATCTCTGAAGTTACCTAATGGGCACCACGCTCGTGGTGGTGCCCTACGGCTGCCACTAGATGTTACCGAAGAGCCAAATCCTACAGCACCTTCGTGATTGTACAGGAACCGTTTACTTCTAAGAACGTATTTTGTACATTTTATACTGGAGGCACACCACCTAGCCTGAAATTAAATCAATCTGTCTGATTGGCAGATATATCACAAATACACACATATTAAATGGCATTAAATGGGACTGTGCACCTAATGAACTGGTACCTCAGCGTAGAGACCATGTCACCGTGCAGCTGGTACTTACTATTGTGCACAGTCGATTAGCTGGTACTCGTTGGATCTCTCGAAGCACGCCCTGACTCCCTCGTCCTGCCACAGTGTCTTCGCATGGTCGTAAAACTCCTGAAGAGGAAACAGAAATACATAAATGACGGGACGCAAAATCTGTCAGAGCAACAGACGAGTAACATATTCATTCCTGCTGCTTAACAGGATAACCGCAGGAGTGTGCTGGTGTTTGTCTGTGCTTTACCAAGCTGCTCAAAAACACTCAGTTTCATCTCGTGGCAATGTTATAATTACATACTATATTTCAGGTAAAAAAAAGTTACACTCTTTGGTTGATTAAACAGGGTCAACTAACGTTAACCGACATTCTGTGTTGTTTACGGTGCAGCTTACACCAAATATGACATCTAAGACAGAGAGGGCAGGCTTGTGTGTCTGAGGGCACCGGGAGCGAAGACGTTTTTGTTGACACCACATGCGGTGGACGTTGTGCTGAGGCGCTGCCTGTGTACATGTCTGTAAAGGTCAATGGTGGTGGAGGATAACAGAGACACGTCACGATTAGTGGTGTAACGGACCACTGTTGATCCGTGATCCGTCCGGATCCCCCCCCCCCCCCTCACGGTTCGGCATGCATGTGGACCGCAGATTAATTACACAGTTTAACGTTAACCGTCAGTGTGGAATAAAGTTTTACTGACGATCGTTATCCGCCAATGTTCAGTAAAATATGTGATCAGGACGTCGGCATTTATGCTTTTCTAGTCGCCGATCTCTGATGATGTTACATTGTAAACAACGGTTCCTTTGGGTTACATTGTGATGCGTTCAGGCTCTGTTCAGTGAAAATGAGAATTGGCCAGAGGTATATTATAACATTATCATAATGTGTAAAACCTCTAAGCAGCTTATCATACATCATTAAAACTACTAATGATAAGATTTGTTTTAATCCATAAAATTACAATCTTTTATTTCTGTGTCATTTGAATTGTGTATTTTTATTTAGAAAATATAACAAAGACTATAACCAAGTAAAAGGATAACATTTAGAATTTTTGATGGTTTACAGACTTAGTAATAATTTTTGGGACGGTGGCAAAAAAAAGAAATAGTCTGGAGCCTTGTAGACCAGCTGCTATAATCAAACAACAAAGGGATCTGTATCTGTCAATATGGATCATCAATGATCAGCAATTAGTATCAGCAGCTAAAAGTTATATTCGTTTCCTTTTTTCTTTTGTGCTGATCCGAATTGTTTTATGATCTGTTGCACTCACAGACACTACAGACTCATTTACATGCCGGGACACAGCATGGATTAACAGAGCAACAGGTGCCTTCTATGCATTCGATTTAAAGGATTTTGTAAAGTTGCCAAAAACACATTGATGCACACATGAGCTCGAAACAAAAACATCTAACACCACACACCTGCAGTATGTGCTACATGATGTCATCAGCGCCATAGAACTCATAATCGCAATAAAAGGAGACATTTAAAAACTGACAGATCCGACTTTCTCAGAAATAAAAGGTTCTTGTACACAGTTCTTGTACACAGTTTTATATATTCAGAATAAGTTTTAAGGGTTGAGTAGCCTAATCGTGTGCCAATATGTGTCATTCATGCAGTCAGTTTGTGTGTGGTCTTAATATGAGCTTTGTCTTAACAAAATACAGCACAAACCTCAGCAGTGTGTGCTGCATGTGTAGGGCTGGTAAAATAAATTGAAGTAAATCGTGTGTCCACGAACTGTCCTAAATCAGGTCAAACACGGGCTACTTCCTCGTTTCAGAGTGGGAATACACAGACGCCCGACTGTCTGGCCCTTATACACACACACACATTTCTATCAATTTTGTAAAACTAGAACGGAATAAATCAATTAGCTATCTGTAATGATTTGTTATCTGCTATCCCATGTTTAGTAAAGCATAAAAGACAACCAGAAAAATGGTCACACACACACACACTCTTGTCTGCCTTTGGTGCTGATTTTCTGGTCTAACCTTGCATAGACGTCCCCATCACAACCACCAGACCAATACATGCTGAGTCACAGATACGCAGACACACACACAACTTTCCATTTAGCTCCTTGAAACAAACACAAGACAGGGATGTGAGTTGGAAACCAAAAAGCAAGAAGAAGAGGGCAGCGGAATTGTAATCCTTTGTAAGAAATACTTAAGGGACTAAATTTAAGAACCGAAAATGAAAAACAGACAATGAAATTTACATCCACATCCAGTGTGGAGTCTCAAGTAGCTTGAAAAGCAGAATAGACTTTCGCCACCCTGTTTTGTAACTTGGAAACTATGCCATGCTCGTCATAAGCAAGTCAACCAACCAAACAAGTAAAGCCAAATAGCAGCCGTAAACAAATAATTGCTTGCTTCCATGCAGGTAAATAAATGAAGAAATCATGCATCTGGTGAAGATGGTCACTTGACTTGACTATACATGTGCTGCCCTCTAATTGTTTTTAACCCTGTGGATATAAATTTGATCATTATCTTCCATAAGTAACTTATATTTAATCCATTTCTGTATAGTTTATCATAAGTGAAGTGAAAGTCAATTAAAACCATCCACTGTAAAGTAAAACAGTTTGTGTGTGTGTGCGTGTGCGTGTGTATATATATATATTAAGGGCCAAAGATGAACCATGACAGCAACTGAAAAATCCAACAGATGTTTACAATGCAGTTTGGGTAACAAGTTAACATTTCCCTTCATTTTCATCTCCAAATAAGTTGTTTAGCTAATATGGCTAAACCTCAGAGTTATATAAAGCCTGTTTGCTGGATTGTAGCATCTATAGATCAGCCTCTGCTTGTATCTCTAAAGTAACATGGTGTGCAACAAGTTGTATTTATCTAAAGGCCCAGGTTACACAGCCTACATCTCATTTTCAAATTCCATTGTG
>NC_136641.1:11583674-11746174 GCF_949748355.1 Melanostigma gelatinosum
CGACCTACACATAATAATATGAAAACATAAACTATCTATATTGTGGATTTAAAAAAAATATCCACCGATTTATTCCTGCTGTTTGAACTGTATACATATACGTGTGTCAAATAACTGACACCGATGCTCAAACTGAAATAGCAACACATACGCACACAATTACCCTGTGAGCAGAAGAAAAAACAAAACATTTTTTACCTTCTTTTTCACGTAGTACATCTTCTCGTGCTCTCGTCTCATTTGTCAACTCTTCAGTCAGAAACGTCCAAACAGATCAAAGCAAAGAGAGTGCAGGACTATAGCCTAACCAGAGAGTTCAAGTGAGGTGTGCATCAGTGCAACACCCAACACACTCATGCACACACAGACACACGAACAGCCAGGACAGGGAGAAAGGTGAGGACTGGTGTAGAGAGAGAGAAACAATAGACTGAGACGAAAAGGGAGAGAAGGAGAGAGGGAAAGACGGATGGGAACCCAAAAACTGGTACAACGTTCTAATTATGGCAAGCCCGGACATAGACGGCAATGCCGGGGCACATGTACACACATGCTCCAAAACACCTTGTGAAGCCCTGCACTAAGTAAACACTGTCTGGTCTGACAGAGAGTGGGAGAGAGAGAGACAAGAAGGAAAACACATGAAAGAACAAGAGTTCAAGGGTCAGACCCACCCAGTATTGTATATCAATATAGCATTCAGTCAGCAGTCAAGGCTGAACTTTTTTTTTAAAACAGCAGGTCAGGACGCTTTGAAGGAAATCATTGTTCCTGAATGGAAATTATCTGAATAAAAGGTTTATTTTAATTGTATACTCTATGGATGTTTAGGGTTCAAAATGAGGAGTTTTGACATGTTTGGTCATAGTCCACATCTAAAATGAAACCAAGCAATTGCAGAATATAATTTATAGGGCTGTCCTTGACCAAAGAAGTTCTTCGTCAACTAACACTCAACTTATCGATCAGTTAATTTACTCAAAAGATCTGTAAAACTGAGTTCCTCCACAAAGAATCACACAAAAGCAACACTTTAAATTTGGTGTTCATATGTTTTGTTGGAAATTAGTCACTCCGCCTGGAAAAAGTATAGAAAACGACGAATCGACCAAAGAAATCTTCGTTGACTAAAACCAAAATAACCAACTTTGACAAATCAACTAAGAAGGGCCAGCCTTTATTATTGAACAAAATAAACAACGCTTTTGGGGAAATTCAATGATTGATGTTCAATTTGTATGCAAAAAATGCCACCAATTGAAAAACATTTGATTTGCTCAAACTTTATCAAAGACGACAAATGAAATGTCCTCTGCAGCTCAAAGGAAAGTAATATGATAACTTATCGCCTGAGGACATCAATAACCTCCTTGACCTGTTGGTCACTTTGTTGTCCAAAACAACAACAAACTCTCTAGCACCTGGAGAAGACGAAGTACAACGGATAACGCGAGTATGCCGGCTGAAAGCATGATAGCACTGCTATCTCCCCCCCCCCCCCCCCCCCCCCGATTGCACACCTCACGTTCATTTAGACTGGATATGGGAATTATTATTTTCACCTATGCCATACTTTATATAAGTTATAAATCCCCAACCGTAAGCAATATACAGCATCACTTAATTTCTGCTCTGCTTTGTGTTTTTAACATCAGACACTGGCAAAAAACACAGACACAACTGAGACACAGTTACACAAGGATATGTAAACTGAGCCTCATGCCATGGTTCATCAGATGAAAGCAAAGGGACAGGTCAATGGCCTGGACTTAATGCAAACTATCTGTCGGTTAAATGAGGATGAGTGGGTGTTTGGATCTGTACATTGACTCTAACTCAGGTGCACACAGCACAACACATCATACATGAGACAGCTGCGTTCAAAACAACTAAAGCTTATTTTGATTGGATTAATACTCATTCACTTTCACTGTTTTTTATATGTGACAATTCATTGCTTTCTTTATCATATATGAGGGTTTTTAGAGTGTTGATTTGGATTGAAGAAGAATTTTGAAGATACATGGTATCTTTCTATTTACTGATATTTTGCTGACAAAACAATCAGTTTATCAATTGATAAATAATGTCAAATTAATTGACAATGAAATATACTGTTAGTGGCCCCCTAAATCAAGTGTGTCTTATGTCTGGCAGTGGAAAATAGGCCCTGAAATATCTGAGATACAAATATGTTCAGCCTCATGAAAAATATGAAAATGAGTATGTAGGCTGATGTGCCCTGATGGGTGTTTTCTCTCGAAAGGTGTATAAAAGAGCCATTATGTCCGCCCTTTAATATCTGACTGACTTCCTTTGAAATCTCCATCAACACGTGTTGTCAAAGGGGCTTTGCGGCCACAAGGTAAACCCAGGTGTATGCGTCGACAACACAAAAACACTTGACACACATGCAAAGGTGCACACACGCTGTCACACAAACATGTGCACTCGCAGGTGTGCTTGGTCTTAATACCTGAACTCGATCCGTAACAAGTTGAAACAGAGCTAAAACCTCCGCCGCCAGTGTGTGAGTTAGTGTGTGTGCGTGTGGGTTGACTGTGTGTGTGTGTGTGTGTGTGTGTGTGTGTGTGTGTAAGCTTCCCATCCCAACGGCATCTGATGTCCCCTATGGGCAGCCATCCTGGTAGCTGCCACTCAAAGCCAAGCTTTAAAGGCAACAAATATTTAGAAACATAGATAAGCTGCCACAACAACCCTTACTTGTCAAGGTGAATGAAACATTATGGGCTGAGAATAAGGAGAGTGTCACCCTGCTAATGGCCTCTGTTTACAGCTACTCAATAAACAGTTAACAACACAGACTCACACGCTGTCGTATGGCCCTGTTGACATAAGGAAACAACATGACCAAAATTGACAAGCTAGGCTTCATGAAGTGACATGGCATCATTTGAAAACTGCAGCTCGTCTCAACCACGCCAGCTATGTTAAGGTGAGGATGAGAGAAGGTAAAATGTGTAAAACGGTTGCCCCCTGTTGGGAATATTCGGCAAAGTGTAGGAACGGGATATGCCATTCTCAAGAAGTCCACATTCATGCAAACCTATAAATATAAATATTAAAATCAATATATATGTTCATCTGTTTGATTACTAGCAATTTGGAAACAATGACCCTGAAGCAAAGTAATACTAGAACTTCTACACTCCGTAACTCAAACCATCTTCACCACCAGCAAGACACCATCTCCAAACATAAAAAAATAATGCTGAATATGCAAGAACATAAACAATTTACTCTTGTCCACTTACCACGCCACACAGCATCTTAAGGCTCCTGAAAGATAAGACAAGGTTTTCCTAGGATCTCTCTGTGACCCGGCTCTCATAGGTCGTACAGTCTGCTGTGGTCAAGTGTGACTGTAAGAGTCGAGCTCCCTGCGGCCAGCTGACCACTCTGTGAAGTGGGGCATGATGGAAGATACAGGGGATGTCCTGCCTCTCTTCTCCTCCACTTGTTTCACTTTACTGACTGGGCCATCTCAACTTGCCTTGCATAGGTGTCTAACAACAAATCCTCGCTCCGCCCCCTTATTTCTGACATGACTATTCATTAAACGGCCAGGCAGGCCCAGGCTTGCCCGCTTCAAGATTACATCGACCAATATCCCAGATCAGAAGGGGAAGGAAAGGCGTGTTGAGGAGAGACTTCTGATTTCATGTTGGTAAGAGACGGACAGAGTGAACAAATGCACAAGATGTGTTAACAGTGTGAACAGTGTGATCCTGCAAAAACGTGAGCCCTTTTATTATGTTCTCAGAGATTTGCTCTTAAATTCCTTTTGAGAAAAGTCATGGTGGTCAAGCTGAAATCTGGGCTGGACATACAACGTTAGCATACATTCTCTGGGTATTAAGTTTCCTTCCAGAAACAAAAATATGCAGGTACATACACCTGCGAACATATTTGCACGTAGAACGCACAGACACGCCCCGGCCAACAGATGGCTCTACATTGGAGCAGCAAGGGGTCCTGGCTAGGGGTTTAATTAGCCCTCCCCAAACACACACACACACACACACACACACACACACACACACACACACACACACACACACACACACACACACACACACACACCACAGCCCCAACAGTCTGCTCAGCAGGGAGGGAGAGAGAGGGAAAAGGCTGCAGAGAAGAGGGAAACTACATTGGAGGGAATCTCCTCAGCACTGGAGGGAAAAAATTAGACAATACAAAACAACAGCAAAATGGGAAAAGAAAAGATCTTTGAAAGAGTGCGCTTGTGTGTGTGTGTGTGTGTGTGTGTGTGTGTGTGTGTGTGTGTGTGTGTGTGCTCACAAAGAAATCATGAGATCGGACACAGAGCAGGAAAACACCTGCAGCTCACAGAAATAAACTACAGCTTCTCAACAGCAAAGGATTGACAAAGATACAAAATGGACTGCAATGGGAGCTTCCTACCATCACGTTGTCGTTCATGTCCCTCATTTGGTAAACGTCCATAGAGACCTCTGCAGCACTGCGGTGGCTCCCCGGGGTGCTGGTGGAAGGCACTGGGCGCTCACCTGGCTGGCTGCCTGGAGGGAGCTCATAGTAGGTGCTGTCTGGCTCCCTGAGAACACATGACACCATGGATGTTGACGAATTAGCGTAGCACTAGTGTGTCACATGACAAGGTGTGCAAATAAACAGAACTTGATAACTTGTTTAAGTTATAGTTTTAATGGAAGTCAAATAAAATGTTGGGTAAAGTTAATCCTTGATCGTTTTTGTTGTTTCAAAAAAAAAGTATGAATATTTTTGAATTTTATTACAGGGAAAATTGTTGGATTTATTTTATATATTTACAAAAGAAAAGAGTAACCTTGACATCAGATTTTCACTAGACGTTCTATAATATTTAGTAATCGTAATATATATTCCGAAAATATTGTTAAAGAGTAAAACAACTGCGATATTTACTTTTATTGAAAAATGTTATCCTCATAAAATGCAGTTTGAAATCTCCCAGAAGGTTCAGTGCAACATTGAGAAAGAATTGGAAGCAACTTAGTTGGACAATTTAAATATTTACAGAAAAGCACAGAATGAACATGTGGCTGAACATGTCGATATTTGTTTGTCTCTGATTCTGTGCTCACCAAAACCTCTAATAAATATCTTGTTTTGTATTCTTAAAAAGGACATCCCTTTCCTAAATCATATGAACAGAACACACTATGGAGTATTATTACATTTGGAATAATCCTAGTTTATTGATTAGATAATTTAGTTGATGACAGAATCACATGTGTTTGTTGATCTTTGCCTGATGCATTTCACATTTTTAATAAAACCATTCGGTAATTTGGAAAATATGTTCATTAAAACAATCATCAGCAGGTGTTGTTGACACTCACAGGGAGCTCCACAGGTGCTCAAAGGTGCCTCCTTCTTCAGTGACAGTGGACTGGGACATCTTAGAGGGCGGGTAGTCTGGTGAGGGACAGATGACTCTGCAGAGCACACACACATCAAATTATTTCGAATACAAATTAAAAAAAAAAGGAAGAATGATTCAAATTGTTGGAAACAAACTACCAGATAATCATATTATCAGTGTTCAAAAGGGAGAATAAGCAATTTGAAACACACACAACACACTCATCCAGGTGTGAGCACACCAATGTAGTCCCAGTGAGGTGGCGCATGGTGTCAGGGGGCTTGGGCGTGTTCAGACCTGCCCGCCTCATCACTCATTCTGCAAAGTCTGAGCATCACCTCCGCCTCTGTCTCAAAATAACACAGCCTGCACTGCAATCTTTAAATGTGTTCAGCCATAATGGAGCTATCGAAGCAAAAAGAAAGTGGAGCTACAGCGGATTGCATTATCCTCTGGTTGTCTACACACTTTGCAGAATACTCGCTTCTCATTAATGACAGAAAAGTGTCTTACTTTGACAGCGCAGTTGGATAAAGACATTATTGTGACAGTTTAGAAATGGACCTGCAAAGGGACACCCGGGCCTCTGCGATGGTTTGAGTAAAAATACTTCGAGTTATCAAATAAATCCGTGTTTGTCACCACAAATACAAAATCAATTGCTCTGCAGGCCTACCGTTTAAAACGGATACAGTGGGGTTTCCATATCACCAGTTTGATGTGTCAGAGATGACATAGGCTACAACACAAAATCCTGTCGGGCATATTTGTTCTACCAATGTTTACTATATCCACAGTTGCGCACCAGAGCAGCGTCATATCTCCTTAGTAACCCCTCGACTGCACAAGAAAAAGTGTGGCAAAGGTGCATGGCTTTAAAAATGTAAGCTGCAGCTTAGTCATGCAAAACCTTCCTCTGGAATCAATGCAGGAGGCTATGTGTTACATTTTCTCTGAATTTGTTTTCAGTTTAATTACTTTCATTTGTACAGCAACTTTATCTCTCCAATCAGAGATATTTACCCTTCAGTATGGAGGCCTTTACTGAATCGATTGAAGATATGCAGCTCAGTCAACATCTAAAGTGATGTCATGATTATTGATCAAAAGTTGTGTTGTTCTTCATGCTGATCATGTGGCCATTTGCCCAACCACACGTTTAGGCTCGTCTAATACAGTTTGGATTCATGCCACATAATCAAATTGGCGTGACATAAAAAACAGCACAGGCATGATAAAGAGGCCTGCGACGTGCACGCGCACAGTCACTCAAGTAATGTGGTGACCGCGGAGCGCAGCAGCAGCTGTGACTGCCGGTTCCCGCGGTTCCCGAGGTGCCTGCCGCCTCAGAAACAACCAGGTCCCATTCCTAGTTCGTCCCTCAGTGCCGCCTCGTCAGATCCCAGACGCTCGTGTGTTTGCACAAGGGATCTGACAAAGCTGCAGGGCGAGCAGAGGGAATGAAACGGGTTGGCCTCAGAGCTCCGCTCCACACTTGGAGCATCTTAATTGGGATCCACCGGACCACAGACGATTTTTCACTTAGCCTTCTCCTTTCACCATGACCAAAATTATGATTTATTACTTATGATCAACACAATTCAGACATTGCTTTTTAGAACGTTTGGTTTGTCCTTTTCTTATGGATGAGACAGACAGATAGACAGATAGATAGATAGATAGATAGATAGATAGATAGATAGATAGATAGATAGATAGATAGATAGATAGATAGATAGATAGATAGATAGATAGATAGATAGATAGATAGATAGATAGATAGATAGATAGATAGATAGATAGATAGATAGATATTGATAAGCGTTGAAAAAGTTGATTTGATGACATGCATTGAAAATAAATATGTAGGCTATTTGTCTTTTAATTATAAATTGCCTTCAGCTATTTTAAAAGGTTATTCTAAAAAAGTACGGCCTCTGCTGGTTCTGTGCCTAAATGTCTTTTCAAGTTTGACAATGACAACTGATATTCACCTGTCTCTACTTTGAGTCTCCCCTCCCGGGTTACGGCACCCATGACAACACACACACACACACACAACACACACACTGCCTTCCCGAGGGCTTTTATGCAAGAAAATACACTGTCCCAACTGAGAGGAAATTAATTTAAAATTGTTTTAGATTCGCTCCTCCACAGCCCCAAGTGAGAGTCATATCCCATATGAGGAATCAAAGGACGAATATCGTTGATTGGGTGTCGCTCGTAATCTAAAGATTTTTATTGAAATAGGTCCTAACTCAGCATCTTTTTAAAATGTATTTTTACTAAAATAATGACACTGAGCTATAGCCTATCCTATGTTAAAAATAATTCACAATCGTTCGGGGTCTTTTACCAAATAAGCTATAGCCCACACATATCATTTGAACAAAAAATAAATAATATAGCAGTATAACACTTTATAGGGAATTCTTTTTAAGGCATACGTTTTTTTATTACAATTTCAATAGATTTTTTTTTAACCTATTAGACCTGTTTATGTAGGCCTACTGTGCTGAGAACACATAACACAAAACCGTAACAAACAAACATGCACCAACCAAACACGTCCAGCTGAAAAATCACATCAAAAAAATAACCAGAAGATTTTAAACTAAGGCACTTGACCAGCCTTTTCAAATTCTTAATGGGTCATTCTTGACAGCAACTTATTTTATGTTTTTCATTTTTAATTTTGATTATTTGTAAAATTTGAAAAACAAGAGATACCGAAAAACTAGGCCCGCTGATAAACAAAAATATGACATCAGCTAAATAGGCTAAGATCACTATTCTACTGTAGGCCATTCAAATAAATCACAAAATAAAGCAAAATAAACGTACCTGAAGGTTATTATTACTCCAATCCAAATACCGAAGAATTATGTTGCGCCGAGCACCTGCCTGTTTATTATCAAACATGCCAAGAGAGTGACCCTCCATAAACAAACAGCAATAACGAAAGCACTGGAAAATCGAGCGACTTTACAGTAGATATGATAACAGCGGTTGAGATTATTGACTTTTCGGAAAAACAGAATTAACTGCGAAGACACGAGGAAAACATGGTTTGCATGCTGTTCAGGGACGCGTGACGAGGAGACCGAGGAGGAGGTGAAGCGTTTTTTTGCGCTGGGAGAAGAAGGGAGGCGGTAGCGCGGTTTGGGCGCACATAAGCGGGAAAACCTTTTCCAGCTGAATATGAAAAGTAATTTAGCCTATCTTGTACCGTTGACTAAAAGACAGGCTTCTGGGAAAAAAACACAATCCACAGACTACATGAAAAAGTATAGATATATGATGAGGTTAAAAATAAATAAAAAAAACATTCCAATTATATTAACCTACAACATGGCAAGCTGATTAGCCTGTAAAACAAAATTATATTGGTCCTTATGTATTAAGTTACATACACACGCACACGCTGACACATATACGCAGCTAAAAGAGAAAACACAATAATGAACTACATTTCCCAGAAGGCACTACACAGTAGCAGAACCTATTTGATTGGACAGCACCGGTATGACATCTTCGGCTCATGCAAACAAACTAGCAACAGTTAGAGCAGCAGTCGGTGCCCCTAAAACAATCATGCGAAGAATAAAAGTTTTCTTAGCTGATCGTGGGAATTGCTAAATCTCATTTAATTGACGAAAGCAACTCAATAGCCGCTAGAGGTAAGTGTGATCATTTAGGGTAAAGATAGTGAATGTTGGCTAACTGCTAAATTGCTAGTAGCGGTATATGCTAAGTGAGTGAGTGTTGAATGAGTCCAGTGACAACTAACAAACAGCTAACATTACCGTTAGCATTAAAGTTTCTTCTTTCTATCTACAGTGTTAGACATGAACTATATCATAGTAATTGCTCGACGATTAAATGGCATTTAAGTCGTGATTTAGATTGGGTTAATGTGTGGCCAACGTTACTACTTTTAATTGCAAGCCAACTAGCTAATGCTAGGCTAACTTAGCTACCTGTAGCTCAATTCTCTTTGCTGAGTTTGGATTTGAATGCATCCGTCTTTACGCAGTGCTTTCCCCATGCAATGACTGTTCTTGCATGACAGAAGAACCATTTATGTTTCTGTGTATGTAACCCGTGTGTATCTTTACTGTGTGAAGCGTGTTTGATTATTGGACCTATGGTGCCATCAGGTGTTAACATGTGGGAAGTACACCAGTAGGCTGTCTGTCAAACCTGTACATCTCTCAAGCAGTTGGGTTACAATATTACAACAATGATAACTATCGTGATAACTGTATTTCTTTTCTTCCGTAGGATGAATTTCTCTGAGGTTTTTAAGCAATCCAACCAACTCTGCAAAGTTTCCCCTGATGGGAAATATTTGGTAAGTGTTTAAGTTTTATATATATATATATATATATATATATATATATATATATATATATATATATATATATATATATATATATATATATATATATATATATGCATGCATGCTAATGTGTAGTTTTGTAATGCAGTATAAATACTACTTAACACTGATTTAATTTCCCTGGTTAGGTTGCTAGTTATGAATATATATATATCATATTTTTAGTTTATAGTTGTATTTTTAGTTATTGTGGATTTTTACTGTTTATTGCTTATTTACTTATTTATAATACTTGTTTTTTTACTATGTCTCTTGTCTGCACTATCCACTATGCTGCTGTAATCCTGTAAATGATTATCTTGTGAAAGTGAAGTGAAGTGAGTTAGAAGTGTTGTTCTCTCTGGCTGTACTTGTCAGGCTACCTGTGTGCAGTACAGGCTGGTGGTGCGAGATGTGAGCACACTGCAGATCCTACAGCTCTACACCTGCTTGGACCAGATATCCTACATGGACTGGTCCTCCGACTCTCTCTTCATCCTCTGTGCTATGTACAAGAGGGGACTGGTCCAGGTGAGAGGACAGGACTTTGAGTATGTAACTCAGCATGTAGTGTAAATGCTGGTGGTAGGTCTGTGAGGCTAATACTGTCAGTGGGGATGTGATTAATTAATTGTTAGATGTAAATCCAGAAAATGTTTTGTGTAGACAATAAAGATGAGAAATGGGAAAAACAACATTATTGATGAATATTTTAAAGTATCATTTAGACAATTTAATTCAAACAGGATTGGAATGTATGTTTGTGTGATTTTGTTTTGTTTTTGTGACTGGAAAATCCATCATTTCTAGAGTTTTGTCAGACAGGTAAACATGAGATGAAGTGCTCTCTGGATGTTATTTGCACAGAAAGTTTTGCATTGAACTACTAAAAGGCCACAATGCCAGTAATTCACCACATCCTGTTTTAACAAACTATTAAGATCATTTTAACAAATGTAAAAATAATATTTCCTCTTCAAAATATGCATTCTGTGTCTTCACCAGGAGGGTTCTGAGTTTGCATAAATTTCACTCAAGTGCAGTTACTTAAAGCATATTCTGTTTTACGTCACAGTTGTTTCTTATTTTAGAAAAGGTGAAACTGTTTTCCATCAATCCTTTTTTAACAGTGACATTGATCATTTTAAACATTTTGTTTCCTCAATACAAAGGGATATTTTAGTGTAACGTCAGTCTTGTGTGCATCACGGAGCCAGTAGCTTACCTTTGAAGGGGGATCCACCGCCAGTCTTTCATGGTTTCTGATGCTCAAGTGTTTCTTACTATTTAAAATCAAGCTTAGGGAGATGCAGGATGCGTATGACGGGTATCATCAGTGACGGCTGATTGCTGTCCTTCTGTCACTCTTGTGTTTCTCTTCAGGTGTGGTCTCTTGAACAGCCAGACTGGCACTGTAAGATTGATGAGGGCTCAATAGGACTAGTCTCCTCGCGTTGGAGTCCAGACGGACGTCACATTCTCAACACCACCGAGTTCCATGTGAGTGTGAAGTTGGTGCGTGCATGCATTCATGCACACGATAGTGTGTTTATGCATATGCTTGTCTGGTTTCAACTGTTGCTGGCCCGTAAGGAAGGGGGACCTGAAAATAGCCAGACACCAGAGACTATCTTGACCGCCCCTACACTCTCCCCCACCTGCTGCATGTATTCAGCCTGATTTCATAGTTCCCCTCCTGTTAGCGTCCTGTCATACACGGGTCTCAAGTACCTCTGGAACATTGGTGCAATGTAGATATGCCCTTCCAATCTATGTCTGGTATTTTCTATGGCAGCAACTCCTATTAATGATGTTCTTAGGCTACAACCAAACTAATACGTTTTTGTTGACAAAACCGTGTTTTGAGAGCAAAGCATAAACACAAGCATTTAAAAAAAAAAAAAGATAATAATAATTTCCGGCCATACTAACATACCTGAAAACGCATATCACATGACCATTCATGTACAGCATGCACAATCGGTGTAAACAGGAAAGCAGATTGTCTACTCTGCGGATGCTTAGTTCCAGAAAATATGAGTATCTTGTTTGATGCTTAAGATCATCCTCTGTCTTCCACACACATACACTAAAACAGGGACAAACGTAGTGGAAAAAAGCACAGCTAGCAAATGGAAAGTCCTCCGTGTTCATGTCAACCGCCCTCCTCAAAGCTGCAAACCATGCCTTCAAACGTCCGCTCCATAGAGATGTGACGAATCAGGGATGGACACGTTGTGACTCGACTGATAAGAGCCAATCAAGAACTTGGTTCTCTGGTTCTGCCCATCCACGCTAAAACGCAACCCTGGAGTTTTCAAGCTAAAACAGCCGGTGTAGTGTGAAGTCTAGGCATACACGTAGCAAAAGTAGTGCACAAATCTATTGCCATTCAGAAAAATGGTCTTGTTTGGTCATGCTTCTTACATTTTGTGAAAACTATAGTCTCAATGCAGTGATATAAAATCACAGTTCACACTTTGGAGGCAAGCAAAGGATGAAAAGGAGCTGAAGTTCAGCTTGACTTGACCTGAGCTTGGCTGGTGGTGTTTCCGCCCCTCACGTCTGTGTACACATCAATGAATCAATAATGTATTATACCGAGACTGACTTTGAGTCTGATACTGATATTAGCGTTGTAAAAAGTCTGATAGTTCTGTACTGCATTTCTTAACTGTACACCAATGTACAGAATCTGTAAAGAGCTCATGTCGGCAGAGGCATTGATGGATGGATGGCTTTTTGTTGATCGTGGCCTTAACAATTTTGTAGTTCATGTTTTTTTTTGTGCTTTTTTTGTATAATCAAGCGTTCCTTTATCGTAGTGGGGGTTTATATTGGAAATTCTTTCATACCGTAATATTCACCCTTCAATATAACACTGTACACTAAATCAGTTTTACTACCAGAGAGATTTAGTTTCGTTACTTTAAATCTGTGTCATGTGAAAGGCAATGTGACAATATTGATCCCTCCTGCCAAAAACAGGCCAATGAAGAGAGAAAGTCGGGAGATGTTGAGTGTTGTTAATATAACAGTCTGCAGAATTGAACCCAGACTAATAAAGATGCGTTTAGTTCCATTCAAGTCCTCTTGACTGCTGGTTTACATTCACTTCATAGTAAGCTCGTGTTGTAAGGGGTGAGAAGCTGTAGCAGCTACATGGGGAATATGATGGGCTGTGTCCGTCATGCTGAACCTGACCCCGGGAATCATTTGACAGGTGTTGTGGCCCAACACACAACTGTGTCTGGTCTGGAGAAGGGTGCAGGGAGTGCAAGTGTCTGTGGCATGTCTGCTTTGTGTCTGTCTGCGTCTTAAAGAAATAGAGCGGAGGCTCATTCCCTAAGAAGATATAGCATCTGCATAGAGCACTATAGTTCAAATTATCAATATCTAAAGGTTTTTTTTCCCAATGTATCTGTATCAAATGACTCATCATAACCAATTTAAACTGCTTTCTGGGATTCATTTCCTAAGACGATTATTCGATCATCAGAAAAATAATTGGTAGCGATTTGGATAATAGATCAATTGTTTTTAATTTATTTAACCAGATAAGTCAATTGAGAAACAGCTCTCATTTACAGTGATGACCTGGCCAAAAAGGCAGCAACAGGAAGGAAGTCGTTGCAAACTAATAAAACATAGAAACATCTCAATTAATCTCATACAAAAATAACAACATGAGATATATATATATATATATATATATATATATATATATATATATATATATATTAATAATTAATAAATAAATAAAAAGAAAAAAAAACACACACAAGTGTTCAGGTAGAAGCAAACGCAGAAACAGCTGCAGTGATCAGAGACTGTCGTTTGTAAAGAGCTATTGAAGGAGGGTAACGGAATGAGGGTTTTGGAGTTTTAGCTTCGTTTGCAACTCGTTCCAGTCGCTTGGAGCAGCAAACCGGAACGAGAAGCGGCCGAAGACTATGACGATAGAGAGCGGAGATATGTGGGGGTTTTTACCAATTCTAGTTTTATAGATCTGTTGAACGAGCCACTCCAAGTCAATATTTCTGATCAGGAGCTCTGAGAAACCAATGTCAAGACCTGATACATAGTATTATCAACATATTCCTCACTCTTGATTGTCATGGTGAGACTTTATATAAACCACTGATGGGTATTTGTTATGGTTTAATAATGACATGGTAGTCCATGTCTCAACATCCTCCCGCCTGTTGTGCATTCATAAACATGTCTCTTACTGCCATTATCACCTGGCTAAACATGGGCCGCAAGCTGAGTACCACTAAACGTTACTTAGCATCCTTTAGTCGTCGAGTTTGAAAAACTAATTTAACAGAGGCAAAATAGGCACCGGCTACCACATTGCCAAGGGGTCCACTGAACTTACCTTCACCCCAGCCCAACATTTCATTAAGGCTGTGCCAGACGGGTGTTCGTGTCGGGTTTGAATTTCAGCCCCACTCATAAACAGCCTGCTATATTAACTTGTTTAGGGACAGCTGCCTATGGTGTGGATCGTGCCACTGTGTGTGTGTGTGTGTTTGTCTGTCTATGTGTCAGTAAATTTGCTTAGCTGGCTTTGTGTCTGACTGTCCGTTTGTAGCTGTTACTGTGTTTTCTTTTCAAACCCAAACAGAATATTGTCAGATCTTTATGATCGGTACACAGTAATGTATCGGCTCACAACTGACAGTATACCAGTGGGAGAATGACAAAGCCGACTGTGTCCCTAGTGCTAACAGGGTGGCAGCCGTAGACGTACTACAGGTAAGGACCTCTTGTCCAGGCAGCTAGAAATGCTTTTGAGTTTTTCCTCAAAGGCCCCACGTCAGAACTACAATGAGTTTTGAGCCAGACGTGTTGAAAAAAAGTTGTTGTTTTTTTAAATATGGGATTGCGCCGTGTCACTGATTTAATAGAAAGTCTCGTTGCTGAAACCTAACCCAATGTGTTGTGAGACTTCACGCAAGTTGTCTTCTATTTGAATTCCCATTCCCGTCGTTTATCTTAGGACCTCACAAAATGCCACTCGCACATCCACGTTACTCCATGTGATAAAGTGAGGGTGGAAAAACCTCCAGCCAAGGACATCATTGAGCTTGACTTCTCTAATGTTTTTTTGTTTTTGTTTTGTTTGAAACATTGTTGGGATTGGATTAGCAATAGCGTTCTTGGCCAGTACTGCTGGAGACCTGCTAGCGCGTAGCATTGTTGGCAACAACGCTACCGGACTAAACTGCAAATGTAGGCAGCTGCTTCACTGCGGGACGGGACAATAGCTCACCCATACCTATGTGTGGGCTGCAAGAGGCTCCAGTTCCTTGGTAGAATCATGAGGCTGTAACGGGAGAAATAGGCTATATTGGTTTGAGATGGTTTCCGATGTGGAATGCCTGCAGTCTAATCCTCTGCTGACAGATAGGCCTACATGGCATCAGAAACACTCGCCCATTCTCTCCCACTCACATAGGCCAGCAACAAGAATGGCTGATAGATAGGTTTTATTCCAGGTTGCTGTCAGTAACTTTGGTCCACATCTGATTGTGGTTCTCATGTTTCCTGCAGGCTGCACTGTTGGTAAGGTTCCTGAATTCCCTGGTTTTCTTGTCATGAATACTTTCTAATAGATGTTAAGTGGAGGAAATTAGCTTTAATTGTCCCATTTGGCAGTGTCTGAAGAAGATTGTCTTGTCATAACATGTGGAGTGGATATCATTTGTACACTTCCTGATTACAGTCTCAAGGGGATTTGCAGGTGCCATATTATAAAAAATAATTCTCAGCGCCTCCACCCCTTTTTTTTTTTTTTTTTTTTTTTTTTTTTTTTTAGAAAACCACCCGTTTGATAAAAATAACTAAAAGCATCTCTAATCTGGAATTCTTGTACATTTAGTGATCAAAACTGTACAAAATGTACTTGTCTGCAATTACAGCCGTTACTGATCACCAGTTGCAGTTATGCTAACCACGGCACAGACGGGGGATTTTCCATCTCTGATGGATAAACAGCAGCTGTCATATTTCAGTTTAGCCTTTTCATGCCACCCTCAAGTCCCTAGCCCCCATCCCCAAGCTCCTGCTCACCTTTTGGTGAGGATACTTCATCTAAAGTGTAGCTTTACCAGCTAAGGATCTTATTGCATAGCACCCCACATGGAAAAGCATTTCCCACCTATTTTCTTCATGCTACCCACCCGCCTACCCAGTTTAAAGTTACACTGCCTTTCAGGTCTGGATCGCCACTCATCCCTTATGTGGCGGGTTCAAGAAGTGTGTTTCTGTTTGAGCAATGTTGATATTTGTTGCCATGGCACCATGTCTGAGGGGGATGTCCAGGAAGCGTGCAGCGAGGTGTTATTACAGGGTTCTGCACAGCTGGATGGCTCGACCAAACAGGAGAGTCGACACTTCAGCCCAGTTGGGTGACAGACTTTGCGAGGTTCAAATGTCTGTCTGGACACTCTGATGAAAGCCTCGTCACTTCAGTAGTTTTAGCATTGCACATTCTCTCATGCAAAATACAGCTTTATGGGTAGGCTCAAATCTATATAGCCAAAATATTTCTTCAATTATATTGTGTTATTATTTGTGTGTGTATACAGGGATCTCTCCAGCGTACTCAACTAGTTTTAAGTTAAAGATTTTCACATCTTAACGGTCAAAACATGATCCCACATAGCTCAATGCACCTACGGCATATTGGCTTACTGTAAGCTGTAAAGGAAGGTATGAGGGCCATGCAGTCAACACCCATAATGGTCCAGTGTTGTGCTTGCATGCCCTTGATACTTTATGTTAGTAATGAACACTATGTGTAATATAAATGTGTATATAAATGTAGAGCAATTGTAGGCTTATCTGTTGGCTGAGTTAATATTTGCCCAAGTCCTAAATTAATGGTTATAATCTCTTTCGATCCCTGTCAGTTACTGCAACCCCTTGAACATAAGTGGTCATCCCCTGTGGAAATACACTTCACACACTCGGGGCCCAACAGGGCCATCCATCTAATGATGGACAGATTCCATGTCAGTGTCTTATATCCCTCACAGAGATTTATCACAGACCTCTTCAAAGACATAAGGCCGTTAATGGGCGTGGTGGCCCATACTGGCCTGTAGTCTGGATCTCTTCTGCTGCTGGAAATGTCTTTGGGTGCAGAGTAGCACTTAGAGGTCTCATAAGGATAGCAGCCTGGTTATTGAGCTTGTATTGGGTCGCTGTTGACACCCAGTCACCATAGACAACACTCATTAAATCACAGCCGCACTTAAGAACGTCTTACCGAAGGCTAGGTGTCCAATTTATCTTATTTAGAGAAGTAGAGGTCTAGTAGAGAGGGTATCTTAGTAAGTGGCTTGTAAAATCTTCAACACCCCATCTGGAATCCAAGATGTTTCTGTCACATGTGGTGTTTTGAGCTGTACTCGACAGATTTATCAGACTGGCTGGTATTTTAGCTTATCACAGCTATCACTGTATACGTCTGCTGGTAAGTAACAAGAAGTTGCAGACAGAAATCCCAGAGACATGTTTGGGTAACGACAGCACAGTTTCTAAATGACCTCAGTTTTGTCCACTGGACAATTATTCAATAACCAGAGTAAAAGGATCCTCATCAAAATGCATTCACTTGTGAGATAATCCATTCTCCAATTCTCTTTCCTCTGGTGCCGTGACAGCTGAGAGTCACCGTCTGGTCCCTGTGCACCAAAGCTGTGTCTTACATCAAGTATCCCAAAGCATGTCAGAAAGGTCAGTCTGAGAATGATATTGCTTTATATGTTTTTTTTCTGTGGCTTATGATTGTATATGTATAACCATGAGTACCTGGGAGCAGGGCCGCTGGTCCGAGTGCCTCGGCATGCCCCAGGAATCGCATGCCATTCTTTACCTTGTGGCGCGACCCGGGGGTATGAGGCCAAACTATGGTCCTCTTCGCTGACAGCTGTGGCCCTCTTCAGTAAATGGGGCATGCTCTTCATAACAGGCCTGTCAGCAGCTTGGGGGAAAAATGATTGTCCATGACTCTCCTCATGCAATACTATGTCCCTCTGCGACCTGTGTATCCTCTAAACCCTCATATATATATATAATGTGGCCGTGATAGTTGCATACCACCGACCCGATGGTGCCGAAGTGTCGGATAATTACATTGGATGAAATAAACAGGAAGCCACGAGGCTACATATTCAGTTATGAGAATATATAATTGGCTTTTTTCTAGTTTTTTCTATTTCATGGACTATACTATAAGCATTAAACCTAACTAATGCACGTCCGTCTAGATGATTTATAGTTGGTGGTGGTTTGTTTGTTTTTTGAACATGTATTTGTTGTTACGGTGTACTTGTCATTGTAAGGTATCATACTTCTGATTAAATGCCATAACTGGTCTGGTTATAGCTTCCTCCTGTCATCTTCCACCCACAGGTATAGATTTCAGCAGAGATGGCTGCTACATGGCCTTGGCTGAACGCCGTGACTGCAAAGACTATGTCAGTGTGTTTGTGTGTGACGACTGGCATTTACTTCGGGTAAGTAAGTATTTTGCTTGAGTTTTATGACCGTGATTATACATTTGAGTCGGCAACAGTGAAGAAATCGAACTGTATGTGACGGTAGGAATATGATTTAGTAAAACATCTGAAAAATGATTTGCCACATGTCCTCCAAATATTCATTCCTTTTTCTGTAGGAAGAATTTATACAGAGAAAGGTACATTTTCTGTTAATTTTGTTTTATTTAACTTGACTCTCTCACAGCATTTTGAGACTGAGACACAGGACCTGGCAGGGTTGGAGTGGTCTCCCAATGGCTGTGTGCTGGCAGTGTGGGACAGCTGCCTGGAGGTGAGTCCTTTTCTTTACAGACATTCTCATTTCACAAGAGAACAGGACAGATTAACGACCTTGCTCGTTTTGTTGAGCAGGAACTGAAGTCTATCTGCTCCAGTGGATCAGTATTTAAAGCTCGGGTAGGCGTTCATTTTAGCATTTTTTGTTATATTTGTTTAAATTCTCTTTACATCCTGACAGCATCAATTCATCAAATGCTCTGACTAGGGTTGCCCGTTTTGGTTCATTTTAACTGGTCAATGAGCTTTGATGCTGCATTTCAAAGCGCTTTATCCATTTGGAGGTGAAGAAATTGTTTTGTTTTTGTTGTAAGTCTTAAAGGAATTCATAATTTATCTTGTTTTTTTATCGGCTTTGCTGTAGTTTATTTCCGCATTTAGATCAGGTCACAGGTGCTCCGATCAATCGGCCACCAGTGAGCCAGGCCGACACGCACTGGCCGCGGTGCTCGCCGCATCCTGTCTGAACAGCTCAATCTGTCCATAAAACAACCATAGACTGTAAATGAACCTACAGGCTGTATCCTCCCCACAGTACAAGGTGTTGCTGTATTCTTTGGATGGGCGGTTGCTGTCGACCTACAGTGCCTACGAGTGGTCGCTGGGTGTCAAGTCTGTGACCTGGAGCCCCAGCAGCCAGTTCCTGGCCATTGGCAGCTTTGATGAAAAAGTATGGACAAACTCTGTCAACATTGAAAAATAGGATCACATTATAGCTTGAAAGGACATAACTATTAGTCATGGTTGTAAAGCCATTAGCCTTCATATAGCACGCCACTGGTTTGGCATTACATTTACACTGCTCGAACATTGTCAGACGCACAATGGATAGTTTTAAAAGAAAAGATCATCTTGTGGTGAACACTAGATGGAGGCATCTCACCTCAGAATGGACACTGGTTGGGTGGTAAGGGGCGGAGCCTGAGAGGGTACATAGGAACACACCTGTACCTGTATGGGTTTGATTTTGTTTGGAAGTAAATCTCAGAGACTCCATACTCCTGTCTGTTCGTCTCATTTACACACTTCCACAGTGGTGACCCTAACGTGAGCTGAACAATGTCAGATAGTGAGGGTAACGCAGCTGCTGTCGCTCCTGCCGTGTATGCAGCGACAGTCAAGTTGCCCGAGTTTTGGCAGCATGACCCAGCCCCGTGGTTCCAACATATTGAGGCGCAGTTTCACCTCCGCGGGATCAGGGTGGAGGATACTAAATACTATCATGTGGTGGCGGCGTTGGATTCCTCCACTACTCGCCGGATGATGGGATTGCTGAGAGATCCACCTGCATTGGGGAAATACAACGCTCTCAAAACACAGCTGTTGCGCTTGTTTCAGCTATCGGACGAGGAGCGCGCAGATCGCCTGCTGTCACTCAACGGATTGGGGGACAGCAAACCTACTGAACTAATGGAGAATATGTTGGCACTGCTCGGTTCAGGTGACACCGCCTTTCTTTTTGTCCAACTGTTCCTACGGCAGCTCCCGACGCCGGTGCGCACGGCGTTGGCCACCTCGCCGTTTGTGCGCACCAAGGATTACCGTGGGCTGGCAGAGGAGGCAGACAGGATACTGCTGGCCTCTCGTCAATATGTGGCTGCGGTGTCAGACCCCGAGCAAACTGTGGCTGCTGTGTCGGGCCGGTCGTCCGAGCGCAGGGATCAGGCGCAAAGAGAGGACAGCGGGCTGTGTTATTATCATCGCCGTTTTGGCTCCAAAGCAAAGCGCTGTATTCCACCATGTTGTTATGGCAACCAGGGAAACGCCAGAGCCGGCGCTCGTTAGCGGCTATGAGCGCTGGCGTCATCAATGAGCTGCTGTTTATTGAGGACACGTCTTCTGGTCGGCGTCTGCTGGTGGATTCGGGGGCACAGAGGAGCATCCTACCTGCATCGGCCGTGGACGCTTTGGGAAATGCACATGGACCACCGCTGGATGCGGCTAATGGGACTTCCATTCGTACATTTTGCACCAGGTATGTCAAGGTGTGTTTCAATGGACATCAGTTTGAGTGGGAATTTATTATTGCTTCAGTGTCGGTGCCTATACTGGGCGCGGATTTTCTGTGTGCCCACAGACTGTTAGTGGACGTTGCGAATCGTCGGCTGATTGACTCTGTGTCCTTTGACACATATCCGTGCACACTGGGGGGTCCAGGGCCGCCTGCCCTGGCCAATATGCTTGCCACCGGGGATGCGTACCAGCGTCTCCTCTCTGATTTCCCTGCCCTGACTGTCCCCGCCTTCTCTGCCGCTGTCGCCAAGCATGGTGTGGAACACTACATCACAACTGTTGGGCCGCCAGTTTTTGCACGAGCACGCCGCCTGGACGCTGTTAAACTGGCAATAGCCAAGGAGGAGTTCTCCACAATGGAGCGGCTTGGCATTGTGCGCCGTTCTAATAGTCCCTGGGCATCTCCTCTCCACATGGTCCCCAAGGCGGACGGTAAGTGGCGCCCGTGTGGTGATTTCCGGCGCTTAAATAATATTACCACGCCTGACCGGTACCCGGTTCCACACATCCAGGATTTTTCTGTCCACCTGGCGGGAGCCACTATCTATTCTAAAATAGATTTGGTGCGTGGCTACCACCAGGTGCCGGTCCACCCACTCGATATTCCCAAGACCGCCGTTATCACCCCGTTTGGGCTGTTTGAATTCCTGCGGATGCCATTTGGCCTTAAAGGGGCAGCACAGACTTTTCAGCGGCTTATGGATTCCGTTCTGCGGGGTATGTCGTTTTTGTTCGTTTATCTGGATGACATCCTCGTAGCCAGCACATCGGCAGAGGAGCATCGGAGACATCTCCAGCAATTATTCGAGCGGCTCAACGAGCATGGATTAATTGTGAACCCGGCCAAATGTCAGTTTGGCCTGCCGGCAATGGATTTCCTGGGACATCGTGTCTCCCCCCAGGGGGCTGTTCCTCTACCCGCCAAGGTGGAGGCTATTGTTGTTTTCCCCCGCCCCCTCACCGCTAAGCCTCTCCAGGAGTATCTAGGAATGGTGAACTTTTACAATCGTTTTCTACCCCATGCGGCTCACCTGATGAGTCCCCTGTACGAGGCGTTAAAGGGGAAGAAAGACAGCGAGGACGTGGACTGGTCCCCGGAGCGGGTCCTGGCATTCGAGAACTCCAAGGTGGCTCTGGCCAACGCTGCCATGCTGGCACACCCATCGCCGGCTGCTCCTATAGCTCTCACAACGGATGCCTCCGATTACGCAGTCGGGGCGGTGTGTGAGCAGTGGGTGGCTGGCGCCTGGCAGCCCCTGGCCTTTTTCAGCAAGAAGTTGCGGGACAACGAGAGGAAGTATAGCACGTTTGACAGGGAGCTCCTGGCCCTCTTCCTCGCCATACGTCATTTCAGGTTCCTGCTGGAGGGCCGGGGGTTCACAGTGTTCGTTGATCACAAGCCCCTGACTTTTGCCATGGCCAAGATCACAGAGCCGTGGTCGGGGCGTCAACAGCGCCAACTTTCCGCCATATCGGAGTACACTACGGACATTCAACACGTGGCTGGTAAATACAACCGGGTGGCGGACTGCCTCTCCCGGGCACAGGTCAGCCCTGTGCACCTGGGCATTGATTATGCAGCCATGGCCGCTGACCAGCTCACGGACATGGACCTTCAGGCTTTCAGGACAGCTGTGACGGGACTGCGACTGGAGGATGTGGCGTTTCAGGACAGCGGCGCCATGCTCCTCTGCGACGTTTCCACTGGCCGGCCTCGCCCCATGGTTCCGACTGACTGGCGACGACGGGTGTTCGACACCATGCATGGCCTTTCACACCCGGGGGTGAGGGCGTCGGTGAAGCTGGTGGGGGCCAAGTTCGTCTGGCCAGGCCTAAGAAGGGACATTAGGCAATGGGCAGCCTCCTGTGTGGCGTGTCAGCGGGCCAAGATACACCGTCACACTAAGGCCCCCCTGGAGCCGTTTCTCATTCCGGAGAGGCGGTTTGACCATGTCCACGTGGACCTGGTGGGCCCACTTCCCCCGTCTCAGGGTTTCACTCACCTCCTCACTATGGTGGACAGGACCACCAGGTGGCCGGAGGTTGTTCCTCTGTCATCCACAATGGCTGCAGAAGTGGCTCGGGCGTTCATCTCTGCTTGGGTGACCCGCTTTGGCACCCCATTAGACCTGACTTCTGACCGGGGTTCTCAGTTCACCTCTGAGCTGTGGAATGCAGTGGCAGAGAGACTGGGTGTGAAACTCCACCGCACCACGGCATATAACCCGAAGGCCAACGGAATGTGTGAACGTTTCCATCGCTCCATGAAGGCTGCTCTCCGGGCCTCTCTCACAGACAGCAATTGGATCGACCGTCTGCCATGGGTGATGTTGGGCCTGCGTTCCGCCCCCAAAGAAGACCTGCAGGCCTCTTCGGCAGAGCTGGTTTTCGGTCAACCTCTGAGGGTCCCTGGGGAGTTCCTCCCGAGTTCCTCTACTCCTTGGTCCATTGCAGCTCACCAGTCCACCTTCCGGGATGCAGCGAGTGCTTTGGCCCCGGTTCCTACACATCACTGCCTTCCGCAGTCCTACATCCCAAAGGACCTGATGGCTGCCAGCTATGTGTTTATCCGGCATGAGGCTCACCGTTCTCCACTGCAGGCTCCCTACGACGGGCCTTTCCGTGTCCTTGAGGCGGGCCCGAAGAGTTTTGTCGTGGACAGGGGGGGGAAAAAGGAGCTGATTTCGGTCGACCGTCTTAAGCCTGCCCATGTGGTTCCAGACGAGCCTGTGGAACTGGCTCAAGCCCCACGTCGCGGCCGGCCACCTAAGTCTGCACCTGTCCCAGGCCCCCCGTCCGTTGGGACCCCTACTGGTCCCCGTCGACGACGGGGACGCCCTCCTGCCCCAACCCCTGCCCCTGCCGAGTTGCCTGTGACTGTGAAATATAGCCGTTATGGCCGCAGGGTCAGACCTCCTGAGAGAGACTATTGATACTGGGTGTAATGTTGTTTGGGGGGTTTGTACGGGGATAATGTAATGTTTTGCACATGCTGTCAATTCTGAAGGTTCTGGGGGGGCCTGTGTGGTGAACACTAGATGGAGGCATCTCACCTCAGAATGGACACTGGTTGGGTGGTAAGGGGCGGAGCCTGAGAGGGTACATAGGAACACACCTGTACCTGTATGGGTTTGATTTTGTTTGGAAGTAAATCTCAGAGACTCCATACTCCTGTCTGTTCGTCTCATTTACACACTTCCACAATCTTTTCATTCAGCTTCTTCTTTGTCAAAACCGGTCACTTATATTATCCACAATGCAGCTCGAGCAGGGACAGTTTAGTCAGAGATTCAGATGTCATGCTAGGAGCTAATGTAGCCTCAAGCTGCTCGTCTCAAGCAGACATAAGGAACAGGGAACAAAGGTCACTTCATTTTTAAAATTGGTGGAGCTCAGAGAAATGGGCTCATTAATTTCTGCAAATAAAAAAATTGTATAAACTTTTAAGCGTGGATATGTTTTGACATATTCCTATAATATGATTTGTTTTGTTATCAATATCTGTTCAAAGTAAATGACGAGACTTTATTACCCTCGTGTCAGGTGCGCATCCTCAATCACATCTCGTGGAAGAAAATCACACAGTTTGATCACCCGGCGTCCATCAACAACACAAAAGCAGTGAGTATCTCCCAGCATTCATGACGAGCCTTGAAGGTATTGCAGTTCAATTATTAACTGTTTGTTGTGTTTCAAGGTTGTGTATAAGGAAGTGGAGAAGAGGACAGCTGTTGGCACTGATGACCTATCGCTACACAACATCACAATGGGCACCACCCTCTTCAACACCCAGAGCAAATGTATGTCAGCGTTTTGAAGAGAGTAATCTAAAAGCAGTATTTGACTAAAACTACAGAGGTCAATGAACCAATTTTGTCATGCTATAAACTCAATTTTTTTCTGCTTGACTACTCCAGACGAGATCTGCCCAGCGCCAGTCCAGATTCCTGTGGTCAAACCAGACCCGGACCGAGCCAACCCCAAGATTGGTGTCTCTACTTTGGCATTCAGCTCAGACAGTCGCTATCTAGCCACCAAAAATGGTAAAACTTCTCAGCTGTTCAAGTTTACTGTCATTGTGAACCCAAGTGTGTTCCTGCGGACCCTTAAAAAGTCTTAAAAGGCTGTCTTAGTCTTAGTTTAATACTGATGCATCTATGTCACCTGCATAAGTAAGCGAGACCATCAGAGGGAGTGCTTGTTAGATGAAATCATGCAGGTCCCCCAGAAACTCCTTCAGCTCAGACTGAGAGGTCTTTTACAGGGACGTTGGTCCACAGGGGCTGCCAAAATCAACACAAAAAAAACTTTGTAACTTTAAATCCTTAAAATAATTGGTAACATCTGTTTTTAATATAATTTCTCGTATGCATCTTGCATTAACGTCACGCAGATGGTTATTGTTAGACTAAACATTTGAGCAAAATTGTCCCTACCCCAAGTAATTGTTTTCTTCAAATGTGGTTATTGAAAAGTTGGGCTTAACTTTAATTACAAATGGCATTAAAACAAATCTTTAAAAGTCTTCAATCTAACTTGCCGTTGGTAGGCAGTTGGCTGCTGTATACTCTATTATATGTAAATAACAGTTTCCACATTTTTGGTCATGAACTTTAGTGTTAACTTATTTTTGCTGCAGTGCTAGTGTTTCATGGCTCTATAACATGCGTCTGTGTTTCTCTGACTTCAGACAACATGGCCAGTGTTGTGTGGGTGTGGGACATGCAGAAGCTGAGCCTGGTGGCTGTGCTTGAGCAGACATCGGCTGTGCGTTGCTTTCAGTGGGACCCCCGACGGCCCCGGCTGGCACTGTGTACAGGCAACACCAAACTCTACCTCTGGTCCCCGGGAGGCTGCGTTTCTGTCCAAGTCCCCACTGAAGGTAACGAGCTGGGCCACTAAGAGTTGAAACTGGCAAGCAGCTGGAATACACAGCTTTATGATGGTGCTCTCAGATCGAGAAGAAGGCCAGTGCACTCTAACATCTCTAATGACTAACCCTAACCCGGGAAGACGACCCGCTCTGTATGTACACATAAATGGCTCATTCTAAGGTAAAGGTAACGCAACAATTCTCTCTATTCTGCCAGGTGGTTTACAGGTCCAGGCTCTAAACTGGCACTGCAGTGGAGACTCTCTGATCCTGCTCGGGAAGGAGCAGCTGTGTTTGTGCTACATGGACATCGACCAGGAGGACAAGTAAATAACAAAGAAGAATAACTTGATTCCAGGTCTAAGTTATTTGGCAATACACACTTGGCCGGTAATGTGTTACGGTGACGACGAAATGACCGGCGAGCACACTCAAAATCTCAACTTTCACATGCTGAATTCCAGCTTCTCGTCAAGTTTTTAAGGCCCTCAGTGCAGGTTACTGGGATGTTTCTTTTCTCTTCAAGTCGAAAACATGAAAAAGCTGCCATGACATTCCTCCCGAGCGACAGATGTGTACTGAAAAACTAGTTTTGAACACTGTGAAAAGATAGAGGTTTACAAAGTTTTATAGAGTTCACTGTACTTAAGTATTTTGTATGTGTTTTACCTTGAAATTGTGTAATTATTTTGAATAAATTGTCATAAATAAACAGCTTACGGTGAGTTGCTAAAGTTTGTACATCTAAATCTTTCAGTTTATCAAAAAGGTTTGTGTACTCGGCCCAGGCACTTCATGATTGTAATAAGTTTTCTCTCTCGTAAATTAAATACGTCAGAACTGACAATGAAATATTTATTTTCTGGAAGCATTCGTGAGTTTACTGCAACAAAATAACAGCAGATAAATAAAACTCATAGTATTCACAAATTTGAAGATATTCCTTTTTAAAAAACATCTGTCATGCAAACGTAACGTGCAGGAAACATGCAAAAGTAAAGACACAATTATTCATCGGCATTGTTGAGCATGAAAATATGGCCTGGTAACTTTGGTAACACAACAATTCTATATTACAGGATGCAGTTTAGGGAAAAAAAACACCTCAATCTTGTTCACAAGATATATATACAGACAGGTTGTGGTTGAGGAAATGATGTAAAGCTTTGTCTGCGTGAATTTCATTTAGTAAGCCATCGTTTATTCCCACTGCAGAGATTAATGCAGCCGAGTGCAAATGTGTGCCTAAAACGAGTGCAGGACCTTTAAGGCAACTTAACAAACGTAAAGACACGGTTTACAAGTTCATGTTGCATAAAATATCTGTAACGTACAACATTTAGCTATAGTAGCTAAAGCAGCGCTCCTTGTGGAACATGAGCTCCATCCTCTGAGCAAAGACATGAATAAGCAAATGTAAACATGGAGAGCACAACACTGGCCAATAAGAGAAGAAGGTCACAACATGTAGTTCATCATCTCCACTGATCAAGGTTCATTGACACTCAAGAGTTTATAATAATCATGTAAGATGACCGTAAAACTAAATCCCTCCATCCATAAGCTGCTATGCCATTCCGCGAAGCCCTGTGATCAGAATAATGCAATCCTTCATGTCAAACCTTTTATTAATGGAGCAAATATGGAACATATTCTTAGCTGGTGTTTTGGTTTCACTGTATTTGTCACTGCTCTACTCTGGTCGGCTGGTTTGCTGTAGAAACGAGCCCAAACAAAGCACATCCGTGAAATAACGACCCCGACCAATAACGTCATTGTTTTTGACTGTCTGTCAATCAATGGTTAAACAAGGAGCATGAGACTACAACAAGCTCACTCTAGAATAAGACACAGAAGTAATGAATTAATGTGCTTTCTCCTTTGTCTCCGACTTATGTCACATGTGCATACACTCCTGCGGGCCTACGTGTGGGTATGGCAGATTTGCGAGCAACTCTTTGCAGGAAAGGTACTCGTGGTGCAACAAAACAAAACGAAAAAACACGACAATCCATGCAGTGCTGCGCATTATTCACCTACAGTAGGCTGACCACTTTACCGCACCAATTTAGGAGGTGTGGCCATCTCAAGGGCTCAACTTACACACACAGATTGCGCATTACACTGTAGTGGAGCGAAACCTTCTCTCAGACAGCGCAGTGTAACACAGACACATGGGTTGAATTCAGTTGTAATTTTGAGAAACTTGTTGATTTTTAGAAGCCAATCTTGCCCCGGGTTATGGAGTAGCCCAACTTGGCCTCATTGTTGATGAAGGACATGATACCTAGATAGGTCTCGATGAGCAGGGGTCTCTCCAGGATCAGGACACCGTTAGCCCGACCGGGGATGGGGTGCTCCCTGTGGGCTTTCTTCACTGCCTGCACCAGCTGGGTCCTGAAGTTGTCCAACTTGGTAAGAAAAAGAACATGAAACGGAAACACCCCTCCAAAAAACTTCCAATCAATTGTTAGTTTATATCAATAATAACACGCAATATCTAGGATTAAAGAAACATCTTCTGGAGCTACTCACAAGTGTGGAATAATGGATATACTTGAGAATTTAGCTAAAATGATCTTGCTCCATATATTACATGTCACAATGCTAATGGCTCTGAAGGGGAAGATTTACAATTTTAAATAATCCATTGGATGATGACTCAAAATGCATTTTAGTCTCATCCGATTAAAGAGATTATACCTGGCAGAGAGAGGCCACCGTCTCATCAGCGTGGGCCATGGAGTGCTCTGTGAGGGTGGCGTAGGGCATGTCTGTAGACCAGGGGTTCCAGCGGTTTATGAACGAGGCCCGAGGACGTTTGTCCCACTGGACACGAATCCCGTAGCCCTCTCTCCTGTAAGAAAACACGTCGGTGTAAGAGCCGTCGGAATCTTAAGAATCAGCCAGCTACCAAGTCACCAAGCTGAGCCACGCATGTTTAGAGAAAGAGACGAAAGAAAAATCGGAACATACAGCCTTTAATCGCTTATCATTTATTACATTTCATCTCTTCATTCTGAATGTTACAACGCTTTCAATTTGTGAACCGTTCTATACAGTAGAGGTTATAAAACAGGCTCGCATACTTGTTCAGGGATTTGGGCGGGAACTCAAACTCGCCCACTGAGATGGTGTCTACAGCGTTGAGAGAGATCCTGACGACCTGCTGACACAACAGGTTGATGAAGTCGTACTTGCACACCAGCAGCGACCTGTGCACACACGACCAAAAAATGTTATTGTGTTGACAAACCATGTCATATTGTGGTTATATTTAACAAAATACAGTTTTTGACTTACCTATCAGTTATAAGCACGAGTCGCTCCCTCTCATTGTTCCAGTGGTCAATCCTGCAGAAACACACAAAAATTGACAAATTGGCCAGCTGCTTTGTAAAGCACAGTTACTCAGTTTACTTGGTTCACTCTGTTGCATTGTTAAAAAAAAGATTAATGTGTAAATCGACAAGATAATGAGGGGGAAAACGATCAAATCTGTGGCTCCCATTTAATATAATTCGCAGCTCGATTAGAAAACAAGATCCTTAAAAATCGGACAGCTCACTGTAAACAAACATGTACTCTGCAGCTTTAACAAATCTACAGCTGATGTGTCCGAAGGTACATTAGGCCCCCACAGTGCACACAGCAGCTCATCTCACAACAGCCGCCCCGTGTTTCAGGCTGATAATAAACCAGTTACATGCTGCTGGGATACTCACTCTGCGAGCAGCCAGACGCTGAGCACCTCTCCATCCTCAGAAGGGAGTGCCACGGTCCTGATGTCGCTCACAGCCTGCTCAATGGTGCCTGGCTGAGATCAGCATCACACAACAGGACTCATCAGCATCACCCATTCCTCCCTGTGGTGTGCTGGTGTAGCTTTGACAATGCACTGCTATTTAAGCATGGTCTGTTAACGGTGCCGTTTATTTATCACACGTATCTGTTGTATTGAAAGGGGCTATTTTTAAAGAGGCATGCAGAATCAACGAATCAAATCGGCTGTGGTGTGTGGATTCACTTACCCTGAACACGAAATAGTCCTTCACTTTCGCTTGCATAGTGGGGTTATGCACATGGAAAGGCGTCAGCGTTTGTAACGGGGGGCAGCAGGCCACGGAGGCTCCGTGTCCGAGGCTTCGTCCGGCCTCCGGCGGCGTGAAGGCAACCTCGACCCCCTCCTCGGCTTCTGCAGAGTGGAGAATCGCAGCGCCCGGACTCTCCGGCTCCACCGTGTCGTTCAGCTGGAGCATGGTGCAACTAACGGTGTTCCGAGGAGCTCCCCAGACAATGTGCGCCAAGTGTTAGATAAGACGATGTCCCTTCGAAGATGCAGTCTCGCCCATTGCGCACGGACAATGTTTTGATTGTGAGTGCTGTGAGGAAGCAGTGCCCTCTTCCTTCACTTCCCCCCTTTGATTTCCTTCCTCTTAAAGGGACATCATGTTTTAACGGAGCTAATTGCGGAAACAGGTGTTCAGAGTGGATGAGCGCACTTTTTTTAATTGTCAGTTCTATGATGACTAAATAATCCAAATTGACCAATTTGATTTGATTCCACACATCCTATTAACCTACAATTATGTGGTTGTGATGTCTCCATATTTAGTCCTACACCCTCAGCCTGCCTCAGTGTTTTTATTGGCTCATGTCCAGCTACAAGGGTTCAGTCATTGGGATCTGGCAGGAGCGGGATTGGTAATTAGTATAATACATTCAATTGTTGATATCAATACAATTACTATCAATAGGATCATTCATGTATATTAATAATAACGGGGCACCACCCTGGCATCAGGGACTAATAACCAAACTGGATGAAGTCTCAAAATTGGTGTTCACTTAAAATGTCAACAGTTAATGTTAACAGTGAACGGTTGAATACCAGCACTGACTATAACAACCAGCTGATACTACAACACATATGCACATATTGCAAAGTGACCATAATTGTCTGCACAATTACTGCTCAATTTTGATCAGACTTCTGATCAGAAGTCTTCCCAGATAATGACAAGCAGGGTTGCCCTAAAAGTGTGTGCAGTAGCATGCAAGAGGCCTTTTTCTTCTACTGTCCAGTTAGGACAACACATTCTCTCTCCCAACCTGTCAAATATCAACGCCTTTGTCACAGGTTATAATCTTACAACCTCCATTTTCAGTTGTGAAGCTCTACATTTAGTAATATTATGACATGATGACTTAGCACTTATGACAGATTTTTGGGATAGACCTGGTAATGTCAGTTATGAAAATTGAGGCTGTGGTGAAGATCACATAAACTGCACACATGACTGCTGCTTCCTGCCAGTTGATGTTTTAGTAACATTGTGTTATTGTTATTGTTCTTACAAAAGTCTGACTTTACTGTGCTGGGTTTATTGAGGAAGCAAAGAGAGAAAACTGTTCTTTATTACTCCTCTAACTTGGGTTTCTGGTAAGTCTTTGCTTATCTCTGTCAATCAACAACCTCAGGGAGGTCACACTATCTCACTGTGTCATCAATGTTTGAACAGATAGACAGTAGTGTGCTGTAAGTAATGATTCTTATCAAAAGGGTGTCCTGCACATGTTTCTGATGAACTGTTGTGATTATCAGCAGAGGACATTATTTAAGGCTGGGATTAACACAGAAAGTACAGAAGACTACAGAACTGCATACATAGACTGCCACTTTGAGAATGGAGATGACAATGTGTTTTCCACTGTTGCTGCTGATCTGCTCTCTCTCCACAGCTCAGCTTCAGACAGAGTCTGACAACGAAATTATTCCACATGGAAAGCAAACCGAATCCCAGGGAAGAGAACCAACAAATGCCTCTGACCGCCAACAGACCTGCACACAAGACATCAATGCTGTGCTGAGAGAGATGAGCGCCACGTTGGCTGAACAGAGGGTGGAGATGAGGCACTTACAGAGAGAAAATGAAGGTGCTGTAGGATGTTAAGTTGTGAGGAAGTACTTGCAGCACGAACCACTTTGTTATTACAGAACGGACCGAAATAATGTTTACAAAAAATATGTCATTGAATCTAATTGTTTACCCTTTTTTGTTTTTTGTAGCCCAGGCAGCCAAGCTGAGAGAACTGGAGTTACAAAAGACTGAGTTGGACAAGCTGAAGCAACAGCTAAAAGGTACAAGTATATATTGAGCAATGCTGAATTGTTTTACCTCAAAATGACATATTAGAGACAATATGAACAGTATAAGACTTTTCCTACATATATACACAGGATTTGAATAATGCATGTTTCCCAATTTTTCTGGACTGTTTTAAGTAATTTGTTGGAACAATATACAGGTTTCAGTGGCGAAAGCACACCCTAATGAAAACAATGACGATGAAATACGTTTAACTGTCAAAGATTGTTTTCATTTGAGACAAAAATGTATTTCACATCGCACCTATTCTAATTCATTTCAGCACAGGCAGCAGAGCTGACCAACACGAGAGCAGAGCTGATCAACATGGCAGAAGAGCTGATCAACATGACAGCCAGGACAGATGTCACAGAAAACCAGGTGGAGGCTCTGAAAAGAGATAATGAAGGTAAGATAAAATAAGCTATTTGAACAGTTTGGTTGTAATGGATCATTTAAACCCCTATCTAGAATGGTGATAATAATAATACACAGAATAATGGTGTGTTTTTAATAGAAAACAATCATCAATTTAGAAAAAAGCTCATTATCGTCATGGTCAATGTTGTCATCATCACTGTAACATCATTCTGTAAAATGAGTATGTTTCTCTCTCTCTCAGTCAAACAGGTGGCTTTCTCAACATCTCTGTTGGCTTCAGGCTCAGGAACTATCGGACCATTTAACACACACACTCCTCTGGTCTTCAGATACGTTGTCACAAACATCGGAAATGCCTACAACCCAAACACAGGTACTTTAATTCACAATTTTAAATATTTATTGACTTTTTTGCTGTGTGTGCTTCAACCACATCATAAACAGATAATTCCCCATTCACTGACAAAACTGTCCCACAGGTTTGTTCATTGCACCGGTAAGAGGAGCCTACCACTTTGAGTTCTACATAGGTGCACATGGACATGCTTCACATCCTTCAGCTGCTGTGTTGGTCAAGAACGGAGAGCATATTTTTATAGCATATGAGTATCAGCCGTCCCATTTTAGCAAATCTGGTAATGGTGCCACGCTGCTTCTAGAGGTCGGAGATGTTGTGTTTTTGCGTCTCTGGAACAACGCAAGAATTTTTGACAGTGAAAATCATCATAGCACCTTCAGTGGTAATCTGCTTTTCACCATGTAAAAGAAAAACAGGTCTTTGTTTTCCTCAGTTTAAGATTATCGTGTACACTGGAGCCACATATCAGAAAATGACGTTATTTTTTCCTGTATATGAATGCTGATTGACAACCCTGCATCAGAACAATCTTCTTCATTAGAAAAGGTTCATTCATTTTTCATCCGCATGTCTTTACAGATTTGCATCAAAACACGCAGTCATAGACAGTGAGGGAATACTTGTGCCAGATGTTTTGTTAACATTAGATCAAGGGAGTGTCGTAATAGTTGAGAAACGTGTGTAAATGTTCAGAAATCCCATCACTTATCTCACATTGTTAAGAAATTCTAAACAAAGTCCTCTAACTTCACCTGGATCCAGATAAACACCAGAACCTACTTGCTCAGCATCACCACAGCATCCAACCAAACAACCTCACTTTCACTGTCTGATTGTTCTTTACTTTGTTCGAGAGAAACTCAAACTGTCTGGTGCTGTTAGTGTGAGAGGGGACATTCCCTTTATTCCTTCAAATGCATGATACAGTCGCTGTGGTTTTTATTTGTAAGTACCGATTATCTATACAAACAGGAAAACTGTATCAGTACCAGCTAATTATAGTCTCATTCACAGTATTTAGCCTGTAAATGAAACTTAATGTCAAAGCTTCATGTCAACAATAATTTCTACATGTTGTATTCACTGTATTATTGTTATATTCTCTACATTTGAATAAAAGCATAATGATATCACTACATTACTATCTCTGGATGTTTCTTCAACACTTGGTAAATTGTGTTTCGAAATAATATATTTTCTAATTGTAGCAGAAAATCAAATAAATGTAGAATGAAGTAAGTATTATTGAACAAGGGTAACCCACGACTCAAACATCAATACTTTTTTTACATTATGTATTATATATTGTGAGTTAAACTGACTGTGTGGGAGTCATTGAGATTATCGTGACCCTGTTATTCAATACACAAGTAGTTAAATCTAGTGTTTTGATCTCTACTTTTATAACTTTAATTTTCCTGTTACATTTTGTTCTGCCTGTTCATTCACTATCAAATTGTTACTAATTGTTATTGTACACAGAGTTGTTGTTGTCACATAAATTACAAGCTCAGTGAACACTCATTGATCCAGTTTCAGTTAAGAAGCTTTACACTTCGAGGTCATATTGCTGGCTGCTTATGCACTCAGGGAATAAAGAACAACTGAACTGAAGTTTATAAAAATGTAATGTTAATTGATATATGTTTAGTTGAGAGAGAGAGAGGGAGAGAGAGAGAGCAGCACATGATGCAGAGGTGAACAAAGCATGCACTACATCACATTAACTGTCTAAAAAGTGAGTGAGTGAAAGAAATCCTTTTAATTTTCCACGAGACTAATATTAACATACAGCTGTTGAAGAAGTACTCGGTTCTAGGATATTTTCCTGAAGTAAAAATAGCAATACTACAGTGTTGAAATACTTACAAGTAAGAGCTATGCATCCATGATATTAATCAATTGAAAGTACAAAATGATGAACATCATTATAAAAGTAAATGTATTGCAGAATGGCTAATTTTAGAATAATTATATTGCTATATCTATAATTATCGATGCATTAATGTGTTACGTGCTCATTTCATTTATTTTATATACTTAATAATCTGAATCTTTAGACCTGGTAATGTCTCCTCCTCTAACTTGGGTTTCTGGTAAGTCTTTGCTTATCTCTGCCAATCAACAACCTCAGGGAGGTCACACTATCTCACTGTGTCATTAATGTTTGAACAGATAGACAGTAGTGTGCTGTAAGTAATGATTCTTATCAAAAGGGTGTCCTGCACATGTTTCTGATGAACTGTTGTGATTATCAGCAGAGGACATTATTTAAGGCTGGGATTAACACAGAAAGTACAGAAGACTACAGAACTGCATACATAGACTGCCACTTTGAGAATGGAGATGACAATGTGTTTTCCACTGTTGCTGCTGATCTGCTCTCTCTCCACAGCTCAGCTTCAGACAGAGTCTGACAACGAAATTATTCCACATGGAAAGCAAACCGAATCCCAGGGAAGAGAACCAACAAATGCCTCTGACCGCCAACAGACCTGCACACAAGACATCAATGCTGTGCTGAGAGAGATGAGCGCCAGCGATGAGAGCATATTTTTATGGCATATGAGCATCAGCCGTCCCATTTTAGCAAATCTGCTAATGGCACCACGTTGCTTCTAGAGGTTGGAGATGTTGTATTTTTGCATCTCTGGGCGAACACAAGAATTTATGACAGTGAAAATCATCATAGCACCTTCAGTGGTAATCTGCTTTTCAGGTCTTTGTTTTCCTCAGTTTAAGATTATCGTGTACACTGCAGCCACGTATCAGAAAATGACTTTTTTCCTGTATATGAATGCTGATTGACAACCCTGCATCAGAACAATCTTCTTCATTAGAAAAGGTTCATTCATCGTTCATCATGAAGCACTCTATACACAGCCCAGAGGATAATCCTGCAAAATGATTTTTATTGTTAATTTATTTTATTGTATGTAGAATAGTTCAAGTGCAAACAGTAAATGAACTTGAAGGATTTTACTTGTGATAGCTTCGTGGTGTCATTGTCTTGACAACAATGCCAAGTCAAGGTAAATCAACTCTTTCTTATCACAAGTCTCAACATTCTAGCCTGAACTATTCACCCAAATAGTTTAAGAAGCTTTTATTTAAATACATATATTGATAATATCATGAATCATTACAATGTTTGCGCCCATTGGCAGTTTACTCACGATCACTTGTGGGAAAGTGGCAGAAATATGACTTTATAACAGTAATATATTATGTTCATTTTTTAGAATATTTGTTTATTTATTGAATTTAGCTCTTCTTAAATTGATCGCAGGAGCAAGCACGTTTGAAAACGCGCAACTTTTACTTTGAAGGCGAGCTGTCTCTGTTTACAGCTCTCGACTTCCTTTCCTCAATTTTCATGATGAAACTTAGCTCATGGAACAAGCTGCTGTTTTGGTGCGCTGACTTGCACGTGTTCATTCAATGCGACAATAACACAGGCAAAGCGTCAAATGAATTATACTTCGTGCACGGACAACTATACTATAACTTATGTTTTACTTTATTCGAGATCCTATAAGATGACTATAAGATATTTTTTTCTTGACTTTTTTCTTACTATAGCCTACTATGGCTTTTTATGACTTTTTTGACATACTATACTATTACTTTTTTCGACGACTTATTTATCACTTTTTTCGTCTTACTATACTGTGACTTTTTTCGACATGCTAAACTATGACTTTTTAAAATGATTTCTTTCAACATATACTTTACTTTTTACAACTATACAATTACTTTTTTTTATGAATTATTTCAACATACTATACTATGATTTTTACGGCTCTTTTTTGACATACTACACTACTCTATTGTGACTTTTCATTACATTTTTTGACAGTATACTTTGTTATGACTTTGTTTTTTACATATACCCTGACTTTATAATCTGCAGAGTGATCAACAGTGGAGTTTCTCACTATGAGATGTTTGAGGCCCCCCTACATGAATAGAATTAAGGATTCAGGATGATAGAGTTTGTTAAAATGAAGAGAGATGGTGAGCGCTGTATGGAACCCTTTTAACATATATTACTATGACTAACAATTGTAGGATTCTGCGGAATCTATGAGAAATGTTACGGTCAGGTATTGTTCCTCAAATTATTTTTTACTTGTTTGAACATTTTGTAAACATTTGTCTCTTTGGAAATATTGTGTGTTGAGAACCCAGACAGGTCTGAATCTGAGTTAAAAGTATAAGATGGCGACAACGATCGCCTACAGCATCAGAAGTGGCGTAGACACAGGACTAAAGTGCTAAAGCTCTGGTTAAATTCATGAATTCATGATACAGTAAATAGTGTGTGTCAAGGTCAAGATGAACAATATAAATATTAATAGAATATAATGTTTTTCTACATAATCTACCACATTTCAAAACTATAAAGATACTTAATGTTTTGACATTTGGCCTGATATTGATTTGAGTGTAAACAAAATCCAATAACAATATTTTGGCCAACATGTACTTGTAACACAATTCTTCTTGATAATAATTCTTTATATTTGGTTTTTTTTAAATTTTTTACAAAAAACAGTACAGTACGATTACCTCAAACATGTATGTTTGGTGTTCGTTGTTGCAATTTCTTGTCAATTAAAGGCAGACATATATGCATATAATATCAGCCATGTTGAAGTATTGGTTGGGCTGTATTATAGATCATTTAATTCCAACTTCTGTCCTCACGTGTAGGTCAGACTGGCTGTTACTAGTGTGGAATACATCGCTGAGAGCGTGAGCAACAACGAACTGGTGCGGGGAAGTAAAGAGTGTCGACCGATTCTCACCAGGGCCCTGCTTGACCTCCACACAAATATCTTCTCTGACTCCCGCCCACGACTGCCCCCTGCCATCCTGTTGGCTGTTGGAGGCTGGAGCGCTGACAGTTCCACAAATATCATCGAGGCGTACGATATCCGTGCTGATCGCTGGGTCAACGTACCAAACAATGAGGAGAACACTCCCCGGGCCTACCATGGCGCAGTTTTCCTCGATGGATCAGTTTACTATGTCGGTGGCTTCAACGGTGTTGAGGAGTTCAGCTCTGTGCACCGGTTTGACCTGGGCACGCACACCTGGCAGGAGGTGACACAAATGCATTCGAGCCGCTGCTATGTCAGCACAACTGTGATGGACGGGTGCATATATGCCATGGGAGGTCATGATGGACATGAACGACTCAGAAGTGCTGAGCGCTATCAGCCCAGAATCAACCAGTGGAATGTAATTGCTCCAATGCATGAGCGGAGGAGTGACGCCAGCTGCACAACCATCAATGGCAAGGTGGGTGGAGCTATTAAGAGCAGCTCTGAAGAGAGTGTTGCTGGGATGACATATCTTTGTAGGCCAACCCTGAAAGTTAGCATCGCAGTGGTTCCTTCCACAAAAGGCTGATGAGATGTTGGACTATTGCAGAAAAAAATGCTCTGTGGGCAAACACAAGTTTAGGATAGTAAATGCAAACATTTAAAAAGACAACATTTGGCTAAAAGCAAATGAGTGCGAGTATACACTGGTGGGCCAGCTGATCATTGTTCGATCAATATTTTTTTGAATCGTTGTCCTCAGTGGACTCCTTCAAAAGATTACTTATAACCTCTTAAATTCTCTCCAGGTATACATTTGCGGTGGCTACAATGAGAGTGGACGCCTGTCAACGGCGGAATGTTACGACCCAGAGACTAACCAGTGGACACTGATTGCCCCCATGAGCAGCAGGCGCAGTGGACTTGGGGTCATTGTCTTTGCAGACCGTGTCTTTACAGTAAGTACATTGCACACTGCTCATACGCACATAACACAGAAGCACTCTGAAGAATGAAAAATATGTTGCTGGGAGAGGTTTCAAATAGAGTGAAAACTGACGTATTTGTTTGACATCATTGACTTTTCATTGCAAATGTAAAGCGTTGTACCTCTGATATGTCCGGAGGTTTGTCCCTAAAAACGTTGACATTGAAGGCAGTGATGTACTGATGTAATGTAAGTTAGAGCTGATTCTTATTGTTCATTTTTCAAGTGTTCTCAAGTGTGAAGGTTTGCTTTTCTTTGTTTTCCACGATAGTAAACTGAATATCTTGTTTTGGATTTTAAAGTTTTCATCAATTCAAACAACGACAATTTTAATTTGTCAACTTGTATATTGGGAAACATCAACAATCAACAGTTTTGCATAAAAATGTTTGTGTGAACTACCTTCTACTTTTTTATGATAAATACTATGTGACTTCCGGTCAGCTTCCCCTCCTTACAAGAGTGCTGCTATAAACTGAGAAACAAAAACAGAAAAATAGTGGAAGCAGTGCCGACTTCTAAATCACCTTTACTCTTAAAGGTTGGCGGTTTCAATGGAACCAGCCGTCTGGACACTGCCGAGGCCTACGACCCCCACACCAACACCTGGCACGCTGTGCCCTCCATGCTGAACTCCCGCAGTAACTTCGGCATCGCAGTGATCGATGACCGTCTCTTTGTTGCGGGGGGCTACGACGGCTCCACCACCATCTGTGAGGTCGAGTGTTTTGATGCCGAAACATGCGAGTGGTCTGATGTCAGGAGCATGGAGAAGTCCCGCAGCGCCCTGAGCTGTTGCGTGGTGTACGGACTCCCTAACTTGGCCGAGTACTCTGCCCCTCGTGGTACCCTGCCATTGCCCGATGTAGAGGAGGATGAAATGGAATAATCCACCTGACTATGAGCTGTATTGTTCTGTAAATAAATGTATCAAATCACAGCAGTGCGACTGTAACTTCAGTCATAACAGTTTTTAAGTTTGTGTGACAGCTTTGTGCGACCTCACTATTAATTCGAGAAAGAAAACATTTTCGCCTTGGAGAAGAATCAGAATATCACAAAGTCTGTCAAAGTGAGACTTGATATTAGTTCACAACAGCATGAACATTGATGATTCTGTGTACTTCATCCGTGTTTCATGCAACACAAACACTACGTTACTCCAGAGTCTACTTTTTTCAACGTACTAAACTATGACTTTTTGGGGACTTTATTTCGATATACTGTACTATGACTTTTTAGAAAACTTTCCAGAATTTTTTCTGACTTTTTTGGACTTACTATGCTTTGACTTTTTAATGACTTTTCGACATACTATACTATGACTTTTTTGGGACTTCTTTTCGACATACTATACTATGACTTTTTTGGGACTTCTTTTCGATATACTATACTATGACTTCATTCTTTTTTTCGACACACTATACTATGCCTTTTCTCGACATACTATACTATGACTGTTTTTGACATGCTATACTATAATACCGAAAAAGTTGTAATATACTAAGTCGAAAAGTCCGAAAAAAGTCATAGCATAGTATGTCGAAAAAACTCATGAAATAGTCATGCTACAGTATATCAAAAAAAGTCACAGTATATATAGTATGTCGTGAGAAAAAAAGTCAGAAATATATCAAAGTATAGTTAATATGACTTTTAAAATAATAAATAAAATAAGTCATTACAATACATTGAAAAAAATCACAGTATATTATGTTGAAAAAATTAAAAATATTCATACTATAGTTCGTATGTCGAAAAAATAATTTAAAAGTATAGTAATGAGGTAAAAATGAAACACCAAAGTATGGTTTACATTTTGTACTATCTTGTAATTTTCAAGTGCCTTCATCATTTAAAGTGTTGATTGTAAAAATAAATGTTATTTCTGTCATCTGTCACCTTCATCAGGTGACTCCCAGTTAGTTAGTTAGTTAGTGAGTAAAAGTAAACTGATCGACATCAATGTACCACAATAATGTCACTAAATATCTCTGAATGCAAGTGAAGCAGACGGTGTGCTATTTTCTATTCGGTTTTGTCCTATAGTGTTGACATACTATACTATAACATTTTTATTACTTGTTTTTTACACACTATAGTGAAACTTTTCTGACGTTTTCTGAATACTGAACACTGAATACTATATTTCGAAAGCCTAAACTGGTTTAAACCAGGCCATCCCCTATCAGGCATCAAAATCTTACTTATATGTGAGATGTTATATGTTCAAACCGCAACACTGGTGTCAAGACAAGAGCCACTGGAACCCCAGGAAGTCCTTGTCACACTTCATGAAGTCACCGTATAAACCGGCCTTCACCTTCACTCTGTGCCATCCAATCTGACATGATTCTTATGAAAGGAGGTGAAACATAACCCTTAGGTGATATTCTTAACTTCACTTGTGTTGTAATAATAGCTGGATGTTATAGTCTGTGCAATTCAAACCCTTACTGTTCACTCTGAATGTAGAATACTACCTTAAATATTGACATTCTGAGTGAACACCAATTTTGAGGCTTTAATACACATTTTGGTTATTGGTCCCTGCAGGGTAGTGCCCCGTTATTGTTAATATATGTTATTATTGTTATTATTAATAATAGTATTAATATAAAAAAGTCATACTTGCTAACAACCAAACACGCTCTTGCCAGATCCCAAAACTATGGTTTTTTTTACGTACTACTATGACTTTTTTCAACATAGTATACAATCAACTTGCTATGACTTTGTTTCACATACAATACTTTTTTTGCAATACTATATGAATACTTTTTTTAAGACTTACTACACTATAACATATTCTCTGATATTTCATTGCTTATTATACTTCGACTTTAAATCCAATTTTTTATATGGCATACTAAAGCTAGACATTTTTTATTATATTTTTGCATACTATACAATGACTTTTCTTTTAATAGCCATACTATACTATGACTTTCTATCGCACTTCATGCACTACGCACTACGTTGCTTTTTTCATGATATCCTATTATCTCACACACTAACCTGACGGATGCGGAGAGCTCAGAAATACGCATTGGAAATGTCATTTAAAAAGCACACAGGTTTTATTGCATATCAATTTCATGTATAAATTCTTCATAGCATTGGAAAGATTACATTTGGTATACATTGCTATTCTACAGAATTAACGTCAGAGTCATATCTTTTCAATGAAATTTCTCTAAAGTACATCTTCAATAATCACAAGCATCAAAAGAACTGCAATTTTCAGAATTGTTCAATATTATTCTACAATCCTTTATTGTTTTTCATTATGTCTTCTCCCACAACTCTTTTCTAATGTCTTTCAGAGCCACTTGCCCAAACATCTGTAAGGCAGTCAAGAACTTGAAGTCAAACCTACCAAACTAACCACATGTACAATAAGTGCATCTACGGATTTATTTTTTTCTTTCATTTTTTTTCTCATTTTTTGATTTGATACACATTTCACAAATGGACATCATTATGACTGCTAAACACGTCATGCACAATATCTTTTTTTGTTTTCCATAAACACAACAGAGGCGATATACAACTCAGATTCAAACAAAACAAGCACCATCCATTTAAACCCATATTTTTTCAATGATTTTTTTTTCTTCAGACAAATGCACCATTGTTTTTCATTCTTTAAAATACTATACAGTTAAAAAGAAACAATATGTATATTTTTACTTTCTCCTGTAACAGTGGGGGAAAACAGCAACCATGTTCTATTATGCTGAAACATATCTCAGCGACCATCTGCCAGAATACTTTCTGAAGTTGGCAAAATGGAATATACTTCAATGCCTTCAATTCTTTTGCTTTACACAGCGCGTACTTATTACAGTAGTCCATGACATGAATTACTACATATAGTCACCGAAACTAAAAACTTAGTAACCCAAGCCTTTACATTTTATAACCACGACTTGAGAAAACAATGTGTTTATCATGAATGAAATCTCATTCAGTAGAATTATAAAAAAAAGACTTTCTGTCTTTTGAAAAAATGAGATGATGCAGCAGTCCTCCTCGGCATCACACTACCACCTGCTGTTGTGAATACAAATTACAGTGCTTCTGTTCCACAATTTTCTTATCTCTCCATGTCAAGCTCAAGCTGCTTACCTACCGAAAGTGAAACTAGTCTGAAAATGCATCTATGTTCTAAGTTCTAGAGACCTAAGCCTGATCAATTTATGGCTTGGACCCATATGGTTTAAGTACTAGTTTGAAGCATCAGGCCTAGTTCTGTGAGTCCCAGTACGCAGGGAGGACCAAGGCAACAGTTATCAACAATGCTCACCCCCCCCTGTATCAGCAGCTATCTACAGTTATCTACAGTACCCATGAGTCATGCCCTCCAAAGCACTGCTACCCAATCGACCCCATGGAATGAACTTTTATTATGATCTCAGGAGAACATCAGGGAATATGAAGTTAAACTCACGATCAAGTGTTTCTGTTTATCCCTGTCCAGAATTTAAAATGAAGATATTGTTCTGCATGTTTTGGAAGGACAATCCAGCATAATTATGATATTCATTTTAACACTATATGTGGTTAAGTTTACGCTTTTTTTTTGGTTTCATGAGACCTTGATTCCATTCTTGCATGACCAGCTTTTCTGTTGCTTCAGTGCAGTGAAGACTCGATGTTCATTCAGACGTGACTGAGTGCTTTAGACTTTTGGACCATGTAATATAGGACAACTTACTTTAAAAAGAATGTTAATTGTTTACACTAAACATATCAAATGAAAAACCAAGTGGGAAAGGGAGCTTGATGTGGTAGAAACTAGTCGGATTCAATAATTTGACAACGCAATGCTTCTTTTCTGACATGTCTGAAAGTTGTCCAAGTTTGACCCCCCCCCCCCCCCCCCATAATACTTGAACCAATTTGAACAAGAAACATTCAGCATACTGGGTAAAATGGTTGAACTGAAACAAGAAAAAAAACTAAACACTGCAGGACGATACGTTGCCAAATAGGATCTAAAGCTAACTACAGCTATATTTCACTATAAATAAAAACAATTCATTTCATGGGTTCTTTCCATTTTGGCACACTAACGCATCCAAAGAGATTCAGAATCTCCCTCACTTTCTGGCGTTCATTCCTTCAGCATCAAGAAAAGAGGGATGAAATGACATGCCTTCATTTTCACTCCTCCAGTCATGACAAAACAACCAAAAATAAATACATACACACACATTTCTGAAATCAAATATATAAGAGCGTAATAATAAGAAAAGAAAAAAAAACTATGACAGCAAATGCAAGCCCCTTGGAAATGAAATGATTGTCAGAGAACAAAACATTTTCTATGGGTTATTTGGCACATACCACTCTTGCTATGAACATCTAGGTTATTTTGTACATCATATGTCAATATCATAGAATTTTGGTCCTTCTCTAAAATAATTATATTAACAATTTAGCACGGTGGTGCCTACAAAACCAATACTGTGGTATCTAAGAGCAGAGGAAGAAAAATAAAATTAACAAATGTCGATGAAATAAACAAGCAGAGAAAGACTTTCCTCATTTTTTTTTGAGTATGATTTGAATTCATTTTCAGCGTGATCAAATTGGGTAACCAATTACAATGGCTAGTGTCCCAGATAGCTCATCAAAATCACCAGTTGCTGTGCACATTTGAACATTGAACATCATTCTCCATGTAATCATTAAAAAAAAAATCAACAGTCTACTGGAACTTGGATTCCCTCAAGTAACATTTAGTGTGGTGCAGTTATAGCTGAAATAAGATCAGTACGTGACTCGCCCGTGATTGGTGAGGGAAACCTGGAGACAATAGTGCACGCGCCCACTATATGTTCCTGGTGAAACACCAACACCTTGTGGACATGCAGTGCTAATGCAGGGCTGATGCTGCAGTGCTTGTAGTAGGCGGTGTGCACAGACTTTAGAGACATACTAGTCATTAAGTGTCTTTGAGAGCCTTACGGTGGGTCTCTATGGTGCTGGAGTGAGCCTTGTGGACTTGGGGAGGATCAGAGTAATGCAGAGTTTCAATGCTGTTGAGAAGCATTTATCATGTCCTTCACATCAACAGGAGCTTAGCAGTGCTTTCTTTTTGAGTCTTGTGAGATGTCTCACCAAGGGACAATCTCTCCCTCCTCTCTCTCACTCACATCTACACACACACACGCACACACACGCACACACACGCACGCACGCACATCTCCACACAAGCATATTCTTTCTATCTTGGATGAATGCGACACAGAACTCTTCTCTAGTGTCCACGTTTCTCACTACTCATGTCCACTCTGTCTCTTGTTCTATCCATTTTGCGAAACCAATGTTTCTCCTACTCTTTCTACCGCGTCCGCTCTCTCGTCTAGATGTGGTTGAGCGGGTGAAAGCTGCTGGTCTCGGACGGTCCACCTCCCATGCTCAGCCAAGCATCCAGGGAGTTCTGGGAGGGCGCGTGCAAAGGGTTGTTCTCCGAGAGAGACAGCATCATTGCATAAGCCTGCGGGAGAAGACAGGTTACTTTTCACAGGAGGAAAGTCAATACTTTCAAACACTCATTTTTAGGAACATTTCTCTCTGTCAAATGTCATTTGTATGGTATACTATACATGTTTTGATATTTTATGAATTGTTTTAGGATATACTATACTATGACTTTTTTAATGACATTTTTTAAAGAATGCTATATTATGAGATTTTCTTATGATTTTTTTGTGACTTTTTTATGACATAATACACTATCAGATTTCTTGTAACATTTTTATGGCAGATTTTATATGATTTTTTTGTGACAATATATGATGACATTTTCATGGCATACTTTATACTATTTATATTGCTTATTTAATAGAATACTATACTATGCTTTTTATGGCAAACTAAATTATGATTTGACAGTTTTTGTGACATCTGTGCTATGTTATTTTATGCATTTCTATGGCATTCTATACTTGGATACCTTTATGGCATTTTGTACAATAATATTTTTTTTTATGAGATACTATACTGACACTTTTTTATGACATACCAAACTATGACTTTTTATGACGTTCTTTAATGACATATGTCACATTTATGACTTGTTCTATGGGATTCTTATTTCATAGTACACTATGACCTTTTAAAAATGCCTATTTTTACGACAGCTTTTGTGACAAACTACACTATATTCTATGAGAACTAGGTTCTAAAAGTTTTAATGACTGAGTGCCAATTTATCGAGCCAGCATATGATATGTTTGCTGCACAGTTAAAGTGCACACATACAAAATATCGTTACCATTTCACTTCCGCATTATACTGCCAAGTTGTCCACTGAGATTGCTAACTTTAGGTAACAGCACAGCTTGAAGAAATAGCCGAGCTTAGTGTGTTAAATGCAGACTATTGACAGAGAAAGTATTCAAATGGAGGACAGACGATTCAAATATAATGCATGCATTTCATGTTCAGGGGTTGCAGAAAATGTTCCTGAGGGCCGCCATTGAGAAACTATGCCGTAAACCATCATCACGGTGATAGCTCAATCATCATTGTTCAAAATCAGACAGATTATTAATGATTGATTGGAGTGCTCACATTGAAACAGACTTTACAAATTGCTTCACAATTCAGGACACCACACCACATCATACCATCATTTCTTGACAATATAATTATGTTCTTCATTCGACTGTTTTAAGACTGAAGATCACAGTGAAGAGCAGGTTACAGGTAATATGTGAGTCAGTTAAGTGAGAGGAAAAGACGAGAGGGAGCAGGACAAGAGGCACTTCAGCCTGAATTCACAACCTTTTCTTTCCTTAAGCATCTGAAAATGTGAAAGAATCCATCTCATCTAGAGCTGTGTGGTATGGCCAAAATCTTCCATCACAATATAGGTCATTTCCTAAGTCTATAACGACATATATCATGATATAGCACGTTTTCTGGTGATTAAATAAATAAATAGTCTAGATGAAGTAACCACATGGAAAAAACAATTTTTGTCTCGTCCTGCGTGAGTCAAATGAAAAGGATTTTCTTGTTTTATTAAGAACTTGTGAACGTGACAGTTTCAAATCAAATTATAGAGAGAAAATGAATAAATATTTCCAGCTTTACACTGACTATGTGTATATGGGGTATTCCCAAAGCAGAATTCTTATTGATTCAGATTTTCTGAGGTCGTTATCATCAATTTAGATGAACAGTTAAATATTGTGTATCGCGATATCTCAATATATACGATTTCCTCACAGTATGATTCCATTGAAAGACAATACATTATTATATTGAATTATCACCCCGGCCTAATCATCTTCCCTTTTCTCTGTAGCCACAGGAGGCATTTTGTCCTTCCTCCTGTCCAATCAGAACAACATGCGTTTCCTTCCCTCTTTCGTCACATACCTGGGTTTTAGCCTGCCTGTACAATGTCTCTTTCAATGCCTCCGACTCTAGTGAAGTGTTAAATATGTCTTTAACATCAAAGGGTTGCTCATCATTGGCTGCTTTACGTAACCCCTCCAGACTCTTGGGAAAGCTGGGCAGACCCTCCAGGTCCAAGAGAGAGCCTTCCTCTATACACCTGCACACCGTGGATGGATGGATGGCAGAAATAGGGCAGTATGGATGGGTTGGTTGATAGACGGGTGGATGGGTAAATGGAAGATAGATATCAGGAAGGGATAGATGGAGAATTAATACAATGGAGGGGGGGGAATGAAAGGAGGGAGTTAAAGTGAAGGAAAACATGAGGAGAAGAGAAAAGGAGAGGAACGATCAATAAAAGGACCGGTAGAGGGAATACATTGAGAGAAGGAAAAGGACAGAAGAGTAGGAGCTGAAGCTGAAAGTCGTTTTTTGTTTTGGGTGTCTGTGAAAGGAATCTATATCAATCCATATTTTACTTCTTCCTACTGTTTAGAAGTGGCAGTAGTTATAATTGAAAAAGATACAACTGTCTGTTTCTGTTTAAAGGTAGTTTAATAGATAAGGGGTACATCTGCTGTGGTTATTAGGTGTAGATAGTAGAGTGTCCACTAACACTGACTTATGTGGTTTTCTGTATAATTAACAAAATAAATACCTGCGAGTGTGTTCATAGCCCATAGCTAATGGAGCTGTCTCCGTCTCTTCCTCCTCCTCGTCCTCCTCATACACTCCCGTCGTGACGGGAGACGGGGACTCGGGCGCCTCATCGTGAGACTTCTCCGTCAGGCTGCCTTCCTCCTCCTCCTCATCGTCGCCCTCCACTTCCTCTTCCTCCTCCTCTAGCCCCCGGAGCCCTAGCTTAGAGTTGGACAAACTGTGGCTCGGTGGGCGTTCCTCCTCAGCCTGGTCTGATCTGCAGAGGGATCAAAGGTCAAAGTAGAGAGGAAGCGTTAGTGATGTTGGCAAACGTTCCGAAAAAGACCACCTTTCTCCTCCCGTATTAGTGACATTTCAGAATAAGAAACAGCCATTTAGACATCACGTGAAGTAATGTTCATACGGTTTGTGGTGCTGCATGTTCCTTGTGGAAACAAACCTCAAATATTGTTACAAAAGCAAAAGACTAAGTTTCTAAAATTGTGCTATAACAAATTATAGCTGCATGTGAGCAGCTATAAGAGCCAATTAGGGAGGGCTTAAGAAGAAAGACGCTAAGAATCAGAATCATGGGTAGTGTAGTCGCCAGGGTTTTTCAGAGAAAGATAAATAATGGAAGTAAAACGGAGCATATCTCTGGTTTTACTGCATTGATTTAGTTTTTCTTTTGTTCCAAATGATCAAAAGCATATTTGCAAATTTCGATCGCTGAGTGCTCTTCTTAATTCTTACCAGATTGAAAAGTGAGAAGGACTTGTTTTAGTCTTAGTTTTAGTTCTCTGTCCAGTCTAAAGCTGGGTGGCTGTTACCATTTCCTGACCATTTAAAAGACGTGACTCATCACAAGCAGAGAGTGAAACCTAAATAATCGGTTGACAGCATGCACAGTCCAAGTGTCCACACAAACAACATGGGTGCTGACAGTCTGCCCGGAGCGCTTTTCAAACAGCCGACACATGATTAATTGACCAGCTCCTTAGAAACAGAACAGGAGATGGCCCGCTGCAGACCGGCTCCTCTACACCCTGTAATGGTGGAACATACTTTGTGTGACTGAGGGAAGACGATGGCTGATCTGCAAACAGGCTATCAGCACACCACCATTACGACCTGCCATCTGTACATTTTCCAGCCAGCACCCCAACTCCCCCCCCCCCCCCTCCATCACCCCCAGACCACGATGTCATGGCTCATGATATCATTTCCTCTGGGACGGCAAATCTACCCCTTCCATTTTTGCCACACAGTGGACATTTATCAAATCAGACAGGGTTACCTCTGGGAAGGGCTGCACAGGGACAGGATTGGGTCACACACAGTGGGTGGGTAAATGCGGGTAAGGGGACTTTGTGGGGGGGGGGGGGGGGAAGAAAAGTTCTCCTCTTTCAATCTAGATTAAATATCACTATAATCAAATTGCAGAGCTGGTTGGTGGGGGGAAAGTCCATGCCTATGTGCAGAGAAAGAAGCGTAGCTCTGACAGGGGGGCCCTGGGTTTTGTCATTTAGTCTAAACACGTCAGTTGGGTGTTTGTGTTAGCCGGCTGGGGGTATGGATATAGCGGGTGGATGGGGGAAGAGCTCCATCATCAGTGGATCTCCGAGACAAATTCCTAAACCTGAGTTCAGCCATTGTAGCCCAGTCCCAGACAAGGAACCAGCTCCAACTGTAGTTTTATCCAAAACCATAGAACTGAAGCCACGGCCTGGGTCCTCATTCCAGCCCTAATTATAACCTGGATTACGGTCCTGAGGAGACAGATACCTCTTAGTCCTTCAAGAATACAGTAATGGGGATATAATATAATATTCTATGTCATCTAAACTCTCTAGCTTGTGTCTTTTAAACTTCCCACCCTTAGAGCAGCAGTGCTGCCTCAGCATCTCCAACATCCCCAGCTTGGAAACTGGTCAAAGTTTTCATGTGAAAACAAGAGCTACCAGGGACTTTTTATTTTGACTGGCTGTGATGCTGAAAAAGGGGAGAAAATAGGTTGCAAGGGCGGTTAAAAGTGATTACAGATAGTCATCCATGAACGTGTGTTCGGCGTTTGACTTAAATCACTCAGAGGGAGAATAAACAGCAGGCTGTCTGGTGGGTGGACAGAAAGAATAATACATAATTACAGACATTAAAATGTCAGGCCAGCTTGTTGTGGATGAGACCTAGTATTGATCCCAGATGGCAGAGGGGCTAAATTGCCACTGGGTCTGCTGGCCATAATGCATGTTGACAAGTAGGAGGGGGGGAATGATGGAGAAAGAGACAGACAAAAAGTGAGACTACCAGAAAGGAATTCACGTAGCGAATGAGAGCGAGATGAAGAGTGTAACGAGTCAAGGAAAGAGGTAAACTAAAAGTGGAACAGAAAAAACATTTCATTCTCCTTTTCCCCCCCAAATACCCTCTTCTTGCCTGAAGCTTCCCACCAACTGAGCCACTAACACTGAAGGCATTTCAGGACTGAAAACAGGGTGCCTGTTTGGTTGAAAAATAGACCAACCAGTTTCATAATTTCACAAGTTTTACAGTGCAGAAAAGCCACACACACACACACACACAATCCCGCCAGAATTAATGGTAAGCAGAATAATTTACCAACTACAGCTGCATACAGCAGGTATGAATTGCAATTTTTCACAAAGACAGCTCTAGTCTAAGCTTTAGACATGGCTAAAATGTTTAAAACTAGGGGAAAATACCGTGATGGTTTTGATGGCTCCGTGAAATGAGCTGTGACTAAATTCCTTACGACAAACAGTTCTAAGCAGGTCATGCACACTAAATCAATGTTTGTGCTCTGTTGAAATACACCTATGTTCCACAATGCAGTGCACAAAAGACCATCGGAAGCAGGCCACACCTGCAAAAGTTAAAACAAATTGCGGATGGTGTCAAAGCAGCTGCAGTAAGAGCTTTGTTTTTTTTATTTTGGTTGAATCTAAATACCAGTGGCTCTTAAAAGTTGCACTTAGATAAACTGTTAATGCAGCTGCAACTACTGATAGTATGCAGTGTGAAATCTGCTGTTGGCGACTACTGCCATACATATTCAAGCCACTGGAGGGCACTGTGCACCAAGTAATAGCATGTATGTTATTGTGTACAGGGAGAAAGAAAGGGGCTAAAAAACTATGAGCACAACTGTTGCTTTTAGTTTAACAAAATGTGTGTTTGTTGCTGCTTTTTCATACCTGTCAGGATTACATGCCCTGATAAGGGGCGGGATATCGAAAATGTCAGAATGAGGACATTTCACCTTTTTGCTTTAGAGTTTGGAGAACAATAAGGTTTTAGTAAGAATTGGCACGGCGAGTAGAAGGTTAGCCTCGTGGATCAAATGTAATCACTGAAGGTTTTCGTGTTACCTCTTCTCCGTGGAGCTGGAGGCCTGGTTCATCTCACTGTTGGAAATGAAGTTGCGGATTTCTGAGAAGTACGAGTCCTCCTTCTCATCTAAAAGTGCATGATTGTCTGGCTCGGAGTTTGGGGAGGAGATGGTGGTTCCTAGGTTGGAAAGCATCCCGGACTGTTGGCTCACTGTTGGAGAAAGCGTGCAGTCATACACATCCACATGCATAACCACACATGGACATGCACAGCAGTCACGCACGCACACACACACACACACACACACACACACACACACACACACACACACACACACACACACACACACACAAGCATGATTAGTTTGATGATCATCAGACATACATAATAGATAAGTTTAAGGAAAATTATAAATATTGTGGTTGTTATTACTATTATACACATTATTCACATTTTAACATAACAAAAGGATGATATTGTGCTATTTTCTTGTTGTGAAACTGGGTTCAATATATTTTAACAAAAATGTTTTCGATCATTTGTGTTCTTACAAATTCTTGCCTGATTTCACATAACCTGAGTATAAAGATGGATTCCACTGTTACATACGGCATCATAGGAAATGCATTTTTCTTTTTGGTGACACTTGAAATTAGATTAGTTTTTATCAAAAATAAATAGTGGAGAGATGACATGAAAAAAGCGAGAGAGAGAGAGAGATGCAACAAAGGTCCCAAGCCAGATTTGAACTGGGACGTAGCAGTTGATGGTTGGCATGTTGACCCTCAAACAAAAGGGGGCAGCCCATAATCTTGTCTATGTTTTCATCCTGGAACACTAACAATATAAGAAGAGAAGAACTGAACCAAACTGTACTGGTTACTCCTTTATTTATGTTTGGCTTAACTGCATGTGTCGTCAAACTCCAACCTTACTTTAGACTCTATATTTAGGGGGCATTTATAGGTTTGGAGAAATATTTCCCCTTCATTTATCTTATTTTTGTTCTTTTTCTTACAGATTTCAGCACATTGCTTTTGGATGAATCACAGTGGTATTTTAGGGTGGTTGGTGTCATTTTCAAAATATGAGAATAGCAGTGTTTGTGTTTAAGTTATGTATGTTTTCTTAGTCTGTATCTTTGCAATTTACGTTGCATACTTTTAGCAGATGCTACTCGCTAACTTCAATTTGACTCAGAATTAACAATCAAGGATACACGGCAAACAAAACATCTGGGCGCTCAACAATGAGTTGCCTCTTATTAACATACTCGAGTCAAACAATTGCATCCCTTGGTATTTGAGCAGGTTAGTTTGTGTGTTGGTGATGTCACAACTGTTTACAGCTCCAGCAATTAGTTGCATGAGGTAGAAACCAAGTGCTGTGTTTCATTAGGGTGTCATTTCAAATTTAGCACAATTGTGAAGCATGGATCACATGAATGTAAGTGATCAAATACACAATCATTCAATTAAAAAGTTTCTTCCACACTGGGCATAAAAAGGCTGTTTTTGGCAACACAGTAGGAAAAGCAAGTGTGAATTCTTTAATTAAGTGATTTTTTTTCACATTTTTTGATGTGAAGATTTAAAATTTTACAAAATGGGTAATGTGAGCATTTCATTATTCATCCCATTAACACAACACAAATACCAACTCCCTGTTAATAACTACATTTCACTTCTCACAGCCTCACTTTTCTCAGAGAACATTGAGTCAAAGGTGCTGCAAACTGACCAGGAATGTTCTCGTGCTCGTGCTTCTTGAGATGACGGTCAAGGTTGGTTTGTTGACCGAAGCAGCGGTTGCACAGGTGACACTTGAAGGGTTTCTCCTTGTTATGGATGTTGCGAACGTGGCGTTGAAGATTGGATGAGATGCTGAATGAGCGGTCACAGTATTTACACCTGCCAAAGGAGAACATAGTGAGCAGGGACTTCAATCAGAGGTGGAGGCAGTGTGTTCATGGTGATTTTATAACCCACCTGCTGAGGTGAGCAAGACATTTATTAAGGCTCACTTTATTTGTAAACATTTTTTTTTTTTTTTAAAAGGACATGGATGTTTAAAGAAGCAGAAAATAGGTTTTAGACATTTAGTGGTGGAGCACAACTCAGAAAATCTTTCAGGAATTGGAATGAAAAGAATAATAGGAATAGGCCAAAGATGCACCGATCTGGTTCTTTAACTCAGGGCATCTGGTAATAGCAATTTCCATTTTGATCCCAGAGCTCTCTCTTTGCAAAAATATAATATTTACACCACAGTGCCTGGAACTCATTGGGATCATTGCTGTCTAAGTGAAGTTCGTCCAGAAATTGATGAAGCCAAGCAAAATAACTGAACAAAAGCAGTGCCAAGCAAAAGGGATGTCAAGTGTGGAGAATAGCAGTGAGACAAGCAGACAAAGGGAAACAACTGAATAAAAACATCTGTGATGACTGGACTGAACTAGAATAGAATACCTGTAGGGTTGTTCCCCTGTATGTGTCCGCAAGTGTCTGGTGAGGTTTGCCGAGCGAGGAAAGATTTTCCCACAGTACCTGGAGGGGAGAATGTAAAGGAAGGCAGGGAAAAGGGTGGTTAAGTAATCAGTGTATTTTACCGACACTGCAAACATTTTATGTAACAGAGTGCAGTGTCATGTATGTAAACATGTCCTCAACACTGGAAATAACATGCTGCACCACAGGGCACTGACCTGCAGGAGTAACGCTCCTTGCCCTTGCGGAGGATGGCATCTGAGAGGGAAGGTGGTGGTGAGCGGAAGTTGAACAGTGGATGAGCGTGTTGCAGTGAAATGGGCGGCACATCCAGTTTTAGAGCGCCAAAGCTCTCAAGCTTCTCTGTCATGTTCTCCATGGCTGACATCTGAGGAGATGGTAGAAAACAAAAAAGGGAACCGGTATGAGCAAATATAGAAATAGATATAGATAAATAGATAAATATAGAAAATATAGAATAAAGAAAGTGGATCACATTCATTCAATCAAATCAGTATTTGTGTGTTAAAGATTGAATTCGAACCCTTGTCGTGAAAAGCTCAATTTAGCAATTCTGGCATTTTATATATATATATATATATATATATAGAGAGAGAGAGAGAGAGAGTGAGAGAGAGGGGAAAGGAAGCCCTGAAAACAAAGACACAATGTCAGAAAAAAAAACAGGGAGCGAGGGAAAGAGAAAGAAGGCGGAAGCTTTGAGGAAGCAGTATATCAGAGTTTAGCCTTAATAGTTAATTGTGCTAAAAGAGTCACCTCAATGACCTATAACACATTAAAAAATGCTCAAGCACTATTCCTTCAGTGCCCCCCCCCCCCTTCATACACCCTAACCTCCAGCTTCAGTGCTTTGTTCTCTACCTCTTATGTTCTTCTGCCGAAGCCACTGCTGCAGGCTGGCAGACTGGCCAAATGAGGCATTTAAGAGTCCCGATTGGAGCCGTACAATATAGTTTGAGATACCCCCAACTGATAACCGCTTCCCCTCCCCTACAAGCATGTGAACAAAAGGGGCCAGTTATGTAGGAGTTTATTTGCCAAAAACAGCTTACATCCTTCCTTTTTTTCGTGAATACGAGACGGGAGAGACGGGGACAGACACTCCGTCGCGATGTGTTTATTCACAGTCTGAGAACGTGTGGAGGGGGGTGATTCAGACATGAGACTGAATTAGAGGTGGCATTGTTTTTGTTTAACTGGGAGGATCACAGCTGAGACACAAATGCTTGTGAAAACTTTTTATCCCAGGGATATTGATCAATTATGAGATGATGCCATGTGATGAAAAACACAATGTTAAGTACAGGGTGAACGTAACTGAGAACAGTTACCATTAAATACTTTTCTGTTTACAAATTACAGAAAAAATAAATCCATGTTAGCTTTTCTTTTATCATTTTGTAAAGTCCAAACGACACACATATTATATACAATGCCATATAGGACAATGCATGTTCATTTTATCTAAATGTATCTGTCTGCCTATGCACCAAATGAGTGTTTTGCAAAGTCACAGTTGATAGAGGACACAGATTTCCAGGTCAGATTAAACAGTTTCCCCAACGAGAGCCCCCCATTCTCCTGGAGACAAACACAGGATGTCCTTGATGGACACGGTGCTATTATCTAGCCAGCCAGCCAGCCACAGAGAAAAATATTGGAGGGGGTTGAGTTATTAGCTGGCCTGTGGGCTCCCAGTGAATGAAACAATGCCACAACTAAGATTAGCGTGGCCAAGAGAGGCAGGTTGTTACAATTCAAACGGTTATTATTCTCTCTTTTATTAATACTATCATTCCTTGTAATCAAGACTTGGGAGGGTCTGGGGACAGTCGAACAATGTGACTGATTGTCAAAGGGGCTGCGATAACAGACTGTGTCTTCTGAAAAAGGTAGAAGTGACGAGGTACACAGGCGCCATTCAGTAAACAAAGGAAGAAATCATAGAGAACCCTTGAGAAAATAACATCAACACTGTGGAATGATGGTGCATAGGGCCCTATCAATTCAGGTTGCAGCAGCGTGGGAGGCAGGAGTGAGATATTTTCACATAATACATGGTTTGAAAATAATAGTCAATTGTATCTGGGAATAATCAGCCTCTATGCAATACCTGGAGGTCAATTCCCATGTTTGGTACTCCCTTGCTGTAGTTCTTGTTCAAAGGTTTATGTACCTTTTGCTGTTTCTACTTAAGATTGAACCAAGTGCCTTCCTAGATTTGAAATGTGGCTGGGTGTGAGTGCGGTAAGTCTACCTGTGGATGGAAGAGTGGCGGTGATGGCCTGAGGAATTTTTCCTTCAGAGCTCCTACGGGGTCGAGTAGCTTCCTCTTCTCCACCCTGCTGAACCAACAAAAAGGCAGAGGGTTACGTACCAAGATCAGAGTTCATCTACAACTTCATACCACACACTGAACACCTTCAATGTGTGAACATAAAACGTGACGGTTGCTCATGTGGAAATATCAGTTTCTGGTCTAATCGGGGCTAAAATACCTGTATATGGGGTCCATGAAGAATGCTGAGGGCTTGGCGTAGTGCAGGGGTGGCGGCTGGTGGGGCTGTGCATGTTGCTGTGCGTGTTGCTGTGCGTGTTGCTGTGCGTGTTGCTGCGCGTGTTGCTGCGCATGTTGCTGCGCGTGTTGCTGCTGGTGCTGGGCGATGGATGAATGGTGCAATGACTGGGAATGGGGATGTGGAAACCCAGCTGGGGTTTCGTCCTTGATGGAGACCCCCTTTCCAATTCCAAATATGTGGTTCTTTCTATTTTGTGGCTCAGCTACCACACCATTATGACCACCTCGGCTCCGGCCGCCAATGCTCAGGTCTAACGGCTGTTCTTCACCGCTAGATTTTGCTAAAGGTCCACTACTGCTCCCAGTACTACTTTTGGGGTTTGAGGGGTTTGTTGGGGTGAGATGAGCTAACTTGGTCTCCTTGGCCTTCATGGTGAGATCAAACGGTGACTCTCCTGTGGAAGCAGGAGCTCGTGGTGCGCCAGACACCATCTTGTGCAGCTGCTCGTGAGGTGACTTGGGCTCTGCCTTAAAGAACATGCTGGGATTGAGGGCACCTCGATCAGCGCTGAAGGGGTAGAGGGAGTTGTGGAAGCTGGGCAGAAACTGGAAGGGAAACATGGAATGGTAGGGCAATGGACCCATCTTCTTCTCCTGATGGAGACCGATCAAACCTGGACCAAAATATTTCTCAGCAATAGATGCGATGGCTTTGATGGAATCTGTGGTGACTGCATTGGGATTTGTGTGGGTGGGCGGGAGGGCTTGCTCATCAGGCGGAGGGAAGAAGCAGTGCTGGGATGATGCAGAAAACTGAAAGGGACGATCAATAGCAAAGTTTCCAGAACTAGACACAGCTGTTATCAACGCACTGTCTGTGTCTTCTAACTGGTGGCCTTCTTGACTTGATATGGCCCCAGACGGCTTCCTTCTTTTACCACTTCGCTCACGTTCACTCTCTCCATCGCTCTCCAGGTCAGAACCATCACCTGAAGCAGTACCGGTGGTGGTGTCCAAATCTGTACCACTTGTGGTATTAACGTCTTCAAGGTCACTACCGTCAGACAAGTCTGCCATCTTAGATTTGGGCTTGGCTTCTCCAGAAGACAAATCCAGTTTGTTCTCTCTTTCTTTGACTTCCAGCTGATTCAAACTGTTACCTCCATTGGTGTTTGTGGAGCTAACCAGGGACAGTGGAGGAGCGTCTAAGGGACTCCGAGGCAATTTGACCTCCTGACTGCCGCCGCCCAGCGGGCTCTTTAGCAAGGGGCTAGCCGGCAATAAAGGTGGTCGCGGATACAGTGATGGGGAGAAGATACCTGGGAAACCATGAGGTAGGGACGGGAAGCCATGGGCTCCAGGGGAGAAGGGCAAGCCAGCATGAGGGTGATGTCGGGAGGGAAAGTAGTCAGTGAAGCCTAAACCTGACTGGTTTAGACCTTGAAGGTGGGGATGATGGGACTTGACCTTGGCCATGATGGGGCTAGAGCTCAAGGGGATGCCATGGTTGAACATCCCTGCTGGAGAGCCATAATGGTTTTTGCCCTCACAGAAGCGGCGATGCTTGTTGAGGGAGGAGGTAGTGCTGAACAACTGCCCACAGTCTTTACACTTGATCTGGGTACGGCAGTCAGCATGCATACGCTTGTGGCGGCAAAGGTTGGAGAACTGGGTGTAGGATTTGTGGCACACCTCGCCTGGGGGAGCAAATAGAGGCAGCCCATCAGGGCCTGGTTAAACCCATTTTAACACTGTCTCTAACTTTGTATACCAAATCAATAGCAACACATACATCTGAATGGAAAATGCTGATGAAATAGCTCTAGGACAGATCTGTGGATGACACCAATCATTCTGCAAATTGAAACTGCCAAATTGTTCCTAAACTACTGTCTCTACATTGTATGTATTTTACAATAACAACTGAACATATGCAAGAAAGAACATAAAATATATGTGTAAACAAATACCTTAAAGAGAGCAGAACAATTGGACTCTAATCCACAATTAAAAAATATGTGTAATCAATTTAGCTTTTTTTATTACTATTGTAGTAGTATTCCAAACTATATGTCAAAGTTTTTGCTAGGAAAAAAAGAGTAAACAGGTCAAATGCATTATTTACATCATACAATCAAATGAAGAGCAATATAAATCTGATCCCTTGACCTGTATGCTTGGTTCAAACAATGTAAACTGGATCAAAAAGTAGATGAGGTGGACAAGAAATAGGTAAAAAAAAGAAATGGACTGTTAAGAATAAGGCAGTCGTTAACTTGGAAAACTCTCACTTACAGATAAAGGGTTTGACACTGCTGTGGATGTGCTTATGCTGCTTGAGGCCTGACGAGGTGGCAAAGGTCTTGCCACACTCGGGGCACGTGTGAGCGCGTGCCCCCACGTGCTGGGAGCGGATGTGACGCTGAAGGTTGCTGGGATCTGTGAACACCTGCAATTTGAAACAAGCGTATGAAAATACAACGTACAATAAACAATGCAAAAAAAAAAGAAGCTTTTTTTTCAGAATGACTAAATCTATGTCCAGTGCCATTATGAATGAAGCCTAAAAAACAAGACCAGCAGAATTTCTGAAGCAGATGAAGCTGTGTGTATGGTGTACAACTTACGTGCCGGGTATGCTGTACCTTATCACAGTTTTCACACTCAAAACGCTTGCCACTGTCATGTGACATCTGGTGACGGATGAGGTTGGACTTCCAGTTGAAGGCTTTGGGGCACTGGTCACATTTGTACTCCCTCTCCTCTGTATGGACTATCATATGTTGGCCCAGACTTGATAAAGAGAGCACAAGACCATCAGTGAAATCAATACATCCTACAAGTCACAAGTCATAGGATAAATGCACTGTATGTGTTGAATGTGTATCTCTTATGAGTACTTAATTATGGTAGAAATTGTTATGATGCGTCTGTGTACCTGTACTCATTTGGGAAAATCTTCTCACAGTCTTTACATTCGTGGACGGGCTCGTCGCTGTCCTCACGTTCCTGTTTGAAGTCCTCTCTCAGTGTGTCAAAGATGGAGCCGGTACTGGAGCATGAATACTTCTGGTGCCGCCGCAGCTCAAGTGTTGAGGAGAACAGCTCATCACAGTCTTCACAGCGGTACATCTGCTCATCTGCACATACACAAATACACACACATATACTGTAGGGTCAGCCATCACACAATTAAGCTTTCTAAAATATATAACACCCATTTAAATTCCCCTGAGTCTACCTATTAACAATTAAATACACCACTAAATTCCTATATTGTTGTTTCGCCATTCTTTGGAAAATAATCAGTTTCTATGTATCATCCAATGAAATATATTTATTCAAAATATATTTATCAAATATTCATCCCAAAAACAAAAACGAAAAAGCCCTCGTATAGAAAAAGAAAAATCTAAATTCGGAGTAACCCATTTAATCTTTAAGAGCAGGTCAAAAGTAATTTTTAGTATGTTAAAGTACAATACGTTTGTCAACATTTTAGGCAGCAACTGAGACAATTCACAGCGTTAAATGGTGACTTTTAATACATGCAAACATCTATGACTACATGTTATGGGAGTCAAGACAAAACCTTGCTGTGCAGAAAGAACCGATGAAGTGCTGCTTGTAGTTTCATTATAAAACTGTTGATACGACTAAAAAAGAGGAAAATATATTATCTGTCTGTTAGTTACAGCTAAACAGGCTCTTATTTAAATAATAAAAGCAACAATCCTGCAATTGACATACCCATGAAATTAAAATCAATTAGCAGTGAAATGTGGCCCTCATTAACACAGTAAATTGCTTGTTAAAGCAAGTGTTTGCTTGGGACTGTAGGTGTAATAGCACACAAGGGAAACAATAGGGGCTGGTCTTCCCCTTCCATGTTGATGACCTTTACAATACTTCTCACCACCAAGGTCAAATACATCAAACTCGGGCCAGCTTTTTCAATCGCAAGTTCCTGAGTCAGACGCCAAGTTCAACAGATCAGGGGAAAGCCCAGCGGAGTGCCTCTGTGTACAGGCATTAATGTGTGTACGTGTGTGTGTGTGTGTGTGAATGTTTTCCAAAAAGAATGAGCCACAAGGAACAGAGGTAAGCAGGGGCACGGTGGCGCCAACCCCATGGTGATTTCAGCACCAACCTGCCATAGCCTCTTTGCCCTGACCCAAGCAGCCAACGCCTGAGTCCCCCCCCCCCCCTCCACCCCCCCAGGTGTCCCAACACGCCATGCACACCAATCCATCATTTCAAGGTGTACTAAATGAGTTTATCCAAAACGACTTACAGTGCATGGCTCGCCTGTTTTCTACTGCATGTGACCGTTTATCCAGCTGGAAGTTCTTGGGCACATTAAAAGGGCATTAGTGTAGCAACAGCAATGTGTCTAACCTTGGGGAGACCTTCTGGTCAATGGCCCATTACACGGAGCTTAAATGCTAAACTAACGCGCTCACTTTGACATCAGCGTGCACATATTTCACGTAGAGCATTTGCTCGGAAGCGCAAACATGTCAGCACTCGGACACTTTTGTCTGCCTCCTATTAGAGCGGAATATGTTTCGGAAAGAAAGGGGTGCAAAACCACAATCATTTTAGTTGAATTTGAAACGGGACGAGGGTGTTGACTAAATCTCTGCGTGGACACTCAGGTGCGTCTCAATGTGTCTCAATGAGGATACTCGTAAATAAAGGTGCTTGCGTGTGTCTATCAGTTCCTGTGTTTCTTCAGTAAGTCTGGTCTGGGCGGGTGGGGTGGTGTTTGGGGGGGGGGGGATAAAGGGGAGACTAATAGCTCTCTGGGAGACGAAGGGAAGCACAATTATGTGCAGTTTAACAGCTAATCTGGGAGCATGGGTGAGGTCTCAGGGGACTCCTCAAGTCCTCTACTTCAAATTCCTTCTCCGATAAGCCAGACACAGAGAGCAGGGCTGCACTGCCAAGCTCCCACTCAGCCGTGCTACCTTTCTCTCTCTCTCTCTCACACACACACACAAATACACACAAATACACACACGCACACAAATACATGGAGAGAAAACAGACATCATCCCTTGAGTAGCTGGACTTTGACTGTCTCTCTTTGTCCCTCTGTCTTTCTCCCTGCACTTGCAAATAAACATCCTCAAACAGTATATGAATTGTTACACTTATTCTTTTTTTCCTTGTCTGCCTTCATCCCTCTCGCACGCCAACACATACCACCAAATACTTCGGCTCTGACACACATTCTGGCAGGTATAGTGTCTCCCTCTATATTTCACATAGGCCTACACACAAAGGAATTGAACAAATAATTTACAAGTCTGCTCCATTTTTGACGAACTCCTACAACATGCCAATCTGCTTCTTTTCATCAATCAAGTTTGCTCTGAGCTTCTGTTCCATCTCGTGTCTTTGGCGTGGAGATCCGTGCATAAACTGTGCATCACGCAGGGAAAAACCCGGTGAACTGCAGAACATCTCACGAACATCTTGTTCTCACTTCACCATTTTATAGTCAATGACAAGTAAGAGTAACCAGATTTTTTTCCAGAAAGACTGGAAACATAACAAAACAATGTTACCTGACAACAGCATTTCACCACAATAAGTCCAAGATGTTTAAAGAAGTACAGCGGAACTACGGCCCCTTTTCCGCTTCAGTGAACTCTGACAGAAAAGCCCAGATCGACAGTGAATAGCTGTCCAAACTAGATTATGGGATAAAATATTGGATATATTCAGTCTGACGTTTAGAGGCACGGTTAAAACATATGTAGCCTACAGTGAATGAGGTTACCCACTCAAAGGGGGGGACGGGCGGGTCAGAGCATAAACATGTGATGCACTTTGAAATGTGATCCAGTCGGCCTGTACACTGTATATGCAGACATCAGTGTTCAGCAAGGTGTAGCGGAGCATTTAACACACAAGATCTTACAGATTTTAGAGCTGTAAGAAAAAGGAAAGATCAAACTAAAACACACGTGCATTTATTTTGGAAGAGAGATATAAAGTCACAAAGGATGTATTATTTATTATATTCGACAATACTGACCCAACAGCCAGTGTCAGGCCACAAGGATTCTCTTCCCCTCAACATCAATTGTAATTTGCAAAAATATTTTACATAACTAAAAACGTGGGTTTAAAGATTGGCTTAATAAAATGTTTTTAAAAATGTATTTTAGGCAGCCAGGTTCAATCAACTTGTATCTTTTCAATGATTTAACAATAGCCCACATGTGCTGATAGTTATTTTTTAACAGGAATATTAAAAGTACCACTAAAAATAACGTTTGTATGTTTGATCAACTTTTTTTTTTTACTCATGAACACAGGGCCGATTCCCAGGGGCATCAAGTAACTACACCCACATGGCAAAGTCCATAAGTCTTTGTCGGCCTAATGGCCACTCCAACGTATACGTTGGAGTGGCCATTAGGCCATTAAGCCTATAGGATGATTTTCTGAGGACAAACTGCAACGTTGACTTGTGAAAAGTAAGATAGAATTATTAGTATTATTCTTTGGCTGAAATGTGAGAAATATAAGTCCAAGCTCTCGGCTCAAAGGTCCTGAGTGCACCTAAAGTGTTCTTAAGGATATCACTTCCTAATAATTTCTGCTTGATCCATGGCTTTCAGTGAGCAGAACATTTCTACTCACTAAAGATGGAATATGACAAGTGCCAATTGACGCCCGAATAGAGAATTACAGGCAAAGAGGCCCATTACATTGCAGCATTGTAATGGCATTAATTCAGACCAGACCCTTAGTATAGCCTTCATTATTGGCAGGCCAATTCTAAATGACAGGCCCAAAAACGGCTTTAATGCGGGATTTAATTCTATCCTGGAAATTTATGATTCGAATAATTCACATTTCTTGACGAAAAAAGAACTTGGAGAGAGAGAGAGAGAGAGAGAGAGAGAGAGAGAGAGAGAGAGAGAGAGAGAGAGAGAGAGAGAAAGAGCGAGATGGTGTCTTTTTCCCCGTCACATTAGCGAGGTTATGGAGTGTGTTGGCCGCGAAAGCAGCACAGGATGCAGGTTGGAGTTTGTTTAAAATGTGCGCTAATGACGCGCATTAATCTTACCTTGTAGGTTGGGTGCCATGGATCCCTCCGGGAAAATGCCGTCCTTCATATACACTAGGAGCTCCTCCCCTGCTTCAATGTCCCGGACAGCTTTATAATAAATCTGAGAGAGAGAGAGAGAGAAAGATAGAGGGAGACTTTAACTTAAGGTCAACATGGAATTAATAAGCCTGGACCCCAACATATTTATTAGCACGGATAAAGAAAAGAGCTGCTGAAATGGATCATATATAAGCATATCAACATGGTTATTATTAAGACATTAAAACGCGATGTCAAAAATAAGATACATTATCCAGAATAGAGCAGATTTTAACATATTTTGTTTGAATATTACACAAATTATTCGTAGGCCTATTAAAAGCCTCGCCGTAAGAAGTTATGTTAATATATGACACTAGACAATGGTGAGTTTTCTTCTGCATCTACTCAAGGTTTACAAGCTAAAATGAATCAAACGAATAAAAAAAAAAAAGAAGAAAAATCCCTTCTTAAAGAACACTTAAAAATAAAAATAGGATTATACGTTGTTTCACGAAGAATTACTCAAATATTAAAAAAAGAAAGAAAATGCAGAAGGAATCAGACGATGCAAATACTGCTGTAATACGTCTAAACAGACTTAAAGAGCTGGTGAACAAACGAAAATAAACATCAAACTGCAGCTGCTCTGTTGCATTTTTCATTCACATCTGCAGCAAACGGGGAAATGTCGGGTCTTTACATCTATTTCTCTGATCATTGTCATTCAATCTGTGTGATCAGGCAGAAATTACTGCTGGATTAAGAAGGTTTTTTTGCTCGACGTAAGGACAAGGAAAACTGAGGAATTAGAAATAATGTCAATATTCGAGTCCATTCAGAGCCGAGGCCTCATCAAGTATCTATCGAACAACTCGAACATCCGTTAACCAAACGAAGCTTACACATGTAGCCTTGTCTCAGGAAAATTCCTTAAAATAGATCATAATTAACGTGAATTCTTTTCTAATAAAAAATAGGCTCACAGCTGCTTTCATGCATCCCAATCATTCACAGCACCACCACTTCAAGGTGCATACAGAAGTTGTGATCTATCAACACATGGGGGCGCTCTGCACCAACTGAACGATGTCATCACAACAAGGAAGGCAGAGCGCGCACACACACAGAGACACACAGAGACACAGACACACACACACACACACACACACACACACACACACACACACACACACACACACACACACACACACACACACACACACACACACGGAGAGAGGCCGGTAAAAGTAACTTCCAAGACTTAGTGCTCTTAAACCGAAAAAGGCGCAAAGGCCTAAAATCAATGAAAATGTCACGTAAAATAATTATTTTTTATTGTAATTATTGATATAGGCTACGTATTTACAACAATTAGACAACACACAGTGCTGCGGCAGCCTCTCTGCGTAGTTTCGATCTGACCTTTCTTTTCTCCGACAGACGGAATAGTTGCGAAAGTTGCGCGGCGGTGCGGAGAGCCTCCAACTGCAGTAGCACTTCAGTCCCGGTGGAGTTGGCAACACAACCCATAGTCGGTCTACCGGAGAGGGACCGTGGCGCTGGAACGGACAGGGCCGGCGAGAGGAGGTCGCAGAGCGGCCAGGCGCGCGGCAGACGGTCGGTGATCTCTCCCTGTGGTTGAATGAAGCCCGACGCTCCTCTGCTGGGCTACTCTCTAATCTAGTCAGTGAGCGCGTCTTTGATGATGATGATGAGTCTCTCTCTCTCTCTCTCTCTTTCTGTCTCGCGCGGTCTCTCTCTCTCTCTTTCTGACTCTCACTCTCTCTCTCATTAGTGATTCCCTATTGCCCCTCGGTGCGCTCTCGGTTACCCGTCGGCCACTCCTCCTCGTCTTATCTCCAGCCAAAAGGACTGAGGGATCTGCGGCAGACCCCTCCCCGCATCTCCGATCCCAGCCGCCGCTTTGGCCGCTTGATACATCTGTTATTGATGCAAATAATGGATAAAGCAACCTGACAGACTTGCACTCACTATATCGGTCAATCTATCACTCTCAAACGCACGGGGAAAATACACGCACGCGGAAATTTATAAGCACATATATGTATCGCCTATGTAGGCATTTTTCTGATTGACGTTATTTAAGGTTTGATTAAAATGCAGAACCATTATTTCGTTCAATTTCTTCCAGTCTGGCCTAGACATACCTGCACAACGGCATTGATCAATTCTTCACGTTTGGATTCATTTGTGGTCAGAATAGCAGGCCTGAATTAAACTGGGATGTTTTAAGGCGATATTTTACCTTGCGAAAAATAAAAGTTGTATTAATTCACCATCAAAAAATGATTTAGATTATTCATCGAATTATTTAGATTTTCTTCATCTATAGCTGTAGCGGGAAAAAAAGAAAAGAAAAAGACGCGAAAATGTGCATGGAAGAAAAACACTTGAATTATATTACAACGTAATATGCTATTCAAGTAATTTCACAATTTGTATGTTATATATCTTGCTATTCGTTTATTTTAAATATTTTAAAATAGCTTAATTTGTGATGTTAATGACATAATCAGCAAATATTAAATTTTTTTTCTTTTTAATGATCTAGTTGATAAATGAGGACATTTTAATTACATTCCTAATAAATATTTGACATGTCTGCCATATTTTGAATATTTTATGAATCTTTGTTTGTTTGTGTGCATTCTACAGTATAGGGCCTGCACACTCAGATCTGTCTTGACCTCTTCCCATCTCTGTCCAGTGTTCAGGGGACAGATGCCTCATCGATCAATGCCAGCCGTAGGGCCCGCAATAATCCCCCACTGTGGCCTCAAACACACACACACACGCACGCACGCACACACGCAAACACACACAAAAACACAAACAGTGTTGAAAAAGGCCTCCACTCCAAAACACAAAAGATGAAGGACTGACAAGAAGGTGGACAAGGTTCATCTTCTCTTTAAACCCCCATCAACCCACCCAACACACACACACACACACACACACACACACACACACACACACCCAACCCCTTGTGCTCTCTCAGCCGTTTCCTTCAGTATATGTGACATGGCCTTCGAACCGCTGAATGGCCTCACTTATGAACCAGTTTTGGGTGATTGTTGGGAAGTATTTAACCCACACGCAGATGCACACTGTAATGGCAATTTCCAGACCCCATGTATTCTCCAATGCCATAGGCCCACACTGGTCAGTATACTGTTCTGAACCGCTTTGTCCACATTGCCCAGGCAGAAACCTGAAAATACATGTTATGCCTCTGCAAAGCCCTGAATTCCTTGCTCAATATTCAAGGACAGGATGAGATAGGTGGCCCATGTCATCTTTTTAAGATGCTGTCTTTGCACCGGTTCAAGATAATGCGTAACTCACCGCCTCTCTGATCTCACTGATTGTCAGTTTGTATACAAATTGACACCTCCTGTGCTCATGGCACATTCACTCAGCTCATTTATTTGATTGTGTTGTGAGTCCATCTGAAGATGCTGAATTAAACTGACAGAAAGAAAATAAATTGCCACCACAACACATACACACATGCACTCAAACACACACGCACGCACGCACGCATGCACACACACGCACACACACACACACACGGAGGAACTGTTGATTTGCCTTGTTTTGTTTGGCCATCATTAAGGTGTCTGAATATTGCCCTAGGATGAAATTGCAAGCAAGACTAAGTGAGAACAGTTGCTGGAAATCTGTTTGTTTGATGACTGATTAAGAAGAACAGAAAATACTATGGCCATCTGAAAATGCCTACACTAGTACACTTTTCTGAAACATACACACACACACACACACACACACACACACACACACACACACACACACACACACACACACACACACACACACACACACACACACACACACACACACACACACACACACACACACACACACACACACACAATCCTCTTATTGGAATGCTTTAAAAAAGCCAAAAGCAATTCTAAAGAAACTGTGTCCAGAGCAAATGTATTGCACCTGATGTATATGGAAACAAAAATATAAAAAAATACCAAATTACTGCATGGCCATACATATCTAAATCATGCATTATCTTGCAAACATTTGTTCATCTTACATCATTAATGACAAACAAATAAACAAATACATTATCCACTTCCTTTTAAAAGGTTACTTCCGCATTTGAATTTGCCCTGTGTGCACATATTTCCATAAACTCATGCATTGTGCATGCGGATAAAAAAAAGTAGAAAAATCACTGAATAGTCTGTTAAATTATACATTTTAGCACTGAGTGGCTGTGTACGTGTGTGTGTGTGTGTGTCTGTGTACGTGGTGTTAGTAAATAAATGATAGGGTCATACCTGTGAGCCACTACACCAAGCAACTGGTCAGGCAAACAAAAGCAAAGCTGTTCGCTAAGTACAAATAACTGCAAAACACATCAAAAAACAATCATGCACGTGGCCTCTCTGGGTCTGATAATTCTCCACAATTTTCGCCTGTGCCCCGATTCTTTCTTTGACATTGTGTGGCAGTGGCAGGGGGCACTGATGTGAAAATCTTAAAAGGATTAGGCGGGTTGGTGTTGCCAGCCAATTGGTGCTTGTCAATCTCGGAGGCCCCTGTGTGTTCCCTCTCTCTCTCTCTTGGTCCAAGCTGCCTTTCTCTCTATCGGTCAGGCTTAATGTCTGAAGCTTAAATGGACACACTAGCCTGTCCCTCCGGTGTGACAGAGTGACAGGTGGCAGATCAAGACATGAGGACAGAGAAAGGAGACAAAGACAGCGAGGAACAGGCGGCTCGAGACCGAGGCAGGAGGGGGAAAGAGCCATGTAGGCATGGGATTAGGAAACAAATAAGAGTGGAGTGACAGGAATGTGGAAACACACAGGCAAGTCATATGGATGCATTTGGCTACTGTCGTACCTCCATCATGTTTTCATGGTTTGTTTCTTTGTCTTTGTTTTGAACTGACAAGTCATTCTCATTGCTTCTTTGGATGTATTTCTTGTTAGTTATCATAATAGTCCAAATTGAATTGAGAGCGAAATGTGTGTTAAGTATTGGCCGAGTAACACCGCTGGTATTTCATTTACAGAAACTGGAACAAGAGTCAGAAAAGCAAAACAGAAGAAAACACCTTCTGCAGGATAAATAAAAACTGAAATATGCTAATATATTGCAGCAGTAAGTAGTGGCACACACATTGCATGGGGTTGGGGCTAGGCCCTAGTTAAGCAGTTGGGTTTTTATGGGTGCTGGCTGGGCATCTTTCCAAAAGTATCCCATGCCTTACCCAGGTTTCTGCAGAGAGAGAGAGAGAGAGTGAGAGAGAGATAGAGAGAGATAGAGTGAGAGAGAGTGAGAGAGATAGAGAGAGATAGAGTGAGAGAGAGAGAGAGAGAGAGAGATAGAGTGAGAGAGAGAGAGAGAGAGAGAGAGAGAGAGAGAGAGAGCACTAGCAACTGGCCCAGCTACAGACAGACAGTAGTGCCATTCCTTGGTCATTACCACCTACCAGCTTGCTACCAAATTGTAAACACGCACGTAAGTATGCACACACAAATTCAGACGGATCAACCCCGTGGTCAATCTCAGCAGATGGGAAAGGATGACACCCCCCCCCCCCCCCCCCTTGCCCCTTGATGACAACATGGTGCTCATATCTCGACCACAAATCCAACCAGGGCACGTCTGTCATGTTCATGTCACCCACCTGGTCTCCGGTGAGGTGACAGGCGGCGAGGTTCTGCTCCTCAAATGTCGAGGCAGAGCGGACGTATTTGAGCCAGCTGCTGCTGGTGGCGTCCGGGCCTGTGTCCAGCGCAAACTTGATGTTGCCCATGTCACCCACCACCTGTTAGAGAGCAAGAGGTCCGATGTTATTACAGGGACAAAACAACAGGCTAACGTCAACTCTCAAACACTTGAAATATTTCTATGAATGACTTTTTCAGAGGAGGATATTGGCAGAGTTAAAAATGCAATTGTTACGGTGCACAGAGATTTTGGGTGAATTGTTTTCATTCATTTGAAATGTACTATTAACTATTAGGTAGCATACAGTTGGCATACACATGGTTTGTATTCACGTTAGCACTGATTCGGTGGTTGACGAGCAACAATTAAAGCAAAGACGAAAAACGCTGCAACCAAACAAAGGCAGTGAGGTGCGCCTCACGCCTCTGTCTGATCAGGGACTAAGAAAGCTGTGAGTCTGTCAGTCAACTTTAAGACACAGAGGCAACGTGTCAGTGGGTGTTAGGACCACCTTACCTCGTCAATCCCAACAACAAGAAGAGGAAAGAGGGAAAGGATGAGAAAGGAGGAGGGAGTGGGCAAACTGGGGCTTCTTTCACTTGTCTAAAGACTTTCTCCGGCACATATTGATCACCCTTTGTAACCCCTACGCCCCCCGGAGACTCCAAGAGCGGGTCTCATGTTACCCGCTTCAACGGAGAATGAAGGAGGATGGAGGTAGAGGTGAAGGAGGAAGAGGAGGAGAAGAGAAGAGGGGTTTATTGTGGAGCACAAAGTGAGGGGAGAACCAGGAAGGACTAACAAAGCTTTATGCCTAAAATCTCAATCCTCCCACAATTGTAAATTATGAATGATGACAATGAGAATGAAGAAATTTGCCAAAGGAACAGATATTCGACAACTATTAGACTGCAAAAGAGACAGCATACCTTTTAAAGGCCATAAATAGTTTCTACTCTGCTCCTTTGAGTGCATTTGTGTGTGTGTTGGCATGCGAGTGTGACGGACTTCGGCGGTTCCGTAAATCTGGGGGCGGCTCGGCTGAAACCCCGAGGCCCACTCTCTCCACCCAGCTGGGGGTGAAGCTCCAATTTCGCCACAGCACCGCATGTGATACTGAGCCTGTGTGAATCCTCAGGGGAGAAGTGGCCTGAGACAGAGCAACTCCTCTAATTACAACTCCCAATCAGCCGGCCCCTGCGTTCAGAGCTGACCTCTAGCTCGACTCTCTGCGTTCCTAATCACAGTCAAATGTCTGCTGTAGGAAATCGAGGTGTGATGGAGAAGAACCAACAAACCCTCTGACGTTTTTAGATGTGCAAAGTTCGTGAACTTCTCTAACTGGCTGCTTTTCTGAAGGCATGTTCAGGTTTCTTTTTTTTTTCCCCAGCTCGTAAAGTGTGAATGGTCATGTTCTTGTTGTTTGGGTGAGCGCTTGCAGAAGGTGTATTTTCGTGGGTGGGGGTGCAGGTGCCAAGTTTGGTGAGTAAATATGTAAAGGGTCTGGTTGGAGGTGTGGAAGAACTGCCATGTTTGCAATGCCAAACCGTTTCAGGCAAATGCATGAGCGCTTAGTTGAGTTCACATCTCGAGGTAACAGAAATGTTTCTACAAGGTGTGAGCTTATCGTCCTCACTACATGTGCCTGTTGCAGAATAACAAAGCCTCTTCAGGCATTGGTTAAAAATAATCAAAACCGTAATCTTTGTTTTGATCCACAATACAAAAAAACTGTGGCTTCTGCTCATGTGAATGTATTTGCTGATTGTGAGAGTGGGAAAAGAGACCGTTAGTACATATCAGTTTCTGTTATGTATTTTTCAGAAGCAAATAATGAGATAACGTCCACTGGAAGAGCTTCTAAATAAAAACGGAATCTTATCCATTCCTCCCTCTCCACATTTAAAGCTTTTGCCTCTTCTGCTTCCAGTTTACAACTTAAACAATCTGCTTGATCGACTCCAGATCTTTATTTTATGTGTGAAAACAGTCACCGAAAACGAACCAGGCATACCCCCTCCTAACACCTACTACTCCACCCAATATCTTTTCTGGAGTCAGAGTGCACTTGTCACGTTACTGCCGGGGAGCTGCGACAGGTATCGTACATGTTTTATGAACACATGGAGAAAAACTAAAATCCAGGTGGTGTCAAGGTGGGATTATTTCTTTTTTTAGGAGGAATAGGTGTGCGAAGGGAGGTGGGGAAGCCCGACAGTGCACAGACTGACCCGCACATGCATGAATACTACCATGCCTACGTTTTGGGCATGGTAGTATTCATGCACATGCATTTTGGTTACCTCCGTCCTCCTACACACACACACTCAAGGGTCTGATCTGAGGCTTAATGAGCTGCAGACCTGCGTGCTGTGTGTTGTTGTATGTGAACATGTGTGTGTGTGTGCGTGTTGTCTGGGAGTCCTGCTAACACCCTGTCTCCGGGTGGAAGCCTGATTTATAAGGCTTCAAATGAGGTGCAACAGAGAAGGAGAGCCAGAACAAGCCCACGGCTGATTGTTTGTTTATTTACCTTTCTTTTTCATTCCCCCCCCTACGTCACGGGGGGGGGGGGGGGGGGGGGGGGGGACCATCAGCTCCACGAGCAAAGGAAAGGGTTTCAACAAAGCAAACCAGGCAGTTTTTTCCCTTAAGTTTTCTCTCCTCCTTCAGATCAGAGGCTAGAAACAGGAACTGTTATACTACAGATATGAGGAATGACGTTTTTATAGTTAAATTATTTTCATATATATAATGCTTTAACAACTAGTGTCTATAACCACCTTGCATTGACACATTCTCATTCTGTTCATTTGGGCGACGACCTCCTTTCTCTCCACAATTAAAGGCTACTTTGGATCTCTTTTAGTTTTAGAGATTCTTATCAGAAATAACAAAATTCACCACGTTAATGGCTGCAATCTGAGAATACGGCAGAATCGTTAAAAATATGTTTGATAGGGCAGTAAACACCAGCAATCAGACAATCCATCACATTTCCTGGTTCAATGTTGACCTACTGAACTTGCTGTAGTTGTGAGTGCACAGTTTTCTTGTGTACTGAGGGATTATTGTCAACATTTCAGGAGAGTTCACGTTTGGTTTTACCTCACCAGAGGGTACAATGTTATCATAACTGATACAAATGATGGCAAAACCCATGAAAGTAAAGTCAAAGTTGTACTCATTGAAGATAATTATCTTTTAAGGCCAGTAAAGAGAAGAAAACAGTCACACTTATTAATTATTGATACTTTCATTCACTTCTATATCACGGATATTCTACACAAAAAACACATTTTAACCTATTTTTCGGGTTCAACGGCATCAAAAAATTATTCACATGAGAGCACACACAAACACACACACACGCACACACACACGCACACACACGTACACACGTACACATGCATGAGCACAGAGACACAATGAGACTTCAGTGAAAGAGAAGCGGCCCTGAGTGGAGAGGATGCAGAGCAAACTCCACAGGAAGCTCTGATAAGAGCACAACACTTATATCGCTCCTCACAACACAAAGGGGAACCTTTGACAGCTAGGAACCTTTAATGGATGTCTCGGCATGCCCTCTCCACCGCCAGTTATATCTGATGGATGTGTGTGGCGTGCAGGGCTGAATTAATAGAGGAAAGTTGCTTGTACGGATAGACGTTGGTGACAAGGCACATATTATGTTTTGTTTGACGGAGGGCAGAAAATGGAAAAGGCAGCTCGGATCGCAGTGGTGGTTGTGATTTTGATGTGCGACGGAGATAGAAGCAGACATATATGTTATTAAAATATTTCTATGAAGTGTGATCTTAGTGCTTTGTTGCACTGCCCCGGGTTTCAATGTGTGAACACACCCACGTTCGCATGTATTTCTATATGTGCCTGTGATAGTTTCAAAACTCTTAAATTGTACCAACTTCATTCTGACTTGTCTGTACATGTTTTCCATGTTGTAAAATAAACAAAAGTTGTTGTTTTTTTGTATTAAATGCTTCACTCGATTGATAAATCAGTGATCAGTAGCGATCAGCGATATTGCTTTGCCTTTTTCACGTCAGAGGGTATCAAGACGAGCAACAATGGCCATCCATCTATGTGAAAGTCTAAGAGCATGCCCGTGTTGGATTCAGGTAGTCAAGTGTAATCACACAAAGCACATAGAAAAGGAGACTGTTTTTGCAACCAAAGTTTGCTGAAACATGTCTCTGCATTGAAGGTTTTTGCAGTCTGTTGAAAACAGGAGAGCTGACCCTCCCCTGGTTCCCTTACTAACGTTCCGCGGAAGTGGCCGACGAATTAAAAAAGGTTGTTTCACACAGAAAGAGGAAAGAACAAGGGACAGATTGCCTTTCATTATGGCTCTGGTGTTTAATCTATCTAGTTCAAGAATATGTGAAAATGTGGAGAAAGACAAGGGGCGTTGCATGCACTTCCCCTTGAAGCAGCTAGGGGGTAGCCTGGAGCGATATCTCTCCAGGTAGAAGAGCATACATTGAAATTAACGTCCCCTTCCCTCTATGCAGCTGTACAAAACACAATATAAAAATGGTAATCAGAGTGAGACTTACATGCACGCACAAACACACACTTTGTTTCACTCTGACGAGAGGGCCAGTCATGGAAACAGAGCAGTGACAGTGACAGATTGAGTGGCTGTGAAGTGGGCTGCGGAGCTGGCTGTTAGATGTGTTGCAAATTAAGGTGCAGGAAGACTAACAAGACATAAAGAAGTGTGTGTGAGAGTGTGTAATCTTTCTGGAAAAGGGTCTGTTTCCAGTTGGGAGGTCCCTTAACTTGCTCACGCACACAAACACACACACAATCAATTACACACACAGGCCGACTCATAAAGCGGCTGAAAGATTACAGATCCTCACAGCCTCCCATGTGTTTGTGCACATTCACATGCATGTGTATGCGGGCCTGGCCTGTGTTTGATGGATGGGGGCCTGCAGAGATGACCCTACCCTGCCACATCACTCAACAGTCTAAATGAGTGTGTGTCTGTCCACATTTGTGTGTGAGTGTGTATGTGGAGGTGAGAGGTGGACATGCACACAAGGCGTCCTGTCAGTATACCCTCTCTTAATTCAGGAAGGAGAAAGACAGAGAATAAAAGATGGAAAGAAATATAGAGAGAAAGAGATTAGTCATATTCTATTAACTTCAGCCCTCTCTGGGTGACGATGGAGGGTGCGAGTGGGTGGGGGTTGTGAAGAGTAAGATGAAGGAGGAAAGTTGCAAACACAAAACTGATTAAAGTGTCTGACTCTTAATTCTTTGTTCATTTTTGTACTCAGATGTCAACAAAATTGCCTCGTATTCCTCAGTCTGTTCATGAAATTTGTTGACAACTTTATTTGAAACTTGTCATTTTTACCTGCAAACAACAAATCTCCCATATTGCGCAAACTATATATATATTTCTTGTTCAGGTTTCAGCTAATTTCAGTTGATTCAAAATCAAATTGAAATCATATGAAATATGAATTCAACATTTGTCAATCCAGCGAAATTCAGCACTGTTCTGATCGTGAAGCTGACAGTATTTGTTGAGCGTAACTCATTCATTTAACTTGTCCATATTTTCCCAGCCATGAGAGTCCTTCTCTTGATACTGTCCTTTTCCTCTGTTTGTGTCACCAACGTCTCCTCATACCTGACTTTTAATGCATGTACTGTACTGAAAAAAAGAGAAAATACACCAAACCACCTGCACACTATTTAATACCAAAAGTAGCTGTCTAATGTAGAATACAAGAATTTGTTTGTCCAACTAAATTCAAATATTATTCAAATGTTCTTCAAATTTGTTCTTCAAACACCTCAAAGGTGCAAAGTGTAATACGTGGTCACATTCTCCCAACAACATTTCACCTCCACCACTGGGTCCATGGACACAGTCAATCAGTCATATATATATTTATATATAATAAAAAAAAAGCCAAATACTAACTAACAGAAGAAGAATACGCAATGTTCGACCAAATTGTTGAAACGATGATAGCCGGTCAAAATAACACATCTTATAATTGTCTCATGTGGCCTATAGTTTATAGTTAGCCATGTTGGCACACTGACCTACAGATGTCCGCTCTGTGCAGGTTTTTCTAACTGTTCAAACTATCAAAACATACACAGACGCTGTACCTAAAATATGATTAACACGCCCTCGGGAGAGCTCTTTTTCGTCCTCTCATGTTGGACTGAGGGCAGACTGGACGCTACAGAGACTCACTATCGCCTCTAAAGTTACACGTTGCATACACATGAACACAATAAAAAGATGTCTTTGACATAACGTCAAAGCTGTAAGCTCTTCACATTCTGTTAAAAATGTTCGATAATGTGAGAAGACATATTCTTAGCAATTGCGTTGACAATGTGGCTTTTATTAAGACACACATTTGATCATTTAAACCAAACAACTGGAATCTTTAGATGAATCCTTGGATTGAAATGAAGGATTCAACTATTTCTAGGAAAAATGTGTTGAGTCCAAATGAAGACAATCAGTAGCAGAACCAAAGTGTTTCATCAAGAGGAGCCATACTGTGAGTATAGATTGGACCTTTAAAAATAAAGTGTATGTGTGCGTGTGTGTGTGTGCGCGTAAGGCCAATTACTGATGCTGGTAATAGTACACCTGTGTAGCTATGTCTGGCAGTCTAATGACAGCTAAAGAGGAAACAGGCTGTAAATTCAAACACACACACACACACACACACATCCTTTTATCAAGACAAGTTTGTTTTTGTCAAAGGTACAATTGAATACGACTGGAAAAATGTATGTCTGTACTGTGTGTAAGCATTAGTTGTATCACTAGTAATATGTATGCAAGGTGTTGGAGTGTGTGTTCGCTGTGTGTGAGTGGATGTGTGGTGTGTGTGAAGGTGAGTGAAGGCGTGTTAAATGTGACCCATTTTATCTGGGCCGGGCAGCCATCGACATAATTAAAAACCAGGCAGGCAGGCCGGGGAGGGCCTGGGGCCTTGTAAAAGCCATCTGGGTTGTAGAGTGTGTCTGTGTGTATATGTGTGTGTGTGTGTGTGTCTACATGCATTGTGAGTGTCAGAATGTGGCCCGGCTCACTAATGACCTAACTTGCTTCTCTTAAATCAGCGTCTCTGCAGTCGCCGTCACAGAGCTATCATTTGTGGTGAGTGTGCATGTGCCACACTTTAAAACAGCATGTGAAAAGTTCCAGTGTCTATCTCCCACACTCGCAAAATCATTGTAAAGTCAAATCTAATTTAGTTTGAGCCAGCTGACTTTTCCCTGAAGTGAGACTTGAACAACAGTTCTCTTGCAGGTGGGAAATTGAAGCTAGATATGGGGAATTATGATAATGATTTCCTTTGAGGATTGCTGAATTAAAGAAGCTTTACCTTTAGTTAGCGCCTCTTTACTAAATATGATCAATCTGTTTTTACTAACAGGCCATGTACCACAGTCCTTCAAAGTAGCTGTAATCAAACCTCTTCTTAAGAAGCTTACTCTTGATCCAGAGGTGTTGGCTAACTGTAGACCGATCTCCACTACATAACACTAGTATATTCGAGCATCTTCAGTCAGGATGTAGACTGTATCATAGCGCAGAGACAGCACTGATGAAAATAACAAATTACCTTCTACTTGCATTAGACAAAGGACTTGTCTCTGTACTTGTCTTGTTCGACCTTAGTCCTGCATTCAACATCATTGACCATCACATCCTATTACAGAGACTATAACTCTGACTGGCATTAAAAGAACCTCACTAAGCTGGTATATTCATCACATCGATCCCTGTTTGTATATGTAAACGATGAAATCCTCCATGCACACCAAAGAAAGTCACGGAGTTCCACAAGGTTCTGTGTTTGGACCAATTTTATTCACCTTATATATGCTTTCTTTAGTCAATATTACCAGAAAACACTCCATAAACGTTCATTGTTATGCAGATGATACCCAATTATATCTATCGATCAAGCCAGACGAAACCAACCTGTTTGCTTTAAGGACATAACAACCTGGATGACCTGCAACTTCCTGATGTTAAACTCAGACAAAACTGAAGTTATTCTGCGTGGCCCAGAACACCTCCAAAATCAATTATCTAATGATATAGTTTCTCTAGATGACATTGCACTGGCATCCAGCACTACCGCAAAGAATCTCAGAGTTATCTTTGATCAGGATATGCCCTTTAACTCTCAGATAAAATACATTTCAAAAAATCCGGCACATCCTGTCTCAAAACGATGCAGAAAGATTTGCTCACGCATTTGATACTTCTAGACCAAATCACTGCAATTCCTTATTATTAGGCTGCTTTAATAAGTCTCTTAAATCTCGCCAGTTGATCCAGAATGCTACAGCACGTGCACTGACATAAACTAAGAAAACAGATCATATTACTCCTGTAGTAGCTTCTCTGCACTGGATCCCTTTAAAATCAAGCCCTAGTCAGGCACCATCATATCTTAAGGAGCTTATAGCATTAGTATTAGGGTGCTATAGTATAGCACTAGAGTATCTAGTGGGGTATTAGTGGTGGGGGGGGGGGGGGGGGGCAGACGCCCTCACCACATTTAAGAGTATGCTGAGGACTTTCCTTTTTGATAATGCTTATTATGGCTGGCTCAGGTTAATAGTCAGGGCTGGCTCAGGTTTGCCTTGCACAAGCTTTTTTTATGTGTGTAACCAGTGACTATGTATTTGTGTTTGTATGTTATATACATATTTACACTGTGTTATTTTTAGCATCACGCCACCATGTCCACGTCCACACCCCCTGTAGTTCGTCTGAATGAGCAGATTGCCATGTGCTGGGTTGCCCGGATAGTGTAACTTTAAACAGGAAGTGTGCACACTTTAAAAGAAGAGAGGCAGTGGGTTTTCAGGCTGGACCTCGTTAATGAAATGGCTTTGTGTTATTTACAGCCCCTTGTTAAATGGCTGGATGAGTGTGTGTAAGTGTGTCTGTATATGTGTATGCCATCTTATATGTGTTATGTGTTCGTGGAAGTGTGTGTGTGCTTGTATGTCTTTTTGCCTGCGTACATGTGTGTTTTTTATGTGTATGTGATGTGTTACAAATGTACATGTGTGTGTGTGCACAGAGGTTACCATCATGCTATGTCTGTTCTACTGTCGGACAGCCTTTTACAGGCCGAGCTTTATGATATGTATTTAGGGCAATTAGTGAGCAGATATATTGGTTCATTATAGTGAAGCAGGTGCAGTGTATATGGGGAAATATATGAACAGTTCATCGGGGTCACACACTCTGTCTGTGCAGTCTGAAGGCTAACAGCTAGACTTATGCGTGTGACAAACAGGAGCACACACATTGAACTCAGTAAGAGCCAGACTGAGGAAACATTTTCTCATACTGGCCTCTGTCAAAGAAATCATACGATCCAAAAAGAACATTTATCTCATTTTAAAATAATTGTTAACAGGCTCAGGAGGAGAACAAAGTGAGTAAAACGGTTGAATATTAACAGAGAAGGAGGCAGAGTTAGTAAAGTATGTGTTTATTGGCTGAAAGGAACGCACAGTGAGCAAAGTGGTTGTTTATTGGCTACAGGGACAAACGTTTGATGGTGCTGCTGAGCTGGTCTTCAGAGTCCACACACACACACACACACACACACACACACACACACACACACACACACACACACACACACACACACACACACACACACACACACACACACACACACACACACACACACACAGACACACACAGACACCTACAAACACAAATGTGTATCCTCAAGTACTACATGTACAGCCACTATATATCGGGGTTTTATGAGTTTATAACAATGGGTTTTCATGAGTCCTTCATTGCAAGACCAAGGAACAATCCCAGTGAAACCCAATCATGGGTTCCATGTCGGGGGCGCAAAAGTTTGAAGTATTTTGTGTGTATGTGCGTGTGCATGAATGGGTTTATATCATTGTGGTGCACACTTTTTATATTGTTTACTGTTGCAGTGTGCTTGAATCCACGAATCGATAAATTTCAACAATGCCATTCTGGAATTTAAAATCTGAAATATTTACGCAACGAAACATCAAAATATGGATCTCAAAATATAAGCATGTAATGCATATCAGCTATTAATGCTTTCTCTTTCCTAAGTTCTCAGAAAGCAGATATAACATGGGTACATAACATAGAACTTCCTGTGCTTGTTGAAATTTGTTGTTGAAATGTGCTTTACAAATACACTTGCCTTGCCTTGCTCAAGCAAAGCAACTAAATCAATCAAGTCCAATGCATCTATGCCAAGAAAAAGGGCAATTTTAATGAGGAGAGGAAGCTTGTATTCAACACTGACACAACTTGACCTCCACTCTATCGACTCACATCGGAAGTGAAACACAAAATAGGACAATTCCTGGAACTGTGCAAACACAAATAGGGAAGTGGTGCTTGGTACAAATTTATAGAGCACGTAACACCATCAATTATTTATTAACACCCAAATAAAAGAATACTTCCTTCAACAACACTTGCTTTAGTAATACAATGGAGAACGATGAAGGACGAGAGAAGCAGAGGCATAGAAATGCAATGAAATTTACAATCATATTTCCAGAAAGCTAAACCAGACAACAGGGGGTTTCAACATAAACAGAAAGAGTCTTTTTCCCTCTAGTCAGTCCCTGCTCAGTATCAAATCAACATTGGCCTCATTTAACCGATCAACCTCATTCCTTGAATCTCAGAGAAAGAGACCGACACAAAACAGAGGACGTCTCCATCCATCTCCTTTAAATTTCATATTTTGGTGGAATGCCATTTGGTCCGTGCGTTGTAGAAAGTTGCAGCGTCCTTGCGTGTTATGAGATCAATGAGTTGGCAGGACAGCAGAGAGCCGAGACGATATGAAGTGTTCAGAAACACTTTTAAACTGGCATTTAAACTGAAGAGCACCAGAAAGAGATGGACAGACACTCGCAGATTCCTCTTTTGGTAAGTTTGTCTTCCTCAGTTAATCTCACATCATCATCACCCATACTCCACCTGGGCTTTTTGCAGGAGGTTTGCATTTGAGAGCTCAAATTGCCAAACAAATGCATTGTGAAGTAAAGTGGTGTCCTGGAAAAAAGCAGCAGCTGGCCAGGACAGCATGTGGCAGAACCCCTGTGTGGCTGCAGGCCTTGGACTTATTGGAACCATCTGAGCAGAACCCTTGTTTACTCTAACAACCAGACTCCACTTTCTCCTCTCACCACCTCCTCTGTCCTCCTCCACCTCACCTGTAGCGAGTGGCCAGGCTTTATTCTGATGACCCAAAAGACAGCATTTACTCAAGAATCCATTATTTAGAAAAAGATCATTTAAACGTGACAGCACTTTATATTGCAGATGACTCTGTCTTGTCCATTTCTGCGGGTGAAGAATAACCTTGTTTTAAAGTGTGTTATAAGTGGGATAACTCGTTAAGGGCTGACATCTCAGAAAAGCTGTAGACTTACAGGCAGAAACTTGCTAGCCTTGCAAAATGTGTGAACCATGATACAACCTTAGCCTGTCTTCAAGTTGAATGGCTCCCTCTGCAATACAAGGGCTCCCTCAATTCAAAAATGAAATGTGCTGCTCTGAAAATATAAATGTCTCCTTTCATATAATAAGAACCCAACCTAAGTCCAGAAAAAACAAAGGGGAACAGCATTAATAACATGGATATGAAAGATGTAAAGAGAAGCTATCTGTTCAAAAATATATTTTTACCCTTTTATAAATAATTGTTAATTGTACAAATAATGCTGCTGTAGATACATGACTCATCAAAAAAAAGACTCATGGATTATTGATGTTTATTGATGCACTTTATTGTACCCCTTAAAAGTATTTAAAAAGTCCACCCGTCTTCTACTTTTTTGTAACAAAGGAAAGTAAAGAAAGATAAATAAAAGACACTCTAACTCTTGACTGCTCTGTCAGGCGGATGTGAGGAGCGGTGCTCTGCCCAGAAGGATTAGCTGCAGCCACAAAGGCATGCGTGATGCTATGAGACGTGTTACTCTCCTCGAACAGGATTAGAAGAATATCTGGCTATTCTCATCTCAACCAAAGGATAATTTAATGTGTGTGTTCTCATCTGTGCTCTGTGTGTGGCTGCTGAACCTAGGTCTGTCTATCTGAGTGTGCCACTATGTCTGTCTACACACATGTAGGCCTGGCCCTCCCCTCCGCTGCCCTACCAGGGGCTGAGACTAGCCAGGACAGGAGGACCATTAAACGTACTCTTCGAGTGTTGGGCCTGCTGGCGAGAAGCAGCGGAAAGGACCTATTTCACTGTTGTGCAAACCATTGTTTCATTTCCACACTTCTCTTTCCCTCATTCTGCTCTGATATTTCACAGGGTTTTTGGCCCCAGTTCAAGTGTGAACACAATACAGCTATTGAGATCATGGCTCGCACCTCCTGGCCTGTGCCGGGCTCAGCACTCGCTTAAGCTCTTTCAGCTACCGCCTCATGCTCAAAACCTCCATACTTTCTTTCCTTTCCTCAGTTTTTCAAGTCAGGATGCTGCACAGACAGACACGCCACAACCCCGTGCCCCATCCCCCTTCTCGTCATCTTAAGCCCTCATCCTAACTCTTGCTCTGGAGGGCCCCAATGTGCAGGTAATGGATCCCGCTTGACCACCTCCACCAAGAGGCCCATATATCCAACTTTTAATTAAGAACGCTCATCCCCTCTCCTGAGAGAGAGGGAAACGGTAGAAAAGGCTGGGGGTAGCAGTGAGTGAGTGTATCATGTGTGTGTATGTGTATGTTGCAGAAGAGCCCTGCAGCCATCTGGTTTTTGTTAGACACAATATTAAGAGTGTGTCTGTGGCCAAGGCCTGGCTGATGGCTATCAATCTGCCCTTTAATGTATGACGGGATATATGGAGGGATGGATGGATATGGGCCCCTCAGAGAAGCTAATAGCTAAACGGGCGCATTAAGGTGATTGAGGCCTATGGTGGAGATGGGGCCCATGGTGGAGCTGCACAGGGAGGCTGGAGTGCCTTCTTATGTCCTATGGCTTGGAGAAAAAAACCCAGGGGAGTGGAGATGAAGTGTTAAACAACAAGAAATCTCCGGGAAAACAAAAATGATTAGTCAATTAAACGATTGTATTGATTAATTGTTCGACTTTAGGTAAGTGTAAATGGCATTTGTTACAATTATGTTACATTTGTCGAGACTACATCGTTATAAAAAAAAATAGAACGGTCAATATAATGATGTAATTATTAATTTTAAAACAGAAAAATAGTCATCAGTAATCATACATGACAATAAGCCGTGTGGGCATTTAATTTGTGAGAAAGAAAAAAGGAGGAAAAGAGGCGGTAAGGACAAAGAGAGATAAATGAGGAGGAGGAGCAGCTGTTGACACGAGCCTTCTCCCCCTGTCAGATAAGAGATAACTGGGCTGCCGATGTTTAGACGCACCATCAGTAGTGTCATCAATCACACACACACACACACACACACACACACAGAGTGAGGAGACGGAAGAGGATTACTGGGTGTGACACAACATATTGCTCTATTAATGCTTCAAGCATGTCAGACTACATCCTTTTCTTTACAGCTCATCAAGCACACACACACACACACACACCCTGTCTGTAGCTGCTGGTGAGCTTTCAATTCCATTCATCTGCACTGCACAACACAGGCAACGGGCATACAGTAAATATGTGTGTTTGCAATTGCATATGCACACGGGTTGTGGGTTTTTTATGTTATAAATATATATATGTTATTTATTTCTGTGCAGGACAAATAAGTGATATCAGAGCGACAGCATGCAGTCACAGTTAGATGTGCAGAGTTGGGCTGGTTACAGAGGGGTCATGAAGGACAGAGAAAGGGCGCAATTCCAGCTTTAACGCCCACCTGGAAACTTCTCATTAAAACTCAAACGGCCCACGGCATCCAAGTCGCCATTAAAGTCACACTAGCAAATAACAATGATTTTCAAGCTATCCTTTGATTAATAATGCCGTCACTACAACTTAGTTGTAAAAACAAAAAACTTTTTAGATTGGGCCTGGGCTCCCCATGGTCACACTAAAAGCTAAGGCATAATTTGGCCATTCACTAACAACGCTTGGAGAACGCTTCCCTCAAGGAACACAATCAGGCATAATTGGCCAATCAACATCGGGAACAAACACAACAATATGCCTCACACGGTGAGGCTGTTGGATACTGTCATGTGGACAAGACGTCAAACACAAAAATAAAGAGGAAAAGGACACAAGACGGTATTACTGTTATTCTCTTGACAACACACGTTGGGCTGTTTGAAGGTTGGCTGATTAAAAATACATGCAAGAACCAAAACTTTACATTGCTGACACATTCCCATGCTTACCCCCCATTTTATTTTGCTATAAAAACAGTCAAATCAATAATATTTCTGAGCAGGGAAATAACACATATGATCACAAATAGATACATAAAAAAACATTTTAACATGTATGTGAAAATCCTTTTTGTTTGCGCTGATGTTAACACTTTTCAACTGCATTGGATAACAACTGTAGTTGTAATCTATGTATTCAAAAACCTTGTAATCAACTTGAAAGTGAAAACAGATTACAATACGTTTTGATTCGTAACGGTGATGTGACGCTTTTCTATCAGTAATAATGCTTTTAATTTTACCTTGACTCTACCTACAGTTTATTAGAAGACAAAATAATGTCCACTCAGCCGCCGATTGTAAAAAAGTGATGAAACTCGTGTAAGCATTTTTATTAACAAGTGTTCATGTTCATATGAGGAATCAGTCAAGCAGCGACTTTGAAAACCTGCAAAATAAAACTCTATGGTTCCCTTTTTCTATTTTTTTAACCAAGTCCCTGAAATGTTGTACATTTTGAGAAACAGGGTTTTCACCCAACAAATAACCAATACAACGGATGACCAGTGAATAGAAGCTGATCTATGAGGCTTTTTGAGTATGATCAATAACACTGGGGACACTTAAGGTGCTGCTTGTCATCCATCGCTCAGCACTTAGACATCATTATCTATTATTGACCAACTATCGATGAGTTCAGCCAAAAGGAGTCAATACAACCATAGCCGGCTCAATTTGACAGACTTTTTTTTAAAGCCAATAGAAGATATTTTAATTTGATGACATGGAACAGGGTAAGCTCATTCTGAAGGCAGCCAAAAAAACATTTCCGTCCGTTACGGCAAGTGAGTTTGTCTTTTCTCACACTTTGCATTTGTTTTGGCAATCTTTCAGTACTTGAAGGCATCATGAACATGTATTTTTACATGCACACAATAAAATGAACGTAATGGAATTCATTTATGTACAAGTTCTGCATGTGTTTGTAGGCCTGTTTGTGTACGTGTGTGTGTGTTTGTGTCTATGTACAGTATATCTCCATTAATGTGGGCTTGAGCTTGTTAGTTGTACTAATTACTCCAAACAGCACAATAGATCTTTTTAGCCTGAGGGGCGTATTCACTGTGACCTCCCCGTGTGCTGGAGCTCAGTGGTCCTTCGGGGTATATAGGAAGTAAACATGTTGACTGCACCTCTACCCCACCATACCACCATCCATTTACTTCCACACACGTGCAATTAATGAGCCACTCGCTAATTTGGGGTTGGTGCATATATGTAAATGAAAGGCAAACAAAAGGAGTGGGTGATGGATGACAAGAAAGGGGGCTTGGGAAGGGTCCATGTGGGACACTTAGCACCGCGACACTAATTAAAAAGCCATAGCAGTGAGAGCTCTGAGGTAACTCATTAGTCGCAACCTGCTCCTGAGTCACACAGCGCACTGAGTGCTAATGCTAGGAAAGCCACATAGAGAAAGAGAGGGAGAGAGAAAAAAAAAACAGTGAGAGAATGATGGACGTGGGCATTGTGCTCGACTGAAGTGTCCATGTGGGCATATAAGCCCAGCCAAATTAGCCTGGTTGCATTAGCCCTCCTGTGCCATTACCCATTAGTTTAGTGCAGGGGGTAGCAAGCTGAAGAAAGGTTACCATAAGCATGGCAATTAGGGCTATAATAGGATAAACAACAACCTGGCCGATGGAGGGAATGAAGCAGAACACATTGTAGGGAATGATTACAGAGGCCGAGTGTGTGGAGGTGGGTGACTTCAGCTATATTGATCTGTGGCACTGCGGTGAAGGGAGCTGAAAGTGGCACCCACTGAGCCTGCATGGCTTCTCCACCCAGTGGACAATGCAAACAGTGTCCACATGGAAACACAGACACGAACAGATGTGCACGGACTCTTATTCTCTCATACCTGCAAGCACACAAACAAGCACACTATACATGGGATTTGTGTGTGTGTGTGTGGAAGGTATGTGAGTGGCACCACCACCAGTGGTTGTGCCCATGGCGTGTTTCTCCCCGCCGATTCATTTCATCCGAGTATGAATCGTCACGGTCTTTACCCTGCTGCTCTTTATAAAACGCAGTCACCTCCTAACATTTACTTCATTGTTTGACAACAAACCTCCAGAAATACCATTTTCATAGAGGACCAAGAGGAGGAAAAAACAGGGGCCAGAAACAAGTGGGATCAATGGTGCAAAAAATTGTTTTTATCGAATGCTGTGTGGCTCACATTTCCTGCAGACACAGATAAGAGAATGGGAGTGAGCAGACCCTCGTGTGTGTTTGTGTGTGTGGTTGGTTGGGAGAGAGAAAGAGGGGGGGGGGGGGGGGCGCGAAAATAAATGAGATTATTGATGTTAGATGTCAAATATAATTGCTGAGATTTGAGCAAAGAGGAGGAGAGAGTATAGGCTGATGGGCTCGCTGATCCGTGGAACGCTTCATCTCGGAGAAAAGGCCAACAAGTCACAGAATTTGGATTGTAACCTCGGGTGTGTACATAAGTGTGTGATACTGTGGGGGAATGAGATCGCTTAGCCTCAACACTGGGTTGTAAACTTTTAAACTTCAGTTTCTAGACACACACACACACACACACACACACACACACACACACAGACATCTCTGCATGCATGTCAGAATCCCAAAACAAGGCGTCAGAGTCACAGTCTGCCAGATTTAATATGTTCTGATGTTTGCCTGTACTCTCGATTGTTTTCCCCTCTCGGCTCAAGACTTTTTGGAAAGTCCCTTCAAATAAAATATTCTGAGGCCTTAAAGCAAGCATGCTCTATCTCCCCTGTGGATCAAGTGTTTATAAAAGAAGAACTGAATGATAACTTGGGTATGCCTGTATAGAGTCTAAAGGTAGGACAGGGTTTGCATGTGTTCATCATACCGAGCATGGCAATGCAGTAAATCCAATATGATTGTAGTTTGGAGAAGAAGTCTGATTTGCCATTGGAGGAGTCATTTCAGGTAAATGTCCTGATCAGGTAGAGTAACATAGGCTTCCTAGTGTGCTACATTATAAACCTTTCAATCCACAGTTAGCCAGAAGTATCGCTCATTACATCAAATACAACTGATCATGCTTTTCCACTTTGAGATTGAGAAGTACTGAATAACATGGGATGGAAAGACTACAGCAAAAGCTTCGCTGAAGATCAAGATAAGAAATAAATGGATGGGTGAGATTGCGTGTGTGTATTTGTGTGTTTTTGGTAGCATTTGATGAAAAGTCCCATAGCTGATGGCTGCAGTCCCAAAGGGAGAGATGTTCACAAATTGTATGAAATTGAAGATCATCTGCAAGGCCAAATGGACATCTAGCTCCTGTGTGTGTGTTTGTATGTGTATCCACTCACAAAGACACATTCAGAGGCCTTATGGCTCCAGAGAGGTTTGGGCTTCATAATGGAGTCAGACATCTCGTCTCATTCACAAAACAAATATTCCAATTTTGCAGCACTTTTCACTTTTTCTGCTCAATTCCAGTGTATGTAAACCGAGTAAACGGTTGCAGAAAATGAGGAAAATCTCCAAAACCTGACTCATCCCTCTTAAAAGGTAACATTTTCCAGCTCAGTGGCCAAGATGGCCCTCTGGCTCGATCATTATTTAAATGTCATCGCAGCATCAACTTCAGGACCATTTCTTCTTTTTAACAGAGATGTGTTATAAAAAAAAAGAAATGTGTTTTAATAACAGAAAGTTATAGAGGCATCTGAGAGAATGAGAGCTTTTCCTGACGGCTCAACACAATAGTTTAACCCGCCACAAGAGAGGCCTGAGCTGTCCACAACAAAAAAAATGTAAAGCCTTTTTATATATAAAAATATAAATATATTAAAGACGCTGACCCACAAGTGCCTATAGCAAGGCTACCACTTCCTACACAGACATACTGCTACAGGACTTGTGTGTCTGTCAACGAGCGTCTGGATGATTGTCTACGTGTCATCGTGTCACCCCCCCCCTCTCCAAAGCACATCCTGTCCATCCCCAGTTAAAGCAGACAATCTGCAATCGGATCCCAAAGGTAGTCAAGTCCCCCTGCCAAGTCTCTCATATTTTCCAGCTGACCGTTTTATGGCAAGATCTGTAAAATAAGCCCACCGCCTTGGCCTCGGGTTCACGCCACCTCCATAAATAGTGAGCTTATGACAACAGGGCACGGGGGTCAGGCCAAATTGAAGAGAGTGTTAGTTGTCAGAGAACATCTCCAAGCCAAACGGTTTTCTCAGATTTCTTGTGTCATTTATCACAAACTTTAATTCATGCTTTACTTCCAATATTCACAGCACACTCAACAATACAAGACGTTTACAATTACGTTTGGTTTGTATGCCAGCAATCATTTTGTGGATTTAAGTGTTGCATTTTAAACTTTGCAGACATGTATTACCTCATTCTGTCTCCCCACCCGCCTCTCACTCCAAGCTCTTCTGAGTGTGTGCGCGCATTCAGATGCTGGGGAAGAATGTATCTAATGACTCCAGTGCCGCCCTATCAATCAACGGCCTTATGCGGACAGTGGAAATCAATGGTTCCACACAGAGCTACCTGAGGTCCCCCACACTTCCTTTGTCATAACCGCTCGATACGTCAATGAGCAGAAACTACAACACATTTGAGTCAGGAGGCTTTCGGCGAGCGTGGTGGGTGTAAATCTTTTTGGTGTTTTACGATGATTGTGAACTTCTCCATTTCAAAGCAGCATTGTGTTGTGTCAAAGATCACCTATTCAAGTCTGCGGCCGTAGTCTTTCTTTCATTGATAATTCATTCATCCTTTCTCTTTGTTCCCCTCAGCCTCTCATATTTTCTGCTGCATGATCTTTCTTTGATAGATTCAGTGTTTTTTCTCTTTTCCCTGTCTACATTTCTCCCTCACTTTCTCTCCTCTCAGCTCCCAACTCTCCTCTCTCTGGGCGCTTATTGACATTTCCCTGCTAACCTTCTCTTTTACGCTCACCTTAGTGTGCGCTGCCTTATCAGATGTGCAGGTGGTTTGGAGTTTCATTCGACCTCACTCCCTACTCTCCTCCTTTCCTCCGGGTTATTCATCTTTCCTTCCTGTGCTCTGAAAGTCAAGCTTGCCTTTACAAAACCCCTGCGGTCTTATCTAGAAGACCCCGGGACCCCACAGTCAATGCAGCAGCCAGCAGGAGAGAATGGAGACCACAGCTCCCTCGGGAGGAGGACAACGGCACCAAGGTGTGTGTGTGTGTAAGAAAGTTCAGTGCCATTAGAGCAGTCTATTTACTGCCCAACTGTCTAAACACTTGTGATAACACACAGTGTTGCAGCAGTAGACCACAGTACTCCAGGGACCAGGCTGATGCTGCTCAACATGGAGTGAAATTAAAACCTCAGGCTGCATCGAACAATTATTTTTCATTATTGATATATCCATTTACCATTTATTTATTAACTGATTTATTGGTTTGCCTACCAAATGTCACAGGTTGCCGGAGCCTAAGATAACATCTTCAAACTGATAATCCAAAACATAAAGAAATTTGATTTAAAATGACACAAAACATGTTGGCATTTTTGCTCGATAAATAACTTCAATGACAGCAACATCGACACCTTAATTACTTGCTCTGACATTGTTTCTTGCTTGAATTGTTTTTTTGACCATCTGTCAAAGAGCCAATGAAATGCAGTGATAATGTGCAATGGAATCTCCCATTTCCTCCCCATGTCGTTTGTTTGTGTGTGTGTGTGTGTGTGTGTGTGTGTGTGTGCATGTGTTTGTTTGCGTGCGTGTGTGGTCTTTGTCCCAGTTGCTGCAGGTGCACAGGCACATATCCTATATTCATATCCTTACTCTATTCTGGCCAAGAGAGCTCCCCAAGGAGAGCACCTGCCACAAACACACACACACACACACACACACACGCACACACACACACACACACGCACACACACACACACACACACGCACACACATATTTTGATTAATGGAGAGAACAATGAAGACAATATGCATGGAGGAGCAGGAAAGAAACCAACACCAGAGGGAATATATAGGAACTAGAATGATATGAATGGCTATATGGAAAATACAATTAAACCCCAAACTCAACATTGAAGGCCTCTAATCTAAGAAATGATCAGTTACCAAATAATAACTGAATGAAATCAAAGGAACAAAAAAGCAGAAGTGTTTGAACTTTACACAAAATCCTTGGAATCTAAATCACGTTAACGTTAAGTACATTTTGGACTAAAATGGTCAGTGGTAAAATGTCTTTATATGTTACTATTTAGGGGCATACATTCCTAAATGGTGAGATGGGTAGAGGTAGGCAGACAGGGCCTGGCTTCTGCAGCTGAGTGTATTTATAGGTATTATCATCCAGTCTGTAATGTTGGCTATGCACTCATACTATTAGGCAACAGGGGGAGAATGACATCACATCAAAACGAGAAGGACAGATGATTAAGGCATTACGGTTGCTCTCAAAACGTTCCTTCGATTGCCCTTTTTGGAGCAAAACATCCTCACTTCACTTCGTCTGATGTCAGATCCTTTCTGAAAACTGTAGTTGGGAAACAATCATGAGCCCATTGTTAACAGTCCCTCCACAGCTTCCTACAAGGGGATTTTTATTTATTTGACAAGCTGTTTACAGAGTGTGTATACCTGCTGTTCTCACCGCGTCTCAGCCAAGTAAACAATGAAAGATGAGGAGTGGGGAAAGAGTGAGGCTGCGTCTGTGATAACGGGTAAACCACCTCTTATTGAGGGTCACGTCAAAGGGCTAATGTTTTGTGACTGTTACAAAAATCCATTACCGTCGTAAAAAGTTGCCATTTACAGATTTCACAATCAAAATGGGGTTTTCTGCACGAATGAAATTCATGTATACAACCAGCTAAAGTCTCCTATCGATGGCCCGATAACACGGATGATAACCATACATAACGAAAGAAGGAAAGGTGATATGACGATGAATTAGTAAATGAGAGAGAGTTGAAAGCAGGAGGTGCGAGCTTAAAGCAGCATTAGTGATCATTTGGTTGTCACAGAGTGTTCTATATGACTCATTCTGCAGCCATAATTTGCCTGTTGGACACTATCCAAGGGGTGTGTGCGTGTGTGTGTGTGTGTGTGTGTGCGTGTGTGTGTGTCAGGGTTGTAACGGGGGCAGTGTTTCAGTGCATGCACAACATATCCTTGTTTCTGTTGAGGTGGATCTTTCTGTTTACTTGCTGTCTGTATGTGTGTCACACAGCAACCTGCCTGACACAAAACAGAAGGTAAGACAATTTCACTACTGACTCATCAATACAAAAGTGAACACTTGTTCAAAAGTTGGATCTTCCGCCTCAACTTCTATTTTCTCTTGTCTTTTCGCTCTTATTCACACGTCCACTTCACTACAAGCCATTATTTCTATTCTCCAACCTTTGTGGACTTTAGCACCCCTTCATAAACACTGTAGATGCTGCGTTCATGTACGTGGACATTCATGTTTAAATTCATGTGAACACAAAGCCTCTCTGTACCAAATGAAGACTAATATGCGAGGCTCAGTGTATGATAACCAGCCATCTAAACTGGACTTTGTTACTGAGACCTGGGGTTCTGTGAAGCAGCTGAGACGCCAGCACAGATTAAGCTGAAATGTTTGCAGAGGGGCACTGAGAGTCCACATGCATACGGACACCGCTGACCACCAGTGACATCATAACCCAGACAGCCGAAAGTTACATTTTAACTCTGGTGAAAGGCAGTGTGATCGGGAGTGTTTAAAATGAGGAAGTTGATGTGAGCATGTGTTTGTATTAGTGAGACGAATATTATACATGGAGCTGCACAGGTGAACACACACACACACACACATTCCACACACTGAACACCCAGTTGAAGGATACAGTAGCTAAACTCCCAGGCAGGAGACAAGTCTTGCCTTTCACCTAAACACTAAAGGTTCTCTGTCTTCTCAACTATTAGCCCAGGGGCCAACAGATATGTTGTTAATGGCCAAAATAAATGGTTCTCCAATCACAGAGGGTGATCGGTGGAGGTTATCATCCCTGGCGTAGGGAGAGAGAGAGAGAGAGAGAGAGACAGCCTAATTCCTTCCAGCTGCAAAGCTCTGAGCGTGTATGTGTGTGTGTGTGTGTGTGCGAGTGACTGAATGTTCAGGGGCTAAATTGACAGATTTACTTGGCCCCTTAAACGCACCAGACAGGCCAGGCTGCATATACTGTAAGAGAGGCCTTGTTACAAAAGCACGGGGCAGCCCAGACCAGACGGTATGTGTGTGCGTGCCCGTTCAAGTGATCCATTTGTGGATTTAAACAAATTGATTGATTCTGTTATCACTTTAGCGCTGCTTTTTGTGAGAATTATGTAGCATTGAGATACTTTCTGTACTTGCACCTTCGTTTGTCCGTGTGGGATACATTTTAATACAGCAGCCACCTTGACACATACATACACACACACACACCTTTTCTCCCAAGTTCACTTAATTCATTTCCTCACTGATGTAGTTACAGTAGGACCACCACAGCCTCTCCTGGCCCACCTTGTGGCGAGGGGCACCTAGTTCCCAGCCTCGCACAAACACAAACACACACACACATTAAGTGGGTTTCAGAACTATACGTTGCTCTTGGCCAATGCGCGGCCAATGCATACTGTATGAGTGAGGTTGGCAGCACTCGCTGTCAGGCAGTCACACATATGGAAAGGGAAGTGTGAAGAGCGGTGGAGAGTTGGCTTGTGTTGCTTTTTCAGGAAGAACTTTTTGGTGCGAAAATTGAAATAGGACGTACCATCAGCGTTTTTAATTTGCCGAAAAGTAGGTTTCTTTTTTTCTCAGATGTTGGATTGATTAGGTTTGTGCTCCTGGAGGCGGCCCTCTTTTTATCTCGAGGTGACATCTTCAAATAGCTTTGTCGAACAGTCCAATACCCAAAGAATTATTCATCAATTATATAAAAACAACAAATAGTCACATTTAAGAGGCAGTGCATGACTTAGAGCATTAATTCTATATCAAAAATCAAATTTTTAGTACAATGACCACTTTAACTGCAAACACATCATAACTATAATGTAACTACAGCTTACATCAAGTTCATTATTCCAGGAATGAAGAATTGACAATTTTCAAGCGCATACATGCATGCACACATGCACTCACAATCTTTATACAGGACTTTGGTGTGAGGGTAGAAAGACAGTGATCTCACTGCAAACCTTCAGAATACTCAAGGACACGCACACACACACACACACACACACACACACACACACACACACACACACACACACACACACACACACACACACACACACACACACACTGTACATTTGGTCCCTCAACATGTATGCATATGTGCAGACACAAAGAAAAAGAAAAAAAGACGGAGAGGGAATGCAGAAAAAAAAATGCAAAGGGTATAATTTACCACAATCAGCCTCCGCTTGAAACAAGCAATTAGGGGGAATGTGCAGAGCATCTCATCTCCTAGTGCTGGGGGAGGCTCAGTGCGTGTGTGTGTGTGTGTGTGTCTCCATGTTTGTGTAGCCCTTTCGTCTCCTCCTCTCGGTCTTTCTTGTGGTTGGGTAGGCTGGTTCAGGGGCAGTGCACAGCAAATTCGATAATTCCACCACCAAATGGGCCAGAGCATGCCCTCTTATCACAGCTATCCCATACAGCATCTGTCATACTCACAGTCAAATACAAACAATATGGCAGGCTCTAGAGCCTCTTTCTGAAGATATGACTGCTATTTTGGATATAGAATAAATAATAAAAAAGTTACAACTTTATTGATTAGATTATGCATTTTTTCCCACAAACATCATCTTTTAGTGTTTCGTGTAAATATTAACCAATAAAAATCACTTAGTAAAGCAGAATAATAGGAATAAAATGAATGATCACAGAAGTAAAGAAAAAACACCCGAAAAATGCTGCCTTATTTTTGCCTAAATACAAAAGGAGTTCACTCTACTTTAAGATTCCCAAAAATACTCATATTTATAGATATTTAATTAATAATTGATTTGTGAAGTGAAGCAATAATACAAGACAAGCAGAACAGGAATATATTGTCCGAGGCAGCCATGGCAGTAAATTGGGGAAACACAAGCCTTAATCCCAGAGGTGGAGTTTCCTCCTTCAGGTTCCTTCAGGAGGAAAGAGAACAGAGCGCACTCTTTTATCTGTGTGGTCCACCGGCTCAGCTTTCTCTCTCTCTGTCTGTCTCTGCCCCTCTTTCCCTCCTGCTATGACTCGTTGGCAGTTCACAGATGCGGCTTGTTCTCTGTTAGGTAGTGTGTGTGTGTGTGTGTGTGTGTGTGCATGTGAAGTCTGATCTCCTCCCTAGAGGTGCCCCTTTACCCTTAAGTCACCTGTATGACCTGCCCTTTCTATTCGCGCTAACTATTTATGTTCACTCAAAACCCTGAATTTATACTAAGGACTATTCCCACATGTGATTTACTCTGTGCCCTTCATCGTCAATTTTATCCAATCACCTTTAACCTTTCTTCCAACCATGTTTCAGAATCCACCTCATGCAATCGCAGAACATGTGAGGTAACAGGAGATGCGGCGGCTGCTATCAGCTTGCAGCCTTGTCTGTCTTTATAGAATAGACACCAGTGTTTGTCCTGCAGAACGCTTCAGTACGTTTTCCCATCCAAAGAACACGGTGGCAGGATCTTACGTTGCCTAAAACTCGCATTCTCTGCCGCGATTATTTTCCTACAGGATACTTCTGCCTGACATGTGTATGTGTGAGGCTGTGTGTTTATCTAAGATGAATTACCTAGGCCTGTGCGTCTGAAGGAAGAAGTGTGTGTGCAGCTTCCAGGGGCCAGGTTTATTGAAAGCCGCCGTCCCTCGGATAAACATACAAGCACCCGACAAGATTCTCCAAAGAGGAACAAGGTGTCATGGGAGATGCAGGGAAAAATAATCGGCCGAGTTCAGAGGTGGGGAAAAGAAAAACTGCGCTGAAGAGAGGAGCACAGAAAACAACACGGGAGAAAAATAAACGGCAGGTGTTTGAGAAGATTTAGTGTAGCACTTGCAAAAACGGGAAATGGGTTCACGCAGAGGAGGAGCAGGAATTCCACATTCCTGGGAAAAGACGAGCGTCAGGAGTACTTTGGAATAGCAAAGCAGGCGGGGAGACTAAACGTAAAACTTTCTCTATTGTTATGCTACACTCTCGCTTTTTGCTTGGAAAAACACAAGGTAATTCAAGAAACATTTACTGCTTGAACGAGGAGGGGGCTCACTCCTGCTGGGGGAGAACTGGGCACCCAAATAGCAGCTGGATTGAGACTGGCCAGGTTTTTACTCTGTAGGCCGGTATTAAAATGAAGTGCTTGTGGCTGGTGTGTAGAGAACGAGGCATCTGATATGGGGTCTGTAAGTGGGAGCAGTAAAGGACGGAGACTCATTGCACCTCCTCATTTGGGGGAATTACGGTGACAAAGAGCAGGCCTAGCTAGGCCAGCAGCATCCTGCCACACACACACACACACACACACACACAAGCGTGGGCATGAAAACAGATGCACGCCACACAGAAGAATTCTCTCGCATCTCTGTTTAAATGTGTCATTGATTGACTGCTAGCTCCACTGTGAGTGAAGGAAAGAAACGGTACCACGATCCAATGAAAACTTTGGAGTGCAATCCTTCCAATAACCGGAACACAGATTCAAATAGGAACACCTCAAAAACCACATACTTCCGTTGTTGGAGAGATATTTCCAGACACTCAGAGAAGGGGGGAGAGCAGGGAAATGTATGGAGAAGACAGAAAAGAAAAGTTGCCATGTTTGCCGTTGCCGCAGCAAAAGCCGCAAAAACGACGGCAGTACCTGTTTCCCAGGACTGGAAATACGAGCACTCCTTAAATAAACCTTTAACTCTTGCCACCATGCAGAAATGGGCACGAACTGGGGTTTGTATAACAGCAACAGCTAAAAATAGAATATTGGTGGAGTGTGAGGTCCGGCAGCTGTGAGTGTGTGAGAGAAAGGGAAAGAGTTAGGGAGAGAGAGAGAGAGAGGGAGGCTGGCATTTCTGTGGCGGACCGTGAATCGTGAGCCAAAGGACCCGAGTCAGGCTCGCCAGTGGAATGCCTTGGTCAACCACCGGCTTCCTCCTAACAGTTATTGACAAGTTGCTGCTGGCACCTGATAGGGACGCCCGTGGGACAGCAAGAAGCTTCTCTCCTCCATATTTTTTGCAGTTCTCATCGCAAGATAACAAATGATCACGGTTCATCTTTTCTGTATTACTTAGTATAATGTGTTCATCATACAACAGTGAAACAAAGCAAGGGTACTGTTCCATAAAAGAAAAGTGCTGCAACTGCTTCATGGTTCGTCTGATGTGGAAGCAACTCTCAATACTTGTTTTTGTTCTAATAAAAAGTACTCGAGTAGAGAAAAAGTACTTGAAGACTGCACTTGTGTGTCTAAAAGAGACTGTATGATTTCCATTTCACACCCTTTCCTATTTGTAGATATATTATATATTATAGACTAGCACAAGACAATTCATTTATGAGAATTTTTTTACTGTTTTAGGACATTTAAAGATCAACAATGAAAGCAAGTATGAAGTTAGTTGCAGTCTAATCCACAGAAATCATTCCACTGAGATCAGGCAAAGTCACAATTTGTGTTGCTCATGGCCACCTCAGTGAACATGAATAGACATTAGTCAACAGGAAATTGAATGGAGACTGTATGGCTATAGACAGGGAGGAGGAGGCAGGGGACGATTTGTGGAGCACGCCAGGTCAAATATGATCCATGTTTCTTTTGGCCAAATGGAGGCTAATGGGGGGATTTTGAGGTTTAACGGGGGGGCGATGGCCAGCGCATCTGCAAGCACCGTCAGCGTCTGGCATAACATCTTCCCTTGTTTTAGGAGACCGGCAGAAACCACTGTGGGCCTTTGTGTGTATGTGTGCGTGTGTGTGTGTGTGAGTTCTGGGCCCATCTCCAGAACCAATGTATTACAATTGTTCCCGCTGTAAGATTATATTTGGATTCTCTAGGCCGCTTCCAATTATGACTGGCACTTAATACTTTTCACACCATCCACAGATCCCCTTACCCCACCACCCGTCATCCTCCCTCTTTCTCTCTCTCTCTCTCTCTCTCTCTCACACACACACACACACACACACACACACACACACACACACACACACACACACACACACACACACACACACACACACACACACACACACACACACACACATACAGACATCTTGCCTGCAGCTTTTAGCTGAAATCAGCACCTTTTATCTGTTTAGGAAGGGAGATATAGAGGCAGGAGATTAAATGAGTAAAGGAGGAAGTGATTGTTAGGTTGAAACATAAATGTTAAAGGGGAAACATTTGAGAGATTACATGCATGAACACACCAGCCTGTTTTAGCTGGTGGAAGAAATTTTAGGCATATGGAAAGAAAATTCACGAAAGACAGACAGCCTCTTCTGCCTGTCTTTCTGATCTCCTCTGAGGTTATAGTCCATTTATTTTACTATCCGACTGTTTGACCAAACTGTATACATAGTGGAAGAGGAAAACAGAGGAAGAGACTAGAGGCCAGCAACTACGACAGCAGGGGTGAAAGAATGAAAGAGGAGAAGCCGGGAGTCTTCTGGATGAGAGTGAGTGACAGGCTGTAACAGAACAGGGGTTGTTTCAGTTCTGATCTGCTTTTCATTACACAGGAGGTGTGTGTGTGTGTGTTTTCTTTGTGTATGTGAGAGTGTGTGTGTGTGTGTGTGTGATATGAATGGAACAAAGGGAAGGCTATCTTTAAGTTTACCTGTCATGGGTGTGTGAAAGTTCGAGTGTGAACTTTCTGACGATTCACAAATAAATGTTAATGGGAAGTGAACAGGTGTGATAAAAAAACTGCTGCGAGTGTTACATTCGTGACACACTTTTGCTCCAAACATCTGCATATGTGTGTATTTTCAGTAAACCATCCATAAATACCATTATCCAAAATAGTATTGCCAATAGTATCCCCAAGCAATGATGGATGAGTCATTCTTTTTCAATCCAGGGAAATGTTTCAAGAAGTTGTTTTGCCATTAGGAAAGCCCAGAGTTTGGAAAAGACATGAATTGTAATGATGTTATTTTTCTTTCCTGGCATGAAATGGAGGTCAACACACTGCCGAACTCTGCCAACTGCACAGTCTTCTTTAACAGACATGTAACGCAGTACACGGGATGGAAGCTGCCAACCAAAGGCAACAGAACGTCTTGTTTTATAATGAAGAGAGGCCGTGCTTGTTTGGACTGTATTGCCTTAATAATAGAACAGCATATACATGCAGTCTATTTCAGAATATTTCAAGTAAAAATTTGGTCAGTAAATCCGAATCAGTAATATTTCATCATATACAGTACATGTGGCAAGTATTGTCAATTCTGACTGTGAAAAGCTCCATTAAGGATAACAATGTTTGATGTTTTGTGGACTGGACTTGGTTTGCAAGCAAACTCTTGGTGAATCTTTTAATCTTTCACCATTAGCACCAACTGATTCTTTGTGGCCCTTGACAGGCTATACTTGTCTTGTTATTAAGTGCAATAAAGGTTTTAAGAACACACACTGCATACAAAGAGAGAATGCACCACCAGGGATTTGGTCAGCACTTATCGTGCTACTGACTTTTACTCTTATTATCATCTGTAATTACGTCATGCAAATAGAATCCACAGCCTGCCCGTTTCGAGCTGTCATTATCACCGCTATACAGCAGAGTGATGGGTCCTTCAAGCAGTTGGAGCGGCACCAGTTTCAGGCTTTGATTTAGTTTAGTAGCAGGACTGTTGTTTTGGACGGAGGAGCTTCCAGCTCGCGCTTGGACGGCAGGCACATTGAAAGCTCTGCGTTTGAAGTTCAACCAAATTCTATTTAATGGAGCAGCAAGACATGCTCTGACTTGGGTTTCTACACGGTCGGCTTGTTATCCAGCGGTATGCCTGGTGCGCTCAGAGCTTTGTGTTCTCATCTTTGGATGGAAGGGGTTTCTTCTGATTTATTCAACAAGCCAAAAAATAAATGCACAATCTAGCTACATGACATGTGCTTTAAGGTGCGATTACAAAGAGGTATAAGGTATACTTCAGCTCGCAGATGCTCAAACACTCATACCAATCAATTGGCCATGCCCCCAGAGAGCACACCTTTCTTTGGGGAAAAAACGAATTATAATAATTCAATAAATAAACAAGTGTATATGTGTAGTCAGCAGAAACAGTATATTCCTTTTGTGTGCGTGTGTGTGCGCATGATTCCTTTTAGCTCACAAAGGTACAACATCCCCCCCACACACACACACACATACACACACACGACACACACACAGAGCCTGTGTCTCATCATCTGTGAAGAAATAATGGAATTATATATATTTTCTCCCCTGAACGCTGCGAAGCATCAAAGTTCAGTGCTGTGATAAGTTGCTTGTGTGCTTTGCCCCTGGCCATAACGGTGTGTGGTGTTTTCCTATTACTGGCATGTCCTGTTTCATAGATGGATGGACCTCAGGCTGACGTCTGCCACTGCCTCTGCTCTGCTCTCCGTGTTATTACCGAAATCGATGTCCATGTCTGCTGCCATTTATTATCCCCCCCCCCCCACCACAAGAAACAACCACACACACACACACACACACACACACACACGCACACACACGCACACATAACATAAACTGAAATGAGATGAAGGGGGACTATTGGGAAGTTCTATAGCATAGAAAATCTGCTGGGCTTGTAATCTCTGGTGTGTGTGCTTCAGAGTACACTTTTGCCCCAAGATAAGCAACGGTTTGCATATTTTGAGAAGTAAGTAATGTTATTTGTCTCATGGCACCCGTTTCCACCCCCTGCTTTTTATTTTGCTCTGTATGCGTAGCCCATCATTTACTTGTTGTATTGTTTCCCATTTATGAGATCATCATAACAAGGCCAAAGGAACACAAGTTAATGAGCAGAACTAATAAAAACAACATATGTTACATTGACATGCAGCAAACGCCATCTAAAAAGGATCAGATGACATCATCACTGATAATAAGGATATCATAAATGGTAAACTGGATTGCTACAAAATCCTTTCTGGGGCAAGTGGGCAAGGGAACTTGTGGTTTTGTGATAAAACCGGAGGTGCTTTCCTCCTTAAATTGTCATTGTCATTTCAATGACCTCCTCAGACCTCCATCCATACAGAAAGTCATATCGAGATAAAGAATCTTTTCTGTCACATTGGCAAAAAAAAATTCTGAGGTCCCATTGGAGCAGGATTGCAAACAGCAGGCCCGGTAAAAAAATGAACAAGTTAACATTTTAATCTTCATCTTACCACAGTGTATGAGTGTTTTTGCTTTTCGGTGTGTGTATATGACTGTGTGTGTGTGCGTGTGTGTGAGTCAGTTTGGATGCACGTGTCCTTGTGCATGTGTGTTATGTGAAGGTAGCGTCTCAGCTGCGCCCCCGCGGTGCTCCGGGCCTTCTCTCCTCCCCTCATAACCTCACAAAGACACTAATAAGCCCTCCGATGATGGACGCTTGTGGATTTCTGCACCGCTAATTTCCGTAACTATCACTGTTTGAAAGATAGCTGAGGGATTTAGCAGAGGGGACCAAGAGAAGGCCCCGTTGTATTCTGTGGGAACACAAGAGCCGTATTATGTGATATAAAAAAAATGGAACGTCCCCCCCTTTTCTCTCCCTCGGGCTAAGTCCATGATATTCATCTACACACAGTCACATGAGACCATTATGTTTATGGAATATCAAATGCAGGCCAACACTGTTGTATTGAGTTGAGCCTTCATAATTACCAGGGGGATGCGCAGGTTTTCTTCCACAATCCACTCTTTCAGAGGTGACATTTGAACTTCGGTTAATAGCCTGAGATAAAGTTGTGTGGTACGCTGAGTAACAAGTGCAATTCAGTGAAGCTTACTAATGTTACAGTTAAATGTACCACCAGTGTCCCCCTGATAAACAAACAGAAAAACAACGTCAATCCCAGTTCTTTCAAAAGCAACTGTAAGTAAGTAAGGTGGCTCCAAAATGTATTAACTTTCTACGATTGATTTGCTCATAGATTTCCCATCAAGAACCCAGTTCTCTGAGCACGAAGAGTTTGTCATTCTGAGGCCGTAGGCCCCAAAAATCCCTTAATTACATTGTAAAGACCAATGCAGGCAAACTCCTGTAACCCTATATCCCATGCAGCTGAACCAAACACTGGCCAGAGACTGCACTGGCCGATAAAAACTATGAGCCAGGGAGCAGTACTTCTATATCACTTGCACCACATAACAACATGTCTTAACATCTTATTTCCACGTTTCCTCTCGCTATTCAAAACACTCTGTTGATGTTATACGCCCGTTTACACTTCCACATAAAGAGGGCTTACATTTAACTCATTCACGCCGCTTTCACTATCCAGTAATGTTACCGTGTTCACTTTCTTTCTTCAGGCTCTCTCACAGACTCACACATGCCGCATCCTCTTAAAAGTGAATGTGGAACAGGTTTGCCCCCACGTCCCCACTTACTGCTGAGTCCAACGCTAAACACCATCCATCACTGCCTGTCATATCAACATGCTACGGAGCTCACTGGATACACCGGTTGAGACCACATGCACAGTAGCTACACACCCCATAACATGTAAATGTGTGTGTGTGTTTTCTCTTCCACATCCACAAATTCATTTTCCCCGCCTTCACCTCTACAGTGGATGGATCCTCTCTGTGCTCCGGCCATGCTGTGATGGGTTTTTGCTACCTGCGCCTTTGCAGGGGTGGTCAGGGGCCAACTTTCTGTCAGTGAGGAATGTAATTAGTGAGAATTAAGCGGCATGGGGCTACAAGGGAGGTCAGGAAGAGCTGGCAAGGTCGAGGCGGGTCACTACCAAGCATTCTCTCTCTTTCTCTTACTCTTCTCTTGTAAGACAGGGTCAGGGTGAAGAGGTGTCATATTTAGTCCTTTGCTGCACTGTGGGAGGCTAACACAATAAGCCATGGATCGTTTCTCTCGCTGCTCCTCTCTCTCCCTCCAGGTCTACCGTCACTCACGTGTCCCCTTGGCTGTAAGGTTTTCCTGACTCTTAAGCCGCGGTGATACTTTCTGCAAGGACGGTCGCAAGGGACACGAGGTGTGACGAATCTTGACGAGGCAACGTTAAGATCTTTTATACTCCGTGCGGCGAACTGACATTCTCAAAACTCCTCAAAGTTCTCAATTTTCCTCACCTGTTTGTGTATTTAGAAAAGGTTTTATTTGCACAGAACAAAAACCTGACACATAGAATCCCCGCGAATGGCTGTGTCTGATAGTGTGACGTCACTTTGGCTGTGTGGACACTAGGGACCCTCAGCGATGCGGCAAGCATAAATCCCACAACTGGGGGCTTGGGAGAGCCCATATTCAAGTGTCAAACCTCTTCAGACACCTAATGTATCAAAGATGTTTCACATGCTCGCTGCATATTTTTTGTACAAGCTATGCTCCTAGCAAGAGAAATGTGAAAGTCTCTTCATCAATTTCCGACCAGAGAATTGTCAACAGAGAGAGAAACACGGAAAAAAAAACGAAACTTAATTTGTTCGACATTATGTCCAAATGCGCTTGTGAATTATACGTCAAGAATGCTCCTATGACTTTGAACATCTGCAGTGCAATCCTAGGAGGCTAGGTGTGTATGCAAGGATGTAAGCGTGTGTTTGTGTGCGAGACATAAAAACCACATGTGTGCTAAGGCCATCAGATACACTGTGGAACAACATTAAGACAAAAATCAGGCAGGAAACCTCAGCCAGAATACATCCAAACTTACAGAACTGCTCCTGGCCATCTGACAGAGTGGGAGGCCAATATGACTCTGAATAGATTAGGACCTGAGTGAGTGTGTGTGTGTGTGTATAAGTGTCTGTTCCAGCAGAAGGTCTGTATACGTAAGTGCTTTTGGATGACATAATATAGACAGGGAGTCCTAAGGGTAGAGTACACTGTATAAACTGAATACACCCTTCTGACTGTCTCAATTACACTGCGCACAGACACACACACACACACACACACACACACACACACACACACACACACACAGCTGGATGATTTTATTCAATGTGTGCACAGAGGGGATTTCCCCACTCATCTCCGGTTCAGTTTGTCTGTCACTGGGCTACTCGCTCGCTAACACACCCTACCCGCCTCTCTCTCGGGACGTCTCCTCTTGCGCTGCCTCTGCACCTCCTTGTCTCCTTCCTTCCTTGTTTTTGGCTCTTACTCCATCAGCTCAGTCTTATTTTTCCTCCCCGTCTCTCCCTCACTTGTTCTAACACTCCACTTGTTTTCTTTGTGTCTCAGTTTTGTCTCTCTCGCTCTCTCTCTGTCTGCATGTGCTCCTCTGGACTAAGGAAGGATGCTCTGTACTGTTATTGCTGTTGAGGAAACAGGATGATGATGATGATGTCTGAACACATTTCTAAATGCTGGCATGTCTTTTGAATAGGAATACGCCTGGTTACAGACCACTGAAACTTCCCAAAAAACAATTCTTCAGCCGTTTGGTGTTTTACTCATTGATGGATGTTTCCCAAGTTGGGAAAACAACTAAACCGATCAGAGATTTATAGGTGGGATTAAGAATGACGATGCCTTCTTCCTGTGCCAGAGCCAGACAATACAGTGATAGAAAAATTGCCAGAAAGATTGGTATTTGACTTTTATATCATTGGCACAACTATACAGGCTGTTTGAAGTCAAGTGACAGAAATAAAAGCTCTTTAACCAGCCTATTTCTTTGATCAACATGACACATTTTAACTGCAGCCAGTCACCACTGATCGGTTTAAGCAAAATAAACCCTCCACCCACACAGAAATAGCTAAAATGAACCAAGTGTCAGACTGAAGAATGGAGTGAAAATGAAATGGCAATTCAGGACTTCATCGGTTTTGAATAGGATTCACAGCTTCACCTATGAGACACACAAACTGTCAGCTCAAATAAAAACATGCAAAATGTGGATTAAAAGTATTTTCTGTGACAGGAGCGAGAATTCCTTTGTGATCTGACCAGGGCTTTTTAGCACTGCAGTGAAAACAAATACCTCTTTTCCTTCCTTTCTCTTCCCGACATCTCCTTTTCTCTGGCTTTCTAAAAACTGATGAGACTGACAGGCAGCAGTGTGTGGTTGTTTTTTTTTGCACTCCTCTCTTTTCGCTTACAGCAACTGCCAAATCCTCTGAGGTAGAAGTGGAGGGGATAATCGATGGGAGAGGAAGGGGAGAGAAGGAAAGTCCTAGAGTTTGCGTTGTGTCTGCTGGAACCAATAAGAGCATCGATGGGAAGAGACAAAGACTGGCTAGACAGAGAGCGGAAAAGGAGATGGAGGGATATCTCATGAAGGTTGAATCATGCTCCAGTTCCATGTTCCAGTCCACCCAAAGAAGATAGCAACTTTTGCATCGTATGAAAACTGATTTTAAAACAATGGTGTCCTTGCATTTTACATTTTACTGGACAACACAATGTCCAAAACAGAAAAAAACTACTTCAGTAGTAGGATTAGCCTTTGTACAGAATTTGTGTGGGGATGGAAACAGTAAATATCTATAACCTCGTCATGTTGGCTTTGAATGCCATCCATCCCCAACGCCTCACGTCCTCCATATGTTTAATGCAACAGCTGGAGAGAATTACAGCCATGTAAGGTCTTGGAAAGCGCTCCAGAGGTTTTGAAGAGACAAGCCAGATTTAGGCCGAACATATAGTGTTTTAGACCATAATTACATATGTATGGTATAATGGTCCAAAATAGAAAATGCCTGGTTAAAAGCATAATTAGGAAGTGCTGCTGCTGCTGCTGCTGACATGGCCTGAGCTCGAGCTTGTGGTGCACAGAGGTGATTGTTTTTTATTGGTGGTTGTTGGGTAATTTATAATGTCACTTTTTCTAAATAAATGCCATGTGAAAAGAGTCACAGCAATGATGCCTTCATTATTTAGGTATTATTCACCATGATTGTTGATTATGTGAATTTTTGCCGAACATGGCAAGAATAGAGCTTCAGTAGATGTGTCATTGTGGTTTCAGGAAAATCAAAAAGTTCAGTTCAAGTTTTATCTTTGAATTCTAAGAATGAAGACAGATATATCACCCATGTCTTCAACTCTCAACTTCCTGTTTCTCTAGTAAAGCCTGAGGTTGCCAATCATGTGTTTGCAACTCAATCTTACTGCTGAAGTGGAGTCAGTAATGCACACAGACAGAGGCACACACGCGCACACACACACACACACACACACATACACACATGCATATCCTTGCGCTAACAAGTATCATTATGCGTTGGATGCTTGAATGGGATGGTGTTTCTGTAGAAACAGTGGGGGGATATTGGAGCCAGACGTGTGGAGCTGTCAGGGACTAGTGATCGGAATAGGTGTCAGTCACATCCCAGGGGTCCCCATACAGACAGACAGACACACACACACACACACACACACACACACACACACACACACACACACACACACACACACAGATGAGTGTGATTTGATGTGCTGTAGCAGATGTAAGTGGACACCCTTATTCCCCTTAATGAAGATATATTCCTGGCCAGGGGTGGATGTGGGGCACTGACTCTGCACCTTTACTTTGCAGGGCTCAGTCCACATCTGCTTCCCATCAGCTACAAGGCTTACCTTTTTAAGGCAGAGGCGAGGGCGGGCGGGGGGGGGGGGGGGTGGGGGGGGGGCGGTGAACGAAGCAGCGTTCAGTTTTGGCTTGATTCAATTACTAGCACCACCGTGAGAGAACATTCCCCCTCGGGTGTCTGACTCTGTGTGCATGTGTATGCATGCGTTTGTGCTGCAAAGACTGCGAATCCGTCTGTGAGTGTGCAACGGTTGACAACCCGGGGTCAGTGACATCCTGGATGGTCACTCAGTGACCCTCTAAGGCCCATGAAAAACCTTTCTGGTCTTCATATTATTTCTCAGCATTTTACAGTCCCTCTGTGTTCTGCCAGTGGCACACTCTCCTCTCCGTTATGCCTTTCGAAAAATCTGAGTGGGTGGTTCTTCAGAACTAGTTGAGAAAAGGCTATTACTTTGTTTATGGAGGCATTCTTTTATTTGGTTTGAAAAAAGAGAATAAATCCTAGTTTATACCTCTTCTCAGCATTTAATAACAGTTAAAAACTGGCATAGGTTTTTAAGGGCACCAGCAGTTACCACAAGTATTCACTTGGAGCCCGTGATAACAGCCGGCAGCCTGTGTGTTTGCAAAGAGGGTAGATGACAACTACTCATCAGGACCCTTTAAAATAAAGTGGATGAACGCAGACCAGACAGAATTCTCCTTCTGGTTTATGTTATTTTCATGTTACCGCTGGTTACAATCACAGAAAAGCTTGAGTTCGTTACGAGGCCTCATCTGTGACTATAATCATTGCGACAAGAGCGAGTTTATACTTTTGTATTTAACGGTAAACAGTCAGCTATCACACATTTTGAATTTGTTCTCAATTTATCCGTTTTTTACATACGTTTAGGGAGGGGCGACTCTTTGTACTGAGGGGATAGATTTATGAAGGTGTTCCTCCCCAAAACATGACAAGAGAAAATTTACATTTTGTAGTGATCCATCACCTAAATGTATAAAAAAATGCTTATTTTGAACTTTGCTGTGATCGCGTAACACCTACATTTACATGAAAGCTGCTGACATTGTCATTTCGTGAATGAGAAACTCCAGCTGTGTAATTCGATTTTTCATCATGTCCCCCTCCTCCTCCTCTTCAAACTATGTGACATTTTCATTTTAATAAATGTCATACTGATAAGGAGGAACTGTTTGCCACATATGGGCTGGGACTGACCGTTGCACTGCTACTTCTTATACATATATATATATATATATATATATACATATATATATATATATATATATATGTATATATATATATATATATATATATGTATATATATAGAGAGAGAGATAGAGAGAGAGAGGATAAAGGTGCTGTCTGTGCATCTTATAAGGATGCACCTCAGTGCATTTATGGCCTAGCTATGCTATGGGCTTATTGGACTGGTCACTATATACTTTAATAACAACAATAACATTTATTTGTACGACTTGAAATGATTAAGGCACTTTCAAATGACGAGGTAGCACAACATGTAAACCATACCTTGGTTAACTTCATTATTACTGGACTGAAAATCTCTCCACTCTCACCAGAAAGCTGACTATGAGGAAGATCTCAGCTAATTATGAGAAGAAATATAAGCTTTCTGTGACTGTGACATGCAGTGAGTTTTTTAGAGAGCTGCTACCTCATGGGCTCACTTTTTTTCCTTTTTTTTTCCGAAGGGGTGTTGGTGTCTGAGACGGTGAACAATGGCGAAACTGTTGAGCAGCGACTCAACTCGGCCCTGAGGATTTCCTCCTCAACGCTGGACCACCTAATACTACATGACACGCTAGATCGCGAGGAGAGGAGACGCGCATAAAGAAAAGGAACAGGAAAGGAGACAGTGAGGTACCAACTATGCGGTTTTGTGTGGGCTCTGACAAAATGAGAGCTTTACCGCTTTTGTTGTCAAAAACTCGAGCTGGTTTTCAAGACGCTGGCCTCTTTAAGATGGACTGGCTCATTTTCTAATTTCCCTCCAAAAATTGAGCTCGGCCATTGGTGGCTGTTGTTGGGAGAGAACGCATGTGTGGGATTTTAAAGAAGTAGCAGACCGACAGACAGACAGACAGACAGACAGACAGACAGACAGACAGACAGACAGACAGACAGACAGACATCATCAAATCGACTATTTGACTCACACATGGGTTCTCCTCCATCGCTTCCCCGGCCCAAATGCTTTTGCATCATAAATCCGTAGTAAAAACATCGCTCTGTGTAGCAGCTCCACTCGTCACATGACTAGCTTCGACCTTCTCCATCAAATATCTCTCACCTCGGCCTACTGTAGCCTTTAGCAGTGCTGCTAACCAGACACAGATGGATATCTACAACTGACAGCAGATGGAAAGAACTTCACACACTGCGTCAAGCCTCAACACTAGCTTCGTCTATGGTGACATGTTTGTAATAGGTTGTACAGTTATCTGTCTTGCACAATAAAAGCCTTTTTAATCAATTTTCTGTTGGATGGCAACTTTTCAACAAAAGACTAAAACACTCTAACTTTGTTAATGTTTGATGTATTGCCATATAGGCAAATATACAACGGCATATGGTGTAGCAAAGAGTTTGGTAGAGAGTTCATGTATTATTGGCTGGTAATAACTGATTGGGAGTTTGAATTAAGACAATTCATGTCAGTTTATGATAAGTTCAAAGACCTTACAAATGTACCTGCATTTCTCAGTTCCTGAAAAATATATTTTCCCTGCGACAACAACAATATATATTTCTATGAAACATAAACATCATTCATTATTGACTCAAGTTTGTAATTCAATACCTGAATGACATAATCAGCATTTGCCATGCAGTTATCATTCTCACAGGACCTTTGCAGCTGTTGATATATGAAAACTATTAACTACTATCAATTACTATCATCATGTCCATTATTTACTTGGTCTCCTCTTCTCTCCTCTCTTCTCCTCATAACCCTAACTACCGTAAACCCACCCAGGGTTGTCCTGCGGTGGGCAGACAGGGCTTAGGCCGGGGATGAGAGAAAGTGCTTGGTAGACGACGTGGGCTAATTTGTAAAAGATACAACGGCTGCATGGCTTTTCAAAGCGCTGTGGGGGAACCTAAACATTCAGCAGTTGTCCAAACAGATTCCTCGCTACACTCCACAGTGGACGACACGGCACTGCTACAATTTAGACACACACGCACACAAGCACATGCACACACGCACGCACACACGCACACGCACAAGCAGGCACTCTCTTTCCTCCGGCGCAGGAATTTATTTTGCTTCGGGTGATTGCTGTGTCTGCAAATTTTGAAGCCTTGTTAATGAATTTGAAACAGGGTCAAGCTGGGATTGATGGGTGAGAAATGTGTGTGTGTGTGTGTGTGTGTTCATGTGCTGCAGGAAAGGGAAGTGTTGTGGGGATCTATTAAGAGATCCTGCAAGCTAAGCACCATTATTTCACGATTAAGTCTGACATTATTTTGAAAAAGATGATCCACTGAGGATTTCATCGATCAGATTTGATCAACGTATGAACTGAGGTATGTAATATAATAACATGACTGTTGCTACATGCATTTATAAAATTTGAAAAATGTGTGTGTGTCCGTGTGTTCACGTGTGTAACTTTTCCCTTGTTTGCTTTCTGCAGAGAGGAAAGTGAAAGGTAACAAGCAATAGGGGGCGCCTGCACACAGCTGGTCTTTCATGTAATGCCATTGCATTCACACACAGGACACGCACGCACACACACACACAGGACACGCACGCACACACGCGCACACACACACACTGGGTCAAGAGAAAGTTGTGTATATGAACCCTTTGTCTCCACTCATTATCTTTGATCACATATTCAAACATCAACAGTAAAGTTCCTGGTTGAGTAATCTTTTTCGACACTGATAACATCAGCATAACGTTCCTGTATCTGCTCTCTGGGCACTAGCTGTGCCACTCTGTGTGTGCCTATGCGAATGAGTGCGTGACCACCTCTGCCCTTCCCATATCTGTCTCCCATCGCTCTGTCTTATCACAGCACACACATACCTCAGCATCGCCTCCTGTGATTGTGTAAAAAGCCTGGGGCTTTTTTTCCCCGACGACACAAAGACAAGGAGAGGAAAAGTGAGTCTCGTTGTGTGTGACAATACCAGGGTGAACGGGTGCTGCGGTGCTCGGGAGATTCTGTTGTTATAGGGACAAAACAAATAAAGTGTCCGCCATTCAAAAGATGGCTCGGCTCAAGAGGGTCAGGCCGAGCTAATTCTTCTGGAAAACAATCGCCTGCCAGCTTGTTCTCGCCCTCAGCAGCTGTCTTGACTGTTTTGCTTTGATAGCACTGATGGAAATTCGAAAGAAAACGCTACCTTTTCCAAGGTCAATTGTTTTGACTAGCAGGATAATACAATACATTTCATGTGAAAGGGTCAATCACTGAAAAACAATCTAGTTAGGATTGTCTGGTTTTTGTGACAGATATCTCCAAATTCAAGATGTAGAACCAAGCCTTCATTTGTGATGATCGCAGCTTTGAAAAATGGCATATATTTATCATTTTTAAAGAGGCACAGTCAAGACAGTACATGTGCAAACATTTGATGCCAGGCCTGCCATGTAATTTAAGGGTAACAGTCCAGTGGCTCTCTTTCCTTCCCAGTGAAAGCAGATGCTTTTAACTTGTGTTAGCAGTGGAAATGGCTCCGCTAGCAGGCTCAATACATAGGTCAGCCAGGATAACCCCCATATCCTGATTACTGACACAGAGTGCCCTCTGGAACACAGGCCAGCAATAAAAAAGGCTTCAATGAGCTGCTGCAAAACCCGCCTGCATGGCTCGTATGTCTGACTGGGGCAGAAGCTGGAACCATGAACAGAGAAATTCATTTGTGAAGAAAATGTGATGCTGTGCTGTGTTTTCTGTCTGTGTGTATGGTGCTATATTAGCTATTGACCACTCACCAAAAATGTATTTAAAAAAAAAAAAAAAAAAAAAGAGTTGAATATGCATGTGTGTTGAAATCAATAGGATAGTGAGCCGAAGCAAGATTAATCACAATGGTTTTGTGGCCAGGACATCGGAGAGCGTTTGTTTCCCCTGCTGCCTCAACTTGGTCTCACCCGGTTGAAAGATTGATGGGGAGAAAAGAGGGGAAAAGATGGAGACAGAAAGAGAGAGACAAAGATACCATCGGAGGGGGCTCTGCATTACTCAAGCCTCAGAATTATGCGACTACTACGAAAGGGCAACGGCCTCATGGACACACAGACAAATAGACACATACAGATGAATGCACCGATCAATTAAAAAGCAGGCAATAACTCATTTTCTGAGTTGGAAATCATTTCTATGCTTACAAACATTCATTTGGCCAAAATAAATTTGTAAAATAATTTTTCAAACATGTTCATATTATTCTAAAACAAATCCACTGAAAGGTGATAAATGATAATATCAATAAGTGTCAAATCATATAGCTTCACGGTCAACTGGTGGAAAAATGTAGGGAACAGCATGCAGGGTTGTGCATTGTATGAAGAAATGACAATTTGCTGCACTTTTTCCAAAACTTAGACAATGCTCAGGGACAATTCCTCTAATGTGTGTGTGTGTGTGTGTGTATGTGTGTGTGTGTGTGTGTGTGTGTTTGTGTGTGTGAGAGAGCGAGTGAGAGAGAGAGAGAGAGAGAGAGAGCGAGAGAGTGCCTTTGTATGTGTGTGTACTGGGGGGACACTTTGATAAATGGCCAGTTTATGGTGCTGTCACACTGAGGATGTCTATGGGGAAATACTTCCCCACAAGCTCTAGTGTTTGAGTGTGTGTGAGTGCGTGTGCGTGTGTGAGTGTGTGTGTACATGCGTGCGTGTGTGTGCATGTGTGTGTGTGTGTGGAGAGAGGTCCAATGCTCTGGTCATCTGATTGCAAGACTTTGGTCTGGCGCATGATTAATCAAACTGATTGGATGGGGCAAATATGGTTTGTGATAGCACAAAGAGGGAGAGGGTCAGAGAGAGAAATGGATTGCTTTGTTGTGTGTGAAGATGTGTGAGTGGGTGTGTTTGTGGATGTGTTTGCGTATGAAGGTGCATAGGTGTGTATGAAGGGGGCTGAAGTAAAGTTGCTGTGTGTTTGAGGGTCAGGGGTCAGATAAATGGAACATGAAAGACTAAAAACACAGTCTGGTGCTGCTGACACAGCCACAGCCCTGTTAATATCTCACAGGGACTATATACGCACTCACTGTGAGTACACAGACTTGTTCTCGCACACACACACACACACACTCACCTACAAACGCATGTATCCCAACGCGGTACACAGCAACGTTTGAGTAATTGAGCTGTGCCGTTGCAGCTTTGTAATCGCTGACATGTCTTTACATAGCCTTTGTGCCTGAACAATAGAGTGCCAGGACTAAGTTGTCGCTGGTCACAAGAAAGGAGGAAGAGAGAGAGAGAGAGAGAGAGAGAGAGAGAGAGAGAGGGGTGGGTGTGGGGGTAAAAAAAGCAAACAAGCAGCTCAGCCTGTATGTATGGGTGCCACCTGGTCTTAGATCAATGCACTGACACATAGGTCGTTTTTTAATATGCTTTGATCTGTCACCCCAGCTGGGCCTTGTGTGTGTGTGTGTGTGTGTGTGTGTGTGTGTGTGTGTTCAGAGGGGTGTTTGGGTGTGCTCTAGCAAGCACATCTTGTTTAGGACGCCAGACACGGTGTGTGAAATATCAAATCGTCCCTTTAATAGCCCCATTTTTCTTTGGTCATTATCTCTCTAACTGCCTGCCTGCAGTTGTGAGGAGGGAGACAGAGATGGACTGATAATCTAAAGGTGGAGTGATACGGGAGCGATTTGATGAAGTTATTAATTAGAAATTAAATGTATGAAATGTTCATGAACTATTTCTATGCATATAGAATAATTATTTTGTGGCCTGTGGCAGTTAACAGCACTTGTTTTTGAATTTGTGGAGAATATTTGTCGCCTTTTAACACACACACAATATCATTTGTGTTGGCTGAGCTGAAACACAGCAGTTATAAGAAACAGCAAACTGAGGCTCAGATAAGCGTCCTTTTCCTTTTTTTTGTGTTTTTCCCTATTTAGACAAACACAAACTGCGAATCAAAGTCAATCTTACTTATTTCAAGCTCACATTCTTCTCCGCTTGTACCATACCAGCCTTGTCAATCATGTGCTCTGTGTGAGAAAAACAACTCCTAATTGTGAGGAAAGAGGAGGGGGGGGGGGCACATACGAGCATCCCTAGGTTTACTGAATGCTTGCACCCAATCAGCAAGACATAAAGATAATAGCACACATTCTTCGTCTTTCTTTACTTCTCGCTCTCTTTCATTTTCTTGTCTCTTTCTCGCTGTCTCTTTCCTCTCTTTCTCTCATTAAATCTGTTCCACCCTTAAAACCCTGAAGGCAGGTGCTACTGTAATTAGCCATTATTTGACTATCAAAAGTCAGGAGTTGATTAAATGGCCGCGAAGCAGCACGCAAAGCACTTTCCCTCTGAGCCCCAGCCCCATAATTTCAAAAGCTTCTTGCAACCTGCTGAGGGCCTTTCAGGTCTGTGAGACGCCGCTTCCGACCGCTGGTAAGAGCCTGTTGCCGGCGGTAATCAAAACTGATAATCTTACAGGAGAGAAGGGGGGGGGGGGGCGGGGGGAGTGGTGGGTGGAGGAGAGAAAAGAGAGCGAAAGAATGAAATGGTTGGGGGCATTCAGGAGGTTGGAGCTCAAGCAGCGAGCCTTCCATTAGAAATGTGTTGTGGCTCTGAGGGGGCCGGTGGCCAGCAAGCGGTGAAAAATGCTGCCTTCTTCAGTCAAGTGAATGGCATCTCTTTCGTGATTAGGAGCGGTAATAATGGGCACCCCTGCCTGGTACCCCTAAGTCCATTTTATTGCTAATTCATTTACCTGTTATTTCAGACAAACTTGACAGGAGTCACCTGCTAAGAAGTCATGTTTGTCAAGCAGGTATGCCCATTAGCTGGGGATCTTTAATCACCCTCACAATGGTGGAGGGGAGTTGAAAGGCTGGCCTTATTGGCAGCAGATAACACCACACCACAGTTATCCTGACCAACATGGAAAATCTTTTCTGCTCCAAAAATAATTAGACTTCATCCCTGGGGCGATTCTTAATTAAAGCTTTTTTTTTGCATTGTAAGTGGATTTTAAGCCAAGCTGATCTGCTTTTGTGCTCTGCTGTGAAAAACCTGTACACTCAGGAAAAAAACATTACATTTGACATGGTGCACAGCTGATTGAAAATGAGTTATGAAAACATGTAATAATCTCTTTTTGTGTGAAATTAAATCGAGCTCCTTTTGACTTCAGTACAGTTTCAACTGCAGACCGACCCCTTTTTTGGTGCATTTTCACGGCAGAGCAAAGCCATTAATATCCAAATAAATATTTGACTAGATATAGTTTATATTGGAATAAATCATGTCATTTACATGCTGCTTTATTCCCCAAGGAGAATTGGGGCAAAATAATCACTTTGACTCCCTGGTTAATGTTCTGGATAATTCTCCCAAGGGAAACACTCTCTATGATAATACCCCCAAATGAGCATCTCCATCTGAAATGTCACAGCTGAGATTAGAGCGGGGTTGCCTCCCTGTGTATAGTGTATTCCCATGGAGTGTGGAGAAAACGAAATGGGTTTCAGTATTAACGTACAGCGGATTGAAGAAGCGCAACAAAATATGTAAATATATACAAAGATTTGATTGGATTATTACATTTGGGTATAGAATTTATCTGTGAAAGTCTTTTGCCTAAGATAATAATCACCACTGAAAAAGAAAGGAGGTGTAATTGCATTTAAATTGAGCCTTTGCCCAACATCTCAGTATAGGTGTTAGATCACCCTCCCCTTCAGTGCGCAGGCCACAGGCATTGTCTATGAGGGTTTGTATGAACAGAGTGCAGGTCACTCTATGTTCTGCAGTAAACTGTCACCATTAGTTTCACTGTTGCTAGATGAATAAAAGGATTATCCACTATGAATTAAGACACTGAAAACCCCTCTCTCGGGATGATGCTCTATGTGTGTGTGTGTGTCAGGGGTGGGGTGGGGGGGTCCCCTCTCATTGCCTGTCTCTCCTGGGATCCCCTACTCGGCCTAATCATTGTTTCTCTAACAGATAATTCTCCGTGTCCTCACACGTGTCGGTGCGTGTGTTTGTGTATGTGTTAATTAGAGCTGTGCCGGCTGAGTGTGCTCTTCCTCCTAATCACTTAATTAGGGGTGACGGCCCCGATGCTTGTTTACTCAATTAGCCATCCTCCTTAATTATGTAATTCACAGCAACAGTCAACTGTCCTTGTCAGTGAGCTCAGTGACGGAGCGATGCGCTGATATAGCTGGGTGCTTTTTAGTGGGTTCGTTTGAAAATGTGCACAACCTTCTACCTGAGAGGGAGAACATTCATTTGTATGAGCATTTTCTTTTTTTTGGGGATGATTATTAAATAAAACAGCAAGCCATGGGACAGTTAAAAACCAAATGCAGAAAAGGGAAGCTGGAGCCATGTAAAATAGTCTGTATGTCACTTTCCTCTTAAGAAAACACACACTCACACATGCATCATCAGACACTAGGCCATGCTCATGGACTGCATATGAGTGCTGAGCCACATGCCTCAGATTACTGTCGCTCTGATTCCCTGAGATTTAGTCATTAATGATATAATCTACGTCAAAAAAAGAAAGAAAGTGAAATCTCATGGTGAGTATGATTGATGGTTGGTTTAAATGGAGGCGTCCAGGGCTGGCTCTATTGTTTCTCCTGACCAGCCTTGCCACTTACTCCACACCACCTCCACCCCGGCTCCTTCATGTGGATTAAGGCCTGCCATCTATTTAACGGTGCATTTGAGCGAAAGGGTGACCAAGGTGAAGCTAGAGGGGGGGGCAAGGGGGGTTGGCAGGGTGTCTGTGCTGTGCCGATGCGGGACGTCCCTTGCGGGACAGTGCCAGGCTGCGCTGTGGGGAGACGAGACAGGGCCTCCCCAGTGGACTAATGCCCTGTAATGAAGATTAAGACTCAGTCAAAGACCAGACTGTTCAGCCGAGATCGGAGGGAAGGAGAGAGAGATGGAAGGAGGGGGAGAGGGAAGGAAGTGAGGATAAAGGATAAAGCAGGGATAAAAACCCTGGTTTTCAGAATTATCCTAATTTTCAGCAACAAGTCCAGATACCGTCAACTATAGAACAAATGAATGCATGAAATAATTAAGTGATTTCTTGTTTACAGAACCATGTCAACCCACATTTTTTACCTCTTCTATATCAACATTTCTGAACCAGCTGGGAACAAAAACTGATTTTGGTCAACAATGGGCTGACTGCCTTACAAGCTGTTCGGAGTAATCGCCTCTTAAACCATCACTGCAGCCGCAAACCTTCATAGAAAAATTCAGTGAAACAAAAAATTCTCAACCAGCCACGAAGTAAAAAACTAGGAACAACAAAAACAGATTTGATAAATTAAATTGAGCACTGTTTCCTGTCAATGCTCATTGACACAGTCATGATTTCTTCAGCTAATGTGCTGCTTACAGCAGGAGCATCATTATCATTTGGTTTCCCTTCATGTCATCAGTTTTTTTGTCTATTTATTTGGATCCCCGTTTGCTGTTACCAGCACAACAGCTCCTCTTTCTGCGTTAAAGAGTGTCCTTTATTTCACTGTGAGAGAAAGTAATGGCGCTTTTTGTATTTCTCTCTAGTTTGCAGGCCCTGCACTAAAAATCTAGTTGTGTGTGATTTTAGTGAAAGCTAGTTGATGAATTTAAATTTGATTTCACGGCCTATCCGGGGCCCAGCAGACAGACAGAGTTAAACACATGAGCAGAGATATACTCATGTGTATCTGCATATGTATGTGTGTGTGTGTGTGTGTGTGTCTGAGGCCCTCGTTCGAAGTATGAAGACAGTTTACCAGAGCAGCCTGAGCACACGGCATGCTTCACTTACCACTCGGTGGCTGAAAGCTCCCTTAAGACGTGTTACGCCCAGACGCACTTCCACTGTCTCCCACCATCGTCTTCTCCTTCACTTGTTTCTTGTATTCTTTTCTTTTTTTTAGGAACATTTTCAGATGTTTTGACTGCCCAAAATATTCAAGGGGGCAGAGAGATGTGCAGACATAGGGATGGATGGATGGATGGGAGGTGGGTGGGTGGAGAAAGAGGTATCTTTTTTCACATGACCCTGTGTTGGCGGGGCCGGCCTCTCTCCACCACTCTCTGTCTCTCTTCCCCACTCTCTGTCTCTCTCCCCCACTCTCTGTCTCTCTTCCCCACTCTCTGTCTCTCTCCACCACTCTCTGTCTCTCTTCCCCACTCTCTGTCTCTCTCCCCCACTCTCTGTCTCTCTTCCCCACTCTCTGTCTCTCTCCCCCACTCTCTGTCTCTCTTCCCCACTCTCTGTCTCTCTTCCCCACTCTCTGTCTCTCTTCCCCACTCTCTGTCTCTCTTCCCCACTCTCTGTCTCTCTTCCCCACTCTCTGTCTCTCTTCCCCACTCTCTGTCTCTCTCCCCCACTCTCTGTCTCTCTTCCCCACTCTCTGTCTCTCTTCCCCAGACGGTCTGTGTCTGTGACTGGACTGGCAGTTCTTGCCTCTCTTGGGCATTCTGGCATTCCTTCCCTGTCTTGCCCCCCCCATCCCCCTGCCTCCGGCTGTCTCTTGCCCTCTCAGGGTTTCCATCTTTACTGACGCTCACTGTCCTGCTTGAACTCCATATTTTGCCCGTCTATCTACAGACATTGTGTTGTGTCAACACCTCCCCATCTCCCACGTGCCATGTCTGTTTCTTTGGCAGTTTTTTTTTTTTCTCGGTCTTTCCTCTTTTCATGTTGATTAATGAAGTGTTGTGAAAAAATTACAACAAAGAGTGACATTATAAAAACGTGTATCCAAAGCCCCCATTTTTCTAAAATGTAAAAGTATTTAGTGAGGTATTCTGAGCTGCACAAAATAGAAAGGTGAGATTCAGTGCAATGTATTCTGAGCTGAAACAGACTTTTTTAACACAAAAGAAATACTCCCCATTACGATGCACGCTTTCGTTCTCACGCACGGATGAAGGGAGATCCTTGTCTGACACGTGACATATTTTTGAGGAGCAGGACCACACAACTCTCTGTTCTCTGCCCCCCCCCCCTGAGTCTCCGTGGCAACGGCATGCGGGTCGTCATGTTATTATCACCAACGCTTGACCAGCCGGTCCTCTGCATTCACTATGTCTGCCTTAATGGACTCACTGCTTTCCTGACAGACAAGAGAGAGTGTGTGTGTTTTTGTGCGTGTGTGTTTTGTGTCTATCTTCAAGTGTATGAGTGCCAAATGTCCTTACACGCACAGAAAGATGACAATAATCCTCCAAAGTGGGGACATTTAACCAGTAAGTGGTAAGGCCGAGAGATGTCATGTGACATATCTCTGCTTTATAAATGCACCATTGCAACATTTATCCACCTCATTTGACAATACGATGTCCTTGGGTTTAGGGTTTTGGGATTAAGCTTTGGGATTAAGTTTAGCATAAGGGTTAAAGGAAAATTATCATAAATTTGTCACATTCAAAAGTGAAACTTCACCCTAAGGTCTGCGCCTAAGTCCGCACACTGTATCATTTTGAGAAATGCAAAAAAGGTCGGCAAGGGGCGAAGAGAACCACACTCACGACCGTACAACAAAAGCCTTGATGCAGCAATATGACAGCTACAGTAGCTTGGATAGCATGGGTCACAGAATCTGATGAATTTACTTATCAGACGACTTATCGACATTATTTCATGACATAGATGAGTACCAACTGGTCGACTCTATCTCCAGAATTGACGTTGCTAGATTAGGGCAGGTTGTAAAAAAGTAGATGACGTTTTGAGCTATTTTCAACCATGAAATGTTATTTTATATATAGTTGGTAAGCAATGTCAATATATTGATGTGTTTGCTCACAATACAGTCATATAATAAATAAATAGTGAATAAAAGTGTGCAGTTTCACCTTTCCAGTTGCAAAATATTTTAGAAGGAAGAAATTTCATCGACAGAAGGCCTATGTTTGACAGGTTATCCATGGGCACAGAAAAGAAATACTGTTAATATCAAAAAGTATTACACAGTATTACACACATAACAAGTTCTTTTTTATTTAGTCTCCTTAGATATGTAGGGATAATTAGGGAGCAACAGAATGTTCTTCTTAGGATAGTAAAAACAAATGTGTGAAAATGTGTTTGTGTGTATGTGTGTGTGTGTACGTGAGTAAACTCATGACAGCCCCCGCAACTGTCAGACTAGCGCCCTCCTCCTTTTGTTGGGTGACCCCAGAGAATGTGTTGGAATGGCCACTGGGAGAGAGATTATGGAGAGACAAAGACTGCAAGGGACGGAATGAGAGACGAAAGGCACAAGAAAGAGAGAGAGAGAAAGAGAGCGAGAGAGAGAGAGGTCAGGGAGCCAGCTGATGTGAAAGTGCCTCCGATCACCTCGTGCTTCTCCTCCGCCCCCTCGCTCTGTCTCTCTCTATCTGTTCCACTCTTTCTTTCTTTCGTTCCCACTTGAATTCCTCTCCCAGCGCTTCACCCCATTGTGACGTCGGGTTTTGATCGGCGATAACAACAGAGATGCGTCAGTCAGGGCCCACACACACACACACACACACGCACGCACACACGCACAAAGTTAAAAGTGCCAATGCAAGTTAAAAAGTGGCACTCAGACACTCGCGCACACACACACATACATGAACAGAGTGACACACAGCAGTGGCCTTTGAGTGAATGCTCCTCACAAGGCATAATGACAGCATTCTGCAGTGACCATAGCTGGGACAGTTCCCACAGACAAGACAGACAGAGAGAGAGAAAGAGCATTTCTTTCTGTCTTCACCTCTCCTCCTACTCCCCACCTCCTCTCCAACAACCCTGACTTTGTGCGGACCGTGACCTTCCACCGATCAACGCTATTGGCTCACAAAATCTGGACAGTTGACTTGGTTGTAAACAGTGATTAAATACACCAAAAACCATCTTTTCAGCACCAAATACACTCCGCTTGTAAGCTTGAAAGTTGGCTCTGAAAAGTTTGTAGCTTGCTGAAAAATGCCACGACAAACCTTTCCAACCACTCCTCCAACATAATCAATAAATAACCACTAATTAATAAATAAATCACTCAATATTACAACCTCCAGATTTGGCGAGGTGATAGCGTGGCGTAAGAGTGTATTGAGCGATGTGTGCACATGTTGAGGGTTTGGAACATCTTGAAGAGACAGATCAACAGCAGAGAGTTGTTTGAGACGGATCTTTAGTGACCAGCCATCCTATGCAAAACAGCAAGCTACAAACCTTTGAACTTTCACCTTTTAAACTTAAATGCATTGAGTATTTCAGGGGAGTATTGGTTTTCAATTGTCAGGTCAATGTCAGGAGGCAAGTGGTATGCTTTGAAAGATTATCCTGCCTGAGGATCCAAACATTCCCCAACATGATTTTGACCATGTGAGTTCAGTCTCTGCATATTTGTCTACCGGGAACCACTCCCCATCCCTCCGTGTCCTACCACACAAACACTACATGGAAGCTCAGTGATCACTGCCTCCTCGTCTGACCCGACACAGTGCAGGATTCGGCGGTGTATATTTGGAAGGTGGTGGCGGTGGCGGTGCTGGGTGGGGGGGGGGGGGGGCAGGTTACGGAGCCGAATGAAAACATGTCACTCAGGGCCCATTAAATCGTAACCCTGCCCAGCAGAAGAAAGGGACCCATATCATCATTAAGTCATCTCGGGGCGAAGCCAAAACCGCAAATATTATTCCTGCACCCCCATCAAGACACACACGCACACACACTCCTCCCCTTCTTTTCCTTCAAATGACAGAGAAGACGGGATGATTGGAGCCACGGCGTGTTTGCTCACGGCCTGAGAATGACAAGAAGATGTTTGGGAACTTCCTGATCATGCATTGGTTTATATGTTTCCAAGAGCAGACATTAAGTAAATCATACAGTCATTCTTTATCCCTTTCTGTAGACAAACCTTTCTATGTATCTATCTTACCTTCTACACACGCGATTTTTCAGCGATGATTAACCCCTTAATTATTCATTTCAGTAAAGGAAATATCTGAAAATAAACCCAAGTGAAGTTCTCAGCCTTGTCTGACAAACAGTCCAAAACAGATATATATAACAATGTTTTGAATTTTTTCTTAAAGAGTAACAATTTAACAATTATACAAATTGTCGTCAATTAGTTTTCTGTTGGTTGACTTAGTTGATGACACATTTCTGCACTTCATGCATCTGTGCACTGTATCTGTGCCATACTGAGTACAATTCAAATGTATCGAAGATGTTTTGGTAAATTCCAACTTTCTAGGCTTTCAATTTATGTATGTTTCTGGGCAAATCAATCCACAGTCAAGTCATGGCTCTGGGGAGCCCACTCATTGATGTATAAAGACAACTGGATACCGCGTTGGGGGCAGGGCCCCATTCATTGAGAGTTGCTCGGTGGCAAAAGAAAGTTTGCCTTCATTGTACTGTCAGTGCATTTTACAATTTGTACAACCTAGTGATTTAAGTCAGGGCTTTTCAAATGGGAACTATTAAAACTGGGAAGTTAATTTACAAAAAAAAAGTATTCACTCAGTTACAGACGTTTCTTTCCCAATGTAAGTTTATTGGAAAAATTATTTTTGGGCGCAATGGCATCACTTGAAGGACCCAGAAGTTGTGATTCCATGGTTTGGCTATTATGTAAAATTAGCTGAACCCCCCCCCCCCCCCCCCCCCCCCCCCACACACACACACACACACACAACCACCTCTGTAACCAGGGGGCATCTGTAACGTTCAGCAGCATGAAAAATGACTTGCCCCCGTGGCGCACCGGGGGTGGCAGTGATTATAATATCCAGATAATCATTTCAAACAAATTATCATAATTATCAATCAATCATGAGCCTATTTAAGCGGGGGGAGGGATGGGGGAGTGTAGTGCTGTTGGCAGGGGGTAAACTATGGCCTGGAGCACTGGATCACTTCTGTGACCCATGAGCCTCCCTCTGTCCACATAATAGCCCTCATACATGAAGGGTCATTTAGCTAGCATATTTAGAGATTCAACTCCATTCAATATGGGGGAAAAAAAGACATTGACATACAACTAGGTGCACACACACACCACACACACACACACACACACACACGTCGACTCACAACTGCAGCTGACCCCCATTTGGCTCCTTCATCTTTCAACACGGAGTGGAACAAAATCTACTTATAGGTCAGAGTTCATATGAACCCCTCTCTCCATTTTCAAATCACGCAGCGTCTAAAACCTTTACCACATATGTTGCATCACAAACATTGAGAGTTTGACTTAAAAGCACATCTCTGTGGAGAAAAGAAAGAAAGACACAAATCACAACCTTGAAATCATCAGGGCTAAAGAGAAACATGTTCGGCAAGCATGTCCACCTTCACTCAGACAAATAAGAGAGGAAGAGTGACACAGGCGGAGTAACAGAGACTTGATCGTCTTAAAGAGATATTCCGCTGTATCTTTTCACATTAAATCCCCTGTGAAAAGCAGCATGAATTGATTCAATCGCAGTGGTATTGAGAGGTGAATGAATGGGGCTTGGAGAGCGAGAGAGACGGAGAAATTGAGAGAGACAGAGGAGATAGAAGGAGAGAGAGAGATGGATAGTAGCCTTCGGGGGAGATGATCGTCTTGGGAAAAAAGCAATCAGTGCTCATTGATTTTTTCAGCTGGTTGAATGGAGGGTGTCTATCTGGAAGTCATTATCTGCCATCTGATCTGCTGGAGTGTTTACACACGTCAGGATGGACAGCGGCGCTCCTCTGAAGATGAGGATTAACACACACACACACACACACACAGTGCAAAGACTGCCTTTTCACCCCCTGCTCCCTATCTGGCTACCACTTTTAAATCCAAGGAATCCAAAAAGAAACACAAGTGCCTCCGATACCCTATTAACTTCCACATGCACACACACACACTCACACAGACTTAAGTATATGTGCAGTGTGTGAATGAGAATGTACGTAAGCAGGGCCTAGACAGCTAAACAGACAGATAGTCCCGATTTGTATGGCCGGACCGGACCGAACTAAACAATCCTTGATCCTACCATCAATAGCCACCGATAGCAATCTATAGCTCCAACAACACCATAGCGTCTGCTGAGAGAGAGTAGGGGATGAAATGAGTGGAAGAGGATGGATGAAGTAAGCAGAGAGGGAATTCCGATAACACATCTTTTTATTTTCTGCCTGTGGGTGGGGTGTGAAGATGCATGTGTGTAAGCCAATATGGCTCGATCCATATCTAAGCAAGCGCTGGATATGAATCCAAGGCCTTAAACCTCTCACACAGACACACACACACAGACACACACACACACACACACACACACCTACACACACACACACACACACACACACACAGCTGTAAGCTCTGGGCAGCTTTCAGTAAGTGGACTGGAGAAGCTACAATAACATCTTTGCTTCCGTTTTATCCCTTGCATTAACCCCGACTCTACCAGTGCCCCCCACATGCCTTTACATTTTGTTCAGACTGACTCAGTAACGTGGAATGAACCTGTGTTTGTGGTCAGTTTGAATGTGTCAATGTGTGTATTATTGAGATTGTAGTGGGTTGTGCATATATAAATAAATATAATTGTCTTCTTATTAAGACATATGTCTTTCGTAGATAATGTCCAGATTTTTCTTGTATTTTTTAAATTTTACTTTTATGTTATTATTTCATTCACGAGTACAGAGTTTATCTGTAACACAGTATCTGTTTACTTATCATTAAGTTAAGCAACACTACGTCCACTAAACAATCTGTCTTTTGAGTACCAAATACTTATCTTGTGTCAAACACAGGCTTTGTGTGTGGCAGTGGTATAAGTTATGAAGTTGGCACGTATTGATGAGGTTACTAAATATTCCATGACTTATGAAATATCTGCGTCAGGGCTTCTGGAATTAATTTATAAAGAGAGAGAAGCCTAAAGTTAGCCCTCTTTATGTCTCCCAGTGCTCACACATCTCATTTCATTTATTAATCCATCCATGCACCTTGCCCGTTTTGTACAGGAGTTGTCAGCCTGCCTTTATAGAAATAACCTGTGACCATAGTTGCTGCAATATAGTTGACATTGACTCGACAATGTGAACTGTACCGATACTTCCCTATAAAATATATCTAACATATAAAAACACAACAACAGGTCTGTTTTCCTGTAATGTAAAGTGCGGCAACAAATAAAAAATAGCAAAAAAACATACACACACACACCTTTCAGCAGTTAACGAGTTTATTCACAAGCTACAACTCAATTAGCATTCTGCCTTAATCAAGCATAGCGATGTTAATGGCATGGTGGAGAAAGGAGAAGTCAATGTTTAAGTGCGTGTGCCCATGCCCTGTGTGTGTGTGTGTGTGTGTGTGTGTGTGTCTGAGTGTGTGCGTGTGTGTGTGTGTGTGTGAGTGGCTGCACGATGTGGATGAATGAGTCATGTCATAAGGAATGGCTCATGCATAATTTCATTCATATTCATAACAGGCATGTGGTCTGCCACCGCCCGATGAGGGCCCACCGCGACTCACACTCTGCATAATGAGATGTGGCCAGCGTGTGTGTGTGTGTGTGTGTGTGTGTGTGTGCGTGTGTTTGGGTTTTATGTACCGTAGGTAAGCATACTGTATGTCTGTATTCTGCATCTGTGTGAGCCCGAGAGTGTGTGTTGCGCATGACGCTCCTATCAGTGCATGTATGTGTGTATGCGCGTCTTTGCACTTTCTGAGTGTGTGAGTGTGTGCGTGTGCAGAGTGGAGCGCACGGGCCACTCTTATGTGAAAGGCGGTGAGGTAGTTTATGAATCCGTCGAGGTTTTTCCACATTGTACGAACATGTGGGGAACAGGGACCAGCCCAAACCACCTGCGGTCAACTCTTAAAATAAGCTCATTGACAAATGTAGGATTTCAAATCAACCAAGCATTCTGTGATTTGCATGCCTGCCTGTTTATAGAGGGAACAGCAACAAGACCCTTGACCTGAAATGCAAATGAGGACATGCACGTTATTTGGTTTTTCCAAGGGCCAAACTGGTCATAGTTGTGAAATGTGCCAAAAGAGATTTTAGGGGAAATACGTCTTGCTAAGGCTGCTCACGAGGAGTCTGCTCTCACACACTGCATTTATTAAGGGGAGCTGGATTATGGATTGAAAAATAGTCCACCATTAGTTCTGCTCCTGATGTTTTGACCGTCATGTCATGTGAGATAAGACAAAAGGCCCATGCAAACTCTGCAGACAAATTCCACATCTCAGTTTCAATTTCTTTGACAACTAAATCCACGATGAACGCCACTCTTGTGACATAATGAATGTTTAAGCTCAGTTCTGTCAACCAACATTAATCAAAGTCCACATTACAATTGTAAACATATGTTTGCAATTGCAACTAAAGTTCACATTTCGACCACTATTGTATCGTATTGTTATTGTGCTGCAAGGTCAGTCAAAATCTTTTTTTTTAAAGACAATGCCAATAGTGGGTTTGGCAGTAGTTTGAATTCTGGTGCCATATACTGCAAATATGGATTGTTCTTCTAATCTGATAAAACCACATATAATTTACTGCCGTCCCATTTTCAATCATTGATTCGGGTTTCAACTATGCTGCCATTGACTTGACTGGGAGCAGCGGCAGCATGGCTTCAGTCACTCTCAGAAAGAGTGTCCACTCTGCTGCAGCCATTGTTCTTTCATGGACCATTAGATGGACATGAACTCTCTCGCTGTCCTGCCTTGACCTGGCGACACTGGACGTAAAAGCAAGCTGCCCAGCCGCTTCAATAAATTTATCACCTCATAAAGTGGTCAGTGACTGGTCAATGGGACGTGTCGGTCACAGTGCGTGTGCACGTGTCAGTGTTTTTGTGTGAGTGAAGAGAGACTTTCTAAGTTACTGAAAATGCCAATGAACACTTAAAAAAAGGACGATTTATCGGTTCAAGCCTTTGTATGCTCTGCTGATAATCTCAGATAATGTAATTCGAATAAAAATATTCATGATAATTAAATATACTGTATATCATAATATTACAGCTCTTAAAAAATTGCACAAATCAAAGCTGCAGCTGGACGCGCATGTAAGGACATAATTAGTGTGTATAAGCAGAGCCAGAGGAGTTGAGAGGAAACGTTGTTACATTGTCTTACAAACGTAGAATAGACGTCGCTCTACTTGTTATGCTTGCTATAAACTGCCACTTAATCACTTCACCCTCACAATTACTTTCCGTACCTTTGATGTTAAGACAAATCCAGCATGACATTTCTCATGCAGGGCAGGGGTACAGAGACGGGATTCATAAAATAGAAACAACGGGTGTAACGATCCTACCTTTTTGATGCAGCTGTCAGGGGAGTCTTCGTCATGGTCGTTCATCATCTGCTGAGAAAACACAAAGAAGATGTACATTGGTAAATCGCTTCATGGTACCAAAAACCCACACAGTTTTTTCAAAAGTCAAGAAGAACAATAAACCAGGCAACAATATTTGATTTGATTAAGAAGAAAAATCTTTTTTATTGAAGAATGAAAAGAGAATATTGATTCCTGCGCTTGACAGGGACTCGGCCATGGGTTGACGACATGAGCACAGGGTGTTCACAGTTCATCACACAGACGCTCTGGGCTACAAATGTGACCAGAGGGATATAATAATGGACTGAGGGGTCACAAAAACACACACAGAAGCAAAAATAACACTACAAACACACACACTCTGATGAATGAATGCCCCACAGATTTTAATTCTCCGCTTCAGCGTTGCAGGAAATTTCGCTGAGACCATGTCTGTGAGTGTGTGAGTGTGTGTGTGTATAATTAAGCCTTCAAGCAATATTTACTGGGGGCAGATGGGTGGTAGAATGCTCCCAGTGTCTGCCAGAGGAAATGAAGGAAGTGTGGGAATGATGAAGGGGAATTTCACATATAATGGCAACCCAGAGTCTCTCTCCGTCTCTCTGTCTCTTTCTCTCCCTCTCTGAAGCCCATTGATGGCAACTGAGGATCAAAGAAGCGATGCAGACTGTTTTCAGAGCAGTTTTAGGTGGGGTGGGGGATCAGCGTGGTACTTACCGAGTTTAAGTGAAATTAGGCCAATAAAACTTCCCCAGCACAGACTCCCTATCCTCCCCATCTGCCCTTTCACAGTAGGTGTGTTGTTGGGGTGTTCTGACAAGACTGAGGCTGCCTTTACATTAGAGCTGACGTATTGAAGTTTGTATTTCCTCAACCAGCATGGCCCACCGTGATTGGCAAGGAGACATTTATCTGCTGTGGAATCTGCCATGGAAACTGTGGAGCCATTCTTTCAATGCTGGCATACAGCAACGTCTTTTATGCCACTTTCTATACAAAGCCTCAATTCACAGGAGGTGATTATGAATTGTGTGTATGAGCTGCTGGATGTGTGCACTCGCATGTGCCTCAAGATAAAGGTGTCCATACTGTAAGTTTCTCTGTGAGACTATTCATTCCCCAGGAAATTAGAAAAACAGTTATCTCAACAGGAGTTCACTCTCAACTCTTCTTTCTCTCCTCTCACTAAACAGTGAACCAGATGGGCCATATGTGCACCGGCGTGCCGTACGAAGTGGTTTCCTACATTAAGCTGTCAAGGGATCTGTTTCTCAGCCTCAGCAAATGGGAGCAATTACACCACAGATACTTACAACAGTGTTCTTAGCCTACTTACACATCATCTAAACCTTTACAGAAGCATCCTGTTCCTGAAATCAGTTCCAAACAACGCAACAACAACAGATGCCTTGTCCCTCACGGCCAATTAAATTTGTCACATCGTTTTGACCGGTAACTGTAGCGCACCTATTTTGAAAATGTGCACCCTTTCAAAATAGGGCGCGACAGTTACCGGTCAAAACGATAAGTGGTGAGGTGCAGTTTCATTGAAGTTTCATTAAAATCAGACCATGATGAATGATCAGATGAATAAACAAAGCCAAGGAGCCTGGTCAGCCTTTTCTCAGTTGTTATGACACTCTTTGAAAATGTATAGTACATCGTAGTGTGTGTTCATCTGTGTGTTAATTTTTTTACTTATCTACTTTGTGGATTACATAGTACAACCCTTCAAAGTTACATCTGTGTGTCAGAGCAAAAGGGGTTTCAGCGGGATGACAAATTAAGTTAATCTGTAAGTAAAAATGTGCTTGTAAACTTCAAACATGGCGATAGAGAGAGTGAGAGAGAGAGAGAGAGAGAGAGAGAGGGAGAGAGAGAGAGAGAGAGGGAGAGAAAAAAAAAGAGGACTTCCCCTTTATTTTAATGCACAGGACCAGCTGTAACAGTTTACAAAACCAACAGCTTGGCTGAGTCGTCTAAAATGCTACCAGGCGTTCAACAACTGTAGGACGATTTCTGGACTTTCCCCCTGCTCTGTTCAGCTACATGCCAAGTGTAAATATGTGTTTGTATCAAATTTTGCAAGAGTAACCTAAACTGTAGAAGACATACAAGCAGACATGAGTGTTTTACGGATGCCTTAATGTATTTTAGCTTCAGGTGGGGGGTTGGGAGGGTGTGGGCTTTCTATCGTCCAAACCTCAGTTTTGGGTACAGAACCGCTGAGTCAGGAAAGTGCTAATTATAAACCTTCCTGGCTCTACATTCTATGCAATTGTAATCCAAATTGCTATTGTCTGTTAAAAAGTTACCCAATGACTTTTTATAATTTTAATTTTAAAACGATCGGGGTTTCCACTGGCGAAAAAAAGGCTTGTGCGATGATGACAATAATAACACAGAGGCAGGTGGAGATGCTCCTTCAACACTGGCATACTGTATTGCTTGCACACACACACACACATACCAGACTAAAACACACAAAATAGCATAGCCTTGCAGCAAGACCCTGCCAACCAAATAAATAAGCTATTAATTAGGGAAGGAAAATGTGATTGGCCACTGACTGGCGGCACGATGATTTATTGCACGTGTCACAGTCATCTCAAAGTGACTTTTACTCTGGGTCGGTGAGACAGGTCCAAATAGAGACTGGCCTATGTTGAGAGGGATAGATTTTCCACTACACAGAGAGAGGTAAAAGTGTCCATTTGTTCTGTATCTACCCTGCAGAATGCTGACATGTCAATATGTCTTATGGAAAAGAGAAAACACTGGAGCGAGGGTAATTAGAAAGTGTGTGCAAGTGTGTGGGTCTGGGCACACAAACTTCCCTCTCTGGCCCATATGACCTCAAACATAAACAAATTCAGTCGTGGCTTGATGAAAGTGCAGCCACCTGCAGAATCCTTCCACCGAGAGCTGTCCAGACCCTCATTAGGGGTGAGTGTAAATGTGTGTGTTTGTGTAAGTGTGAATGTGTGTGGATCTCACTATGTCCGTGATGTGTGCTTTCACACTAGGCAGGAGGGAAAACCCCACCATTATTAGTGTTTCATAGCACAGCTTTTGTTATTGGACAGAGTCAGGAGTTTTTCAACACCACCTTAGCACCATTCGTATTGACATGCCATGATGACCAAGCGGACAAAGAAAACAAGACATGGGGTGAGACACTCAGTGAGTGGACTGCCTCATTGTTTTCACAAGACCTGTCACGGCCTGAAGCACATGACGGAGCAGGATCCTGCTCAGTTTATTTCCAGATTCTCATTTAACATGAAAAAAACAGCAGAAATGGCCTTAAAAGGGTTTTTTTTGTATAGGGACCCATGAAGTATATGTGGTGGTTTTGCATGTACAGCTCAAGTCAAACCTTCATAGAATGACCCATGCATCATGACTTCTAATCACACCAATGAGAGGTGCTAAGTAGCCATAGCAACTAGAGGAAGACCTCAGAAAGCTTGCTCCTCATCATCATGCTGAGGCACGAGGAGAAGAAGAAGAGGGCCCCACGTAGGAAAATTTTAGCTTTCTGTCGCCAAAAACAATTCTCCTCAACTGTGGATAATGTGAGGCAATACAGCAACACGGCTCAATGGATGGCTGCGGATGTCATAAAGCCGCAAGTTTCCAAAAAGAACGAGCAGCAAACAAACCTCAGGGCTTTTTGAACCAGGGCCCTGACTGACAACCCATTGGCTGCAACTGCCACACCAAGAAAGCCACAAATTGAAAGTTTTGCTACGCATTTATTGGGAACTTTTGCAGCTTCTTGGCACGTTGACAGGGTTTCATTGTGGTGGCAATGCCATGGACGGGTTATTGATGTGTTTGACGTATAGATGGGAGAGGTAGCGGTCTTTCACTGTGGGTCGTGTTGAATAATAAACTGCAGAGAAAGTGTATTTGTGTAAGAGAGAAAAAAAGAAAGAAAAATGAAAGGGGAGGCTCTGTTTCTCATTGCTGGAGCTTTTAAAATAGGAGCTAACCATCACGTCAAACATGATCTCAACAAATGGATCTGACTCCTCTGACTTCCAGATACTGGCAAATCTGATCGGAACACATTACAATCAATGAAACAGCACTACTCCAAAAAAGGAAGAAAAAGAACTGAGGATATCAAGTCTCCAGTGTTTTTCTCTGAGGTCTCTTGCTATCATTTGGACACCCTGATAACGAACCTTTTACACGTTCCTGCCAGAGTCAGAGATTGTTTGACTAAGGATACAAGTCTGATTCAGTCTGCTTTTTAGCATTAGCTTAAATGGTGCCTGGTTGTAGTTCCAAGTCCTTTCTCATGGCTTGTCCTTTAAAAGGGAGTAAAATGTGGCTATTTCGAGGCTTCCCACAGATAGGGGCCTTGACGGCTGACCCAAAACAAGACCAGAGCTATGACCTCTTAAAAACATGCCTCAACAATGAGGTTGCTCACTGAGCTTAAGTGGGGAGGCGGGGAGACCAAGCCAGGAGACGAGGACACAGGGTAGAACTTTGCACTGCTAAATACCAGGAAACTGGGCGTCCATCAGATAAAATATATTCATGATGACTTTAATGAGCAGAAGACTTGAGGTGCTTTGGCCAAGGCAAACATCAATGGGAGTGCTGAAAGGACATGTTCTCTCTTTTGCTCCCTCTCTTTCACCGTGTTGGTTGATTGAAAAGGTAATTATGAGTATAATCACTGTTTGATGCCTTATCTCTATCTACATATTGCTGCAAAGCTTAATGTGAGAAAATGACACACTTCATTGGTAAAAGCAAAATAAACTGATGCCAAAGGAATGCATGAGATGCCATTGTCTGAAAGAAAGAGGAGAGATCAGATTAGCTTGACACTTATCACACCAACGCAAAAAGCCAACACTGTTACCCAACCCTACATCTAGATGGGTCTATTCAGGGTGCGGCCTGTGACGGAACTGAGAACTGTTGGTGAGATAGGGCTTAGCGCACAAAGCTTAGATTTGGAAGACAAACACTCAGAACCATTGTGCGACTCTGGAACGTCACGGCCACTTGTCAAACACAAAACGGCTGATATTTACAGAACGAGCATTGACCCTGTGTGTCCTCAGAGTCTTTGTGTGATTTATGATGAAAATATCACAGTGAAATATCCTGGCAGGGTTTGCGTCGACACTGGGCAGGTTTATCTCATCATTTCAATGTCCTGTATGATTCACAGGTCTTGAACAGACATGTGCGGTCTAGCTGCCACACATCATGCGCTTAGTACAAATGAGCGGGTTCAATATTTGTATTCATACATTTGACAGTTGCAGCGTTTGAACTCATTTGTCTGTAAGAAAGTGATGTTGCAAGGTGAGGTTTGCACTTGGTCAGCAAACACACCTTGGGAAAGACGTTCACTTTCATGAAAAAGAGAGTGAGAGGAATGCAAAGGGGAGGTAGAGGGAGGAGGAAAGAGAGCAAGATTCTGCAAATGTATTAAAAGGGTCATATTTTCATCGGGGGCCTTGTATGACCATCCATCACCTGACGTCCAATGCCCCCTATCCTTTTAAGGCCGTTGACTCTGAACTTGATATCGACAGAACCATACAGATAAATTATCTGCTTGGCCTTCGCTTTATTGATAAGTCATTTGAGCAGATGATCACTAATAATCATAAGTGAATAAGTGCGTGCCGATAGATCTTCCGCGAGCAGATGCTGTGACAACAGCAGCGTTGTAAATAACCCTACCTTTTGGCCTAAGAGGATTGCCGACACAGCATCGGCAGCTGCTGTGGCATGCATTTCAGATAATGATATATCACTTCTTCCCTCTTCATTTTGATAAAGGTTGCAGTTTATCGATACGTGGCAGCAGGAAGAAAAATAATATTGCCTTATTTCTAATGATCTCCTATTCTTCCGATGACACATATTGCCTCTGAGCAAGCAGGGGGGGTTGTCGGAGAAAGATTTAGGGTCTTGACTTGAGGGCATATAGATCGAATCAAAGGTCATGCCACGGATACTTTTCATTTCACATACCTCAGATGCCAGCGCAGCCTATGCATATATGAATGTTTACATTTATGCACTGCATGAATTCGATTTTGGCTTTTCAGCTCAGCAATGTCATATGTTTCATATCTCCATTTCCCCTTGTAAACTGAATTTGTGTATTTAGAAACATACACCAGACCGCACTGTCTGTCCCTCTGTCTACTGCCAATATGAGTTCCTAATTCAAACCAGGAATTCCTTTAGGTAGAAAAGGACACGGAAACACAGAGAGGGGGATCGCTCATCGCATCAGGGGCTTTTCTGGACAGCAGCCACTGAGATATTGTCACGTGACGACGGATAACTGGCGAGTAAATTGCATATCGTTTGTCGGGGTCCGGCTAAATATTTACACCGTTTGCATATTTCAACATAAACAGAGGGGTTTTGGTAGCTTTACATTACTCCACTCACCCGCTTTCTTTAAATTCAATATATGTACAGGAAGGACAATCTGGCTCAAATAAGAAGACTGCATGTGGACAGAAGTTACACAGAGTGCCGGGAAATGAGGAGAAATACATTTTGAGATAGCTAGTATTTGCAGTTGTGTGTCTTAGTCGGTCAGGCATCCCCCTGCAAATCCATCCTGTGGCTTTTCTTCAATTTTGTCCAACACACATATACACGCATATACGTGGAGTTTGGGCGCAGGCCCAAACGTAGAACTGAAAAGTCTCCAGTGACTTGGAGGCTAAGTGCATGTATACATGGGTCAGTGCGTGGGACAAGCGAGGGCTTTCTTTAGGGCTCAGAGGGTTTATACCAAGGTCAAGCCCTACACACGATGATGATGATGATGCTTGAGAAGGCCAAAGCCACACCGGTTGCCTCGCTGACGAGATTTCTCCAGCATATAAATAAACAAGGCCTGACCATGGATTTCCTGCTCAGTGGTATGAGTGTGTTTTTTGTTTGTGTGCATCAGGGTACTCTGATTTGATCTGATGCACCAAAATAGAGGCAAATTATACACATACTAGAACCATTCCATAATTACAGTTATGCAGATCAAACACCTCCGACAGGTCCTCTGTCTTCTGTACACTCAAAGTATCCACTTAGTTCGTTAAACTATCGTCACTCTCTCAATGGTCTTTTTGTACAGGTATGGCCTCTGTGTTTACAGGGAAGATGTCGAGCTTAGATGTTAGGTCACCAGCAGGACAGAGGTGAATAGTATGGCGTGTGCTGAGGAAAGAGGACACAGATCCTAGTGTTCACAACACACTCTGTCAGGTAGGCAGTCTGTGATTTTAGCTGGTTTTATTGCACCAATTAATTTGAACACACTCTTTTATTAACCGCAACAAACATGCAAATGAAATGACTGAGACATACTGAACCCTGCATCTGTTTAACATGATGCCTTTTTGTGTGTTTCCTCATTATTTGTTTTGGCATTCTACAACGCCATCAACAAGTAAAGTCAAAGGGTTTGTTTCAAACGCAAGTAACTGAGGCACGCACACGATATAAATAATAACGGCAGCTTAATAGCTGTAATGGCTGCTATTAGCATGAGTATCATTTTGGGTATGATGTGGAGATAATACACAAGAGGGGTTTGTGTTTAACAAATGGACTGTAACTAGTGCACTGGTTATCCTTGTGATTTCTTCTGGTGGCCAATCAGATTATTTGCACAGTGGAAACATAAAGACCAGAGCAGTTAGGCCAGCTGCTACAGCCAAAAGATACTGTCTGGACATACTGGATACACATGGTTTATTTCACTATGGTGGCCAGTGAGGAACACATTCTTGCATGGGGTTTCGGCAAAAAGTATTGCCAAATGCATATAATGGCCGCTATATCATGACGACTGGTTATTTTCAGATTTGGTTCTTTTACCAGCCATTAAGAATTTAATACTTTCTAAATAATACCATGAAATAAACAGTTGTTCAGGCAAAGGAATAACTAACAATATAATCATGTCCTTAGATTATTCAGCAAATCATTTTCTAAATTGTCTCAGTTGACAACCAAAACAAAATTACAAGTACATTTGAAAAGCAGCAACAATGCAAAACACCAAAGTAGCAATGAGAAATGATTGATTGAGCCCATTGTGCAAATGAATCCTCCACCATTCTGCCCTCATTGATTTGCTCAGTCTAACATTTGTTGCTGCACAGTAACCTCTGTGGGGCTCTAATGCTCCATGTTCAGTTTTTTTTCTTCCTTCTAACCCTCCCTCTGTCTTTCTGTACAACCACACACACACACACTCTCCATTTATCCTCGCTCTCAAGAGATAGCAACATTTATCACCACCAGAGCTGTCTCCAAGTCCACAGGATAAACCCATCACCTCCACAATAAATGTCAAGCTGTCATGATTTATGCAGCTAATGAAATTGATTAGATGGCTACAATGTCCCACAACATTGTAATCGTTTGATTCACTACTGTCCTGTTTTCTCAAAGACCAGCTATTGTTGGTGTCTGGGATGAAACCAGCGCTGTGAGACATCTCGTCAACTACCGCTTGACAATAATACAGCTACATCTTTGTAAGATGCAGCTGTATTATTGTGTAATTGTGTCATTTTTGAGTCTCTGTCATCAGTCTTTATGGTTTGGCCTTGAGGACTATTCAGCGAAGATATAATTGGAGTGGAGATAATGTAGCTGTCACACTCCCTTGTACAAAGGCCATTGTCTGATGTGTTTGCCATCAAAACCCAAGATGAGTTTAAGTGTCACTTGCTTTGATCATTTCAGGGATGGTCTCAGACTTCAAAAGACAGCGTGGCAATGATGTTGCAAAAGCGATGATACGATGCTGCCGGCGTTCCTGGGGCACTGAATGGAAAAAGTGTGCACAACAGTGGACTTTGTGGTGCAAGACACTGCCAAGTAGAATTTTAATTTCTGACAGATACCTCATGTCATTCCAAAGTTCAATCTCACTTATGACTTTTAAACCAAGTGCTGTTACATCAATACCAAAGATCATAATTCTGAGCCCTCCATCAGACTGCCAAATGCTCTACACTTTGTCAAAGACAAAACCCACCTCTAACATGCAGGTTAATGCGAATATCCAGTCAGTTGACCTTCGGGCTCATCACAAATGAGTTTATTAGCTGGGCCATATAAGGTGAAGGCCTTTTACAACCCTGTTAGTGTGAAGCAGAGACTATCTCTGTCACTAAGATTGATGTTCCCCGGCTTATCGAGCGCTTCCGTTATCAGCAAAAACCTTCAACAAGGGATACTAAGTCCCATTTGCACACCTCAGACTTGAGACTCATCAAACTTCACAGGTCTTTATTGTCGTCATCACCAACTGTTAATACTCTCATCATTACTATCTTCATTGGTGTCAGTGATACCAGTTTTTAATGTCGGGCTATCATCATCATCCTGGCTGTTAGAATAACAAAGGTATGACATGCACCGATCGGATGCTCTGCAGTGGTCTCTGAACCCTGGTTTATAGCTGTCTGTCTGTCTGGCCAGTCCGTGGGATGATGACAGATGACTTTATTGGGGGAGTTGCCGGGACTTTCCATTCGTCATCTAACGAGAGCAATCAGCACGGAAAACATTTGCGAACACCCTCTCGACCCTTTTTTCGTTGTTTTTATATCTGCAAAGCCAGAACATAAGCTGTTCTTCGCCCACGACGTAGTGTATTTCAATAACAAAATAGAGAGGTGATGACCAAACAAACTAAGATGAGGGAAGACACTGATTTTTCGGAGCAGCTCACTCATTACATCTCTTCTCATTCTGGCCCCTGTGGTTGCAATAGATGACTGAGGGAGAGAGCTCGTGGACAAAGGAGGAGGGAGGGAGAGGGGCGAGCCTGGTGAGAGGAAACTTATCTGTCCTTGGGCTGTGGGAGAGAACACAGTGCCGGCTTTATTTAGCGTCTCGGCTCTGTCGTTAAGGAACGATGACACACTCCTCCAGGCCCACATTAATCTTTAACAGTGTGATTTCTAAAATAACACCAGTGTTTTCCCTAAGGCACGTGGGGAGAGAAGGCCCTGCTCGGTCCTGCCGAGCTCAGTCAAGATTTTATTTTTATTTTATTTTCCCGCCAAACTGTTAACATTGGATAGAAGAGAATAGGGGAAGGGCTTGGAAAACTAAAAGATGGAGAAGAGTTTGAACAGAGAGAAGAGAAGAGACAGGGAGTGTAAGGAGCATAACGTTGAGCTGGAGCACATTTGCTGCAAACGTCACCAGATACTAAAAGCCCTTGACCTCACTTACTCACCCTGACAATGGCAGCTCCAGTGGCTCCCTCGCGCCACACATTGCTGTTGTTAACAGTGTTATCACAGGGCTTCCCTGGGCAAGATAAAGACTGTGGCCGCTGATGGGCCTTAAGTGAATGAGGGACTGGCTGCAGACACGTAGACAGTCAGTCAACCTGCCTCTGGTTAATGACAGTGGAGAGATAGAAGCTGAAACAACATTTTGTGGGGAACTGTGTGTGTTCAAAAGCAGGCTGGGAAAAGGGAGAGCGAGAGGAACAGGACAGTGACACTAATGTTTGGGTTTTGGGAGCCAGACAGGAATCTCTCTTTCTCTCTCCCTATCAGGGCCGAGGGAGGGAGCTTGGCCGCTTGCTGGTGACCATTACACAGCATGATAGCGCTGCAGCTTTCAGGTTTCCCATCGGGACAAAGAAAGGCACATAAGGCACAAAGAAAAAGACGGACGATCTAGTGAGCTGATTTTGACGGATGACCAAAGCCAAAACCACTAGCTTATGAAGCCAATGGACATCTTGTCTCACCAAATATAATCTCTCTCTCTCTTTATCTCTTCTCACCCGGAGTCTAGATACAGTGTATCTTGTTTCACAGCATTTTCAATTCAGTCGATGTACGAGTGATAAGAATGCTCTCTTTATAAGAGTTTTTTTGACTTTTTGGAGGCTGTTAAGCTGTCGGACAGGCTTATCCTTTCTGGAGCATTCAATAACTTCCATGTGCATTTCATTTCTCATCTCCTCCCTCCTTCCTCTGTCTCTTTCCGCTGAGTGCTCCACACAGTATACAGAAGGTCGGGCCAAGGCTAACATGTATCTATAATGTGTTCGTCTCAGGCAGCCCCCTGAGGAGTGGAGCGCTGCTCTGGCTCCTTGGCACAGTGGACAATGTGGGTGTTGTGTGGAGGAGCTGGCTGGCTGTACACTCACAGACGAGTCAATCTGGGGCCACTGCTGAACTGCTGCCTGTCCTGCCGCTCTAGTGCCTCAATAAGACCCCTCTTCACTGATTTTTTTTTTTGAAAGTGCTCCCCTATTTGTGTTGCATTCATTTATTAAAAAAAAAGACTTTTTCTTCTACTCCCCATGCTGGATTAGATCTGTTCTCACCACTCATACTCAGTGCAGTACTTTCATGGGCTTGTGTGTACCTACATGAGAGTTCTCCTTTTCACAGTGCTGACACCCGGCAGATTGAGACATCAGGCGCCTGCTCGCTGTGGTAAATTAGCCATTCTTCTCAGGGGCTAATTGGAAATCTAAATGTTTTGCAGGGGAAGAGAGGAGCTGTGAAGGAATGCGGTCCGCCCAGAAGCGGAAAATCCGATTACGGAATATTTCTATTCATGATATCTGATATGAATTTATGAAATTGCAAAGACCAAAAACTGTTTTGTGAATAGTGAATACTGGAATTCAGTGCGCAATTTATATCAAGAACCCTTTGTGGAGTTGTATTCCCATCCTGAAACCCTATGCCATTGTTAATGAGCAAACACTCAAAGCTCTGAGCTAGAGGCAAATATATTTCCACGCATAATGACCCAACTGCAAAAAAAATTTATAATAATTATTAATTACAGTGCCTCAGTCTACATAATTCAGAATAAAATATGAAACAAAAAATGCCACTAACACTAATTGACTAATTCATCACAGGGCCTTGTTGGTAAATGTTCTCCCCTGCTTGAGTAGTTTCGGTAAAATGAAAACATTTGCATAAAGTTACGGTTTGAGACCCGCCAGTAAACACTGAAAAGTGAGACCAAATATCGTTAAACAATGAAGCATTTCTTGATGAATATCACTTTCTTAACCCTTCATTGATGAGTTGTGTTTCTTCTTTGAGAAAAAAAAGCGGCGTTCTTGCACATAATGTCAAAAAATATTTTGTTATTGCACAGCTGCAATGTATGAATGATATAAAAAGGAGTGTATGTATAGTCATGCATTTCATTTATTAAGTCTGTTTTGTCCTAGTATTGTGAAGAAAAAGCCTCGAGCTCGGAAATGAACAGAAACGGCACATCTTTGCAACGCTGGATTTCCTGGCAAGCATCATCTTCAAAGTATCTTGAAAAGTCAAAGTGGTGAGACTTTGTATAAGCAGACAGTCCTGTGAATGTGGCCGGAGGCTGGCCCGTGCACAGTTATGGGCGGTGCTCCCCGTTGTTGGGGGTGAGCTTGAGGTGCTGGGAAAAAGGGCTGTTCATTCACACTAAATGAAGCCTTGTGAGTAACCGTGGACAGAGTGCTTCTTAACTGATGAGCCCAGAGACAACTTCCCAGATCTTCTCTGCCACATGGAGACACCCACAATGCTAAAGACCCACTGCCATCTTTAAAGCAAACACATAAAGCCACTGAATAGCTTAGTTTTAGCCTCAGCCATGAAAACAAATCTAAACACTGTGAATTAAGTTTTGTCTCATTCTTCTTAATTGGCAGCAGCAGGTTTCTGCCTCTTTTTCTTCTCCGTTCAATATGAATAAATGCGACAAGCTCCTGATCCCGGCTTTTCAGCCTATGACTGTTTATTTATCTATTTCAACTACACCCAAGGGAACAAAAGGCATGCAGAATGGCCACTGACAGCCATGTCGAATATCTCTTTCTGCCAAATCTGGCTGTTTTCTCTCACTGCTGTCACTTGATGTCTTTATGCGAGACTGAGAGTTCACCACTATGAAAAGGGTGGGGGCGAGCTGAGTAAGTGACCCCTGCAGGAGGGGAGTATTAAAAGTGAAAAAGAGAGTGAGAGCAAGGAATGGTTAAACCAGAAGGCGGGAGAAAAGCAGAAGGGGGAGAAGGGGCACCCCTGCCGGGTCCCAGGCATCTCGGCTGGCAGTCCCCATCTTGGCTTCAGACGGCTTTTGTCAAAGAGGGGAAAAGAGGGTCTCTTCTTCACTTGGGCATGGGACAATAGACGTTTTGTCAGTCAGGGAGGGGGTGTCAATGGGGGAGTATGGAGAGATGCTGAAAGAGGAATAAAGCCAAGGACCCATCTTCACAAGGGATGGGGTGGTGGGCAGCCCATTGGGACTGGGCAGATGTTGAAACGAGGATGATTTATTAGCCTTAGTGTCCTTGGTGGCACTTGGCCACCATCCCAGATTTAGGAGTGAGAGAGAGTGACTGAGAATAAGAGACATGGGGGCGAGGAGGGGGGGGGGCAGCTATGTATCAGAGACATCTTAATACCTTCTATGGGCATGGGGCGCTTCTTGCTCTCCGACCGTCATGGTTTTTTTGCCCGATTCTCTCAAAGAAAAATAACTTGGTCGGGAGTCATCTGCATCACTGAGCTGGACCTTGTCACCCAGCATTACCCCCGCCCTCCAACACAACCTACCCCCAACAGACCCAAACACGCACAGTGTGTGTGCTGCCCTAGCTGCACCACCATCCCCATCCTTCCCTTGCTTATATAAAACAACAAATTACCAAATTAACATTCCTAACAGCCCTTACTCTCTTCACAGCTTCTGGGCAGAGACACTCTCAAACTTGCCAGATACCAAGTGTAAAAAAGAAACCGTTCTACGGGTACATTTGGCTTTATGTGTATGTTTATGTGTATTATGCATGCTTTGCATGCATGTGTGATCAGGGAAATCTCCACTTGTTGCCTATGTTTCTAAAAAGGGAAACATTTTAAGAAATTAGTCAAAGTTTTTCTGTGTGTCACAAACACAAACAGCCCCGGATCCCCTGTGGCCTTAGCCCTGCAGTCTGCTGTAATTGGGAGGTGTCACATGTTCTAAGTCGCAGCGTGTCATCCTGTCATGCCACCCATGAAGACCCATGAGCCTAGTTGTGTGCGTGTCTGTTAGAAGCTGCTGAACCTAGGGTGAGAAGAAATACAAGGCATTCCTTGGTGCAAACCTTGCTCAACAGTTGCATTTTTTATGCTGTGTGAGCACCCCTCTCCATCCCCACAGCACAGTCTCCCTCGTCTTTAATCCAAACTCTGCCCATTCTCCCTTCACGCATGTCCACACATGTTCTCCCAAACTTGACCTTTCTCTCCCTGCTTCCTATGGTCCTTGCTCTGGTCCTTCACTCTCCTTTCCTCTCTCCTCCCAGCAACATTTATTCTTGCGACCTGTTTGTCCACCTTATTTCCCAGCCCTCTGCTGACAAACTGTAGGAGGGTTACTTAAAGCAGTAAAGGAAAGTTTGGACAGCTTTCATCAAGGGTACCCAGGGGGAAGATTGATTGGCAAAGTAATTTACTGCCCAGTGTCCGTTCTGCACTCCTCCATCCCTCCCTTCCTAACTGCCCTTCTCCCAATCTGTCTATCCGTCCATTCATTCGTCTCCTACTCCTTACAAATCCATACCTGCTGCCTGGAGGTACAGGTCTCAGTGGGAGTGACAGTGAGCGTGTGTGTCTGTATGTGTGTTTCTATGACAAGGTCTGCATGAAAGGTTGAGCGGTTGGAGTCTCTGATTGTCTTTGGGTGGACGAGGAGATTGGCTAGACAGCCGCGATAGTGTGTGTTTGGGAGGGGGGGGGTGCAAGAGCTTTTGACATGAACGAGAGGGAGGGTCATCTATCATCTAAAGGGAAGGGTTGAGTAGGGGTTGGAGGAAAAGCCAGGAGAAAGGAGAGAAGAGGTTGCCGGGTCAAGTCTCCATCACTCTCGCTGTCTTCTGTTCTCTCACTGTCAACCTCATGGCGACTGACCACTCAGCGGACTCCACTTCAGCCTTCTTCCTCACAAAACGTCCCCCCTCCCCCCCCCCTTTCCACAGGGCCCCCGGAAACTTTTGTTCCGTTCATTAGTACAACAAACACATACAGATGCTCGGGGAAGGAGGACGCAGAGAGAGAAAGGATTTCTAAGCACATCCCCCCCCAAATGACTGCTGATTTGGAGACAATCCGTTTCTTTGTAAACAAACGGCATGCTGAGGAGCTCATGCGAGAAGTGGTCTCATTATTCAATGTAAACGTGGACAGTTAAGTGTTTAAACAGGGTATTAGTGATAGGATGGTCTGTGATTTGCTTTACTTATTTTCAGGTTAATAGTGGAAATGCAGTATGGGAAAAAAAAGAAAGAGCAAATGCAGCATGTGACAATGAGACGGACACCCAAGAGTAACGGTAAACTGACAAGTGCCCATGGGACGTCCAGCAACGCTGAAGGTGCTGATGTTAATGTCTGTGTGTGTCTTACATATGTGAATATCATGTGAACATGAGAATGAGTCCTTATGGCTAACGTCAGCATCACCTCACCATAATCAAGTTTCATTTCATCTTAGCAAAGCCCTGCCTCTCCCCGTCTCCGCCTTGATAGCTACAGCACGCTCTGGTTAATGACTTTTGCATCTGCGGTGTCCATCAAAATTTCAACATCAGCAAAAAAAGAAGGGGCCATGAAACCTCTATTTGCCCGGTTTGCCAAGGCATGATGAAATGATTTCTTTCCCATGGAGACACGTCTTGATCGCAAGAGAGGCGGCCGACTTATACCAGAGGTTAATGACGAGCATGGGACAATGACTGTGTGTGTGGGGAGTGGTGATGAATGGAGAGAGGCAGGGAAGATGGGTCCGGGGGCACAAAGACTGGCATACATGTCCCTCCACCCCCCATGACTGCTCCATCCAAACTTTTTTTTACTACTCAATGGCCCGTTTTCTCTTGTGTGTTCCATGAATTATGTAAGTGACTATGGAATCCCTTTCTCCCCCTGGCCCGAGGAAGGCAGGAAAAGGGAGGAAGAAAAGATAGAAGTGAGAGAAATGCCTCCTCCTCACTTTGTTTTTTTCCTCTTCTGAACAACCTTTCATGTTGGCGAGTGTGGGCCCGGGTTTCGGATCTGCGGCCATGTGAAAGGATGGTGGTGGCCGCTGAGTTGGTGGAGGGGGAGGGTCAGGGCACAATGACATATACGAGGAACCAAGGAGGCAGGCAGGGAAAGAATGGCGGCCTTGTTGTTGAACGGCTTGACATTGATTAATGAGAGAGAGAAAGACACAGAGAGAGAAAATAAGAAGAGAGGGGTGGCATTGGTATAGCAGGCCAGACAGGGGGGGAGTCGGACTCTCGTAGGGGTGAGAGACTCCGGAAGAGCCCCGGGCTGCACTGCTGATCAGGAAGAGGGTGGCTTCAGTCAAACACCGCCTGACAAAAAATGTGCGTTTGTGTGTACGTGTCTGGTGATACCCTGACTATTTAGCCTGAGGGATTGTCTGTCTTTTCTCATACACAAAAAAATGCATGTAGGCGCGCACAAAATTCAACGTAGGTCACATCAATCCTCATCCATCAACGTGCTCCAAACAGACTGGCATTATCATCACCATCATCATTAGGAGTTGCTTTGTTGCCACTTTGTCACACACATTGCAGAAGCTCAGCTGCTTCGTGGAAAGGGAAAACAGCAGTCCAAACTAAGAGCATGGACCTCGCTGCTGAAGTGTGTCATCTATTTATATCGTATGTACTTAACTTGCTGTGAAACACCTGCTATGGTTGGCTAAATTCTGAAAATGTAAATTGAAATGTAAATTGAAACTCTCTCATATAACTCTGACAGAACACAATTTGAAATAAAAAGAAAATAAGCCGACGGGGCATGAGGAGAGGCCGTGGTGTCATCAATGTCAAACGTTCTTGAGCGGTGTGCCAAAAAGTGGATCATGGTGATGCAAGAAGTTTCTATTGATCTTATGATATTTTTTTTTTCCTCAGGCAACTTGTAAGAAAAAGAAAAGGTATTCAAGCTGACCACAGGAGGGAAGTGAGAACTTTCACCAACCTACAGTGGATGTTTAATACGAAAGAACATGTTTGGGGTTGGAGTATCATTTTAAAATCTGCTACAACACATGTTAAAAATACCAAAACTACCATACTTTTAGTACTCTTTGTAAAGTATCATAACTCTTTTCAAATGATGTAAATCTTTCCCATCTTTGCCATCTCTTCCACATAGTCGAGTTAAACCCCCTTCCATTGGGTGTCTCTTCTAACGGGGCACTGTTGACCTTTTCTTCACCAGGAGCTACTCCAGGCCGCCTCCCGTCTCCAGCCAAGAGGGATTTCAAAGCCTCTCCTGGATGTCCCAGGATCCTTTGTCTCCACTCTCATCTATAGGTAAGCACAGTGTGCACCCCCCTCCCTACCACCAGCCTCTTCAAAACTCTGCACAATAGCCAGATTTCCTCCCAATTTGCTGGTAGAGAATAGGAGGCTCAGGAACTCCTTTCAGTAGCTTTGAATGGTGGGCCTAATTCAGACTCAATCTTTGGGTTTGCCAGGCCTCACCCCAACCTTAGCTGGCCTTACTTTGGAGCTCCTGACTTTGGCTAATGCTAGGGCAATCCCACTGTTGAAGGACTTAGCCTTGTGCACATTTGGGCCTCTTCGGCAAAACACGGCGGCTTGCATTTACACTTCTGTGTGTGCCAACTGATATTTGAAATCTTACTTGCCACGGGTAAGCAGACGGAGCACGTAAGCGCTTTCTCAGTGATGCTATGCTTTCTGCGCATACACTCATTTCCATCTGCGAGCTTTCTACTGCAAACCACAGGTTTGCTAACCCTGATAGGGACTGGGCATTCTTCCATCACAGCCTCAGCCTCACTTCTCGAACCTGAAAGTGACCAGTGCTCCTTAGACATATGTATTTAGTGTGTTTTCTTTATAGACTTTGAAATCACTCCGCTGACCATTTGTTCTACTTGACCTCTCTGCACTCCTCTCTGCCCCAATTATGCAAGCGCACACATCCACTTTGCATATTTGTGATTCTTTTTTCTCCTGACACTCTTGAGGTCAGTTCTAATCAACCACCCTTCGGTCGTCCACACACTGCACATACACACGTACGCACACCGTTCTCACCAGAGTTCCTTAAAGACGCCCACCTTCCAGGTCCAAGGACTGCTATTAAAGCAATCAGGAGCTTTCTAAGCTAGGTCAAGAGCAAGGTGCTCACATGGGGATTCTGATTTGAATTATGCAAAGGGAGGAAAGGAAAAGAAAAGAAAAGAAAGAAGAAAATATAAAGCAAGGAAGATGGGAAAGAAAACAACTTAACCTTTTGCAGTCACACAGAGGCAAAATCTTGCAAACAAAAGAAACAGTAGAAGTGAAAGCGATAAAGGTGGGCAGGTGACTTCTGATGAGACAAAGGGGACTGAAAACTGAGGAATTTAAAAGATTAGTCTTAAGTCCCAAACCCTGACCTTCAGCCCGTATGAAGCATTAGAAAATACGGTGAGGATTGAAATGGTGGGACCACACGCAGTTGTGTGTGTGTGTGTGTGTGTGAATATGTGTCTGTGAGATCAGCTTTCCCTGTGGTCCATTCAGTGTCTAGTGGCTCAGGATACTGAGACCAGAGGAGTGAGAATTATCTTGAAATACGACTGGATCCTGAGTATGTGTGTGTGTGTGTGTGTCTGTGCAAAAGAGACAGTGAGAGAAAGAGTCAGTAAGTGAATAGAGAGAGTAAACACGGTAACTGTAGAGCTGATACAGTGTAGAGGAGGGAAAAGGGACAGGCAAAATAAGTGTGCCTATCCTGTGCCCGACATTTTATATGTGTATATGTGCGTACATGCACCTATGTGTACTTATGTAACTTCAACAATCAAAATCAATTCAAGTGTTTACGGTAGACCAGAGAGTATCTGATTTGAGGTATCCATCTTTGAGGTTTCTGCCTGTACCCCAATTCAGTGGAGGTGAATAGAATTTTGTTTCCTCACAGCATTCAAAAATCCCATTCAAAGAGACAATGACGCATTAATATTTCCCTATTATTCAGAATTTAACAATAGTCTGAATATGACATGCGTCATTTCAACACCATATTCCATTAAGATTTACAGAATTAGGCCTTATAATTCAAGCATTTTCCAATTAAGACATTAGGCATATGACGATATTTTTCTGGTTTCAGGAGCGTTCTTTGGACATGTACACAGCAATATGGAATATGCTTCTCATTGGTTTATTACATCAGTTTGCGACACACGTTCTCTTGCCTGTAGACGAGCTCTGTGCATTTCACACTGGTTGTACACAAACCAACCAGCTAACACTTTGCAGAGATGCATATCCAAAGGAAAGCGCATAGTTGTGGCCGGAAGGAGAAACACACCTAAACATTTTGAAATACTTGAATATCAATTGGTTTTTTTGATATGCGCAGATATCGCACACCAAGATGGTGGAAGGAATGAAAGAGGGCTATTAGCCATGAAAACAGCTTCGTATGAGTGTTGTCTTTTTCAGAATAAAAGCAAAAAGCTGAATATGTTGTGCATGTTAAGGTAGTCACTGTCCTAATAAACTGAAGACCTTGCTGTGGACAATATCCATTGGAATTAAATTCCTACTGAACCACTATTTCTAGAAAGAGACGTTTTTATTGAAGTTAAAAATGATACCTCTTAATTCTGCGAGCACCACACAAATAATTTAATTTACGTCCAGTGAGAATTTATCTTTGTTTGTTTTTGTCGTTTGGGTGAATCAGTCATGTGAAGAGAAGACAAGTTCAATCCTGTTCCTAACAAAGGTGGTCACATCAACACACTAGTTCACCCTCAATGTTTCGGAGAAAACAAGTATCATCAAACAATACCTCACTGGAACACAGCAAAGCAGCAAAAAATAAAATTCATTTAAATCTCAAATTTGAACTAAAACGCCTCTGCCGTCGATAATGACAGAAAATGTAACTGACTTGTGAAAAATATCGGCTGATAATTGCCCCGGTGTCCACATTATTCATTATACATGCGTCCCTTTGTGTGTATAGCTGAGTGTCCTCTGGCCATGTCTACCCTGCGGTGAACATAATCATGGCCCTGTCGTCCCCAGGTTACAGGCTCACTGCTGGGTCTTCTGGCACTAATGCAGTGCCAAACTATAGGGGTAGAAAGAACTCCATTCCCCGTTAAAAGCCACCAGCAGGCTATGATGTGGGCCTACCTGTAGTGGCCTAAATGAGTCACTTAATGATAGCTGTGCTGCAGGGAAGGAGTACTCAGACAAAGAAATACTGATTGGATACTGATTTAGTGCGAGGGTCAGAAGAATGCGAGTCAGTATATCATATCAGTTCTGTCAATTTTGTCACTTCAGGAATAGCAGGGGTCCAAGCTTTGAGTGATTATTATTAGAGATCACGTACTTTACATACTTTTTTCACATTAATCCACTGTGCAGCCCGCTGTGAAACATGATGTGCTTTCATCACTTCCACAACCTGTCTTTATGGATTCGTCCAAAGTTATCACGGCACTTATGTATGTACCAAAACTCCACAAAGACAAAGTTCTTATTCAACATTAATAAATGCCATAGTGTGTGTGTGTGTGTGTGTTATTCCTAATGTGTAGATACCCTTAGCATCTCCACAAGTTCACAACATGGGTTTCATTCATCTCTTACCTTTTTGTCTCGACACAAGGGCTGCAACCAACATTTCTTTTTTCCAGGTAAGATACGTAGTTGTAAAGCACTTTGACCATGAAGGTAAAACAACGCAATAAAAGTGCGGCCTGTTTACCATTCATTTGGTAAGTCTACAAAATGTCAGGAAAATAGTAATTTCGAGATGATTTTCCAGAGCACAAGGTGACATCTTAAAACTGTTTTGTCCAACAAACAGCCTCACACCCAAATATATGAAATTATTTATAATTTACAGCAGAGACGAGCAGCAAATCTTGACATTCGAGAGGCTGCAGTCACAAAATGTCCGGCATGTTTTCCTAATATAATGGAATACATTGTCACAATTGTTGACTTTCTATCGATAAACTAATAAATAATCAATTGGCGAATCGTTTCAGCACAACTTGACACTTATCAGCTTTGCGAGTTGCAAGCTGATACATCGTAGTTCAACAGTGTTTCTTAACCTTCACTTGATGTCTACTGGGTGTTGTGTTTCTTATTCATTCTATGTTTATTTGTGTTTCTTTAAGTGAAGAACACAAACCACCTGTGGGCCATCGTAATATTACTGGAGCTCTGTTTATCTTTCTGTAACATCATCTATCCATCAGACCAGGAAGAGGGTCCATAACATCCTGGAGGACAGAACTCAACTCCTGCGTTCCCCTGGGTCCATAAGCAAGGTCAAGTGCACAGCAAATAGGTTCAGAGCCTCCTTGGAGTCTGGGGCCATATGGTCGGTAAGCAGCATGATTAATGAGAAATCTGGGCTGATATTGGAGTTAATTGACTGTTAGTCACCCCTTGGATATGGCATTTTTTGTCCTTTGCACTTCTAGTGTTGACAGCAGAAGTTACTAAACAGACGTGTGTGTGTGTGTGTGTGTGTGTGGTTGTATTCATGCTTTCGTATTTCCTTTTACAACTGTAATTGTCAACCAAACTTGACTTTCTTCAGATGCACTTTCTCTGCGCCTGTACTGATCTTTCTCCTCGAACTCCATCCCTCTATGTTACTTTCATTGTCTTTATCTTTCCATGTTTTATACTTATTTCCTTCTTCTCACCTTAAGCCAATATCCTCATGGAAATCAATGAAGATGAACTCAAATGAACGAACTGAACATTAAATACCTGATTCTGGTCTTTGCTTATTTGAAATAAATCTGGCAATTGCAGCAAAACGTAGAAATCCAGGGTATGTCATTGGTTAGCATTTGTATAGATTTTGGTTAATCTCAGCGCACCTTTAGAGAGAAACTGGGCGTTAACATCCACAAAAACCTTCTCAATGGATGTTTGTATCCTCTCTGAGGGGTGTGGGAAGAGAAGGTGAGTGTGTCCCATCAGCGGAGATGAGAAGAGGGTAAGTGAGCCATGTGGAGGAAGCCAGAGGGTGAGCGGTGATCTGTAAGACGATACCCTGCTACCTTCCCTGACCCCCCCTGTCGGGCCACTCTGTTACCTGGACAAGATGGGAGGTATTAAGTGGCCCGCTGTCCCGCTAGGTTGAGTTGCTGATCCGTTAGCCAGAGAGGAAAGCTAACCCCGACTCCCATCTTCACTTCAGTGGGAGCGTTTGTTTTGATTTTTGTCCTCTCTTTCTCACAGACAAACCTGAGAGGCCCATGTTATCTGGGATAGAGTGAGGGGAAATAGGGCGCCTTGCCACTTGAACACTAGAACTTTAAGCCGGCAACGGTTCGCAGATTCTCTCTGTCAATGTCTTTCTTAACTGTAGTGCAATGCTGACACACACAGAACAACGGAGGGCTTTTTACGACACATTAATGACAGAATAATAAATAATACACCATGATATTATTCAATCATAGCACAAAATTGGAATTGATGACTGAATATTTAGCTTTATTGACGGGTTTGGTGTACGAAGAAAAAAAAAAGAGATCACTTCCACTGTTATTATTTTTTTCTCTAGGTTCTCTAGGTTCTCTAGGTTTCCTGTGAGGAGTTGACAGTGTGTGCTGGTGCCCACCCACATCTTTAGGCAGGGCAACACAGGGACTGCCGAGAGAACAGGAAGAACAATTTGCTCATTCTCAACCAAGACATGGGGCTTTGGACGAAGGGAAAAAAAGACACCCAATATCCAAAATCCCTCTCTCAGGGCCATCATGTGAAGAATTCCCCCTCTTCTCCTCCTCATGTGCCCTCCCTCCCTCCCTCTTTTCCTCTTCTCTTCTTTTCTTTTTTAATCAAGCCGTCTGGGGTTGTCAGGTCTTTTGAGACGAGGACTCCCAGCCATGTGAAAAGTTAATCCCTTGTGGGCCTTCTTCTCCGTGGCGCTCATCTCCCTGGGAACACTGGTGGTGGCTTGCAGGCAGGTGGTGGTGGGCGGGGGAGATGGAAAGGAGGAGGGATGGATGGAGGGATGAAGGGTGGGATGAACACAGGGCCACCCTCACCATCAGACTGAGTGGTGCAGATTCTTTCCAATCTTCCATCACTGACTCTGAAGCCCACACCTGAACTAAGGGCCTGTTATGCAACAGTCCCCCGACACATCGCCCCTGCCCACAGACACACACACACACACACACACACACACACACACACACACACACACAGCACCACCACCACCCTGACTCTCCACTAACAACACTTTCCTCCCCTCTTCTCCGCCATACTGCCTCCCTCCACCCGCCCTGTCTCAATCCCCAACTCCAAGACCTTTTGATGAGGTTCCCTGCCTGACCGACATACGGCCGGAACAGAGAGCGGAGAGGATTTGCAGCATGGAGAGCGAGTCGAGTGGCTTCTGAAGGATGACAGTGGTTCACAATGGAGAGGGCACTCCTGTTGCATTGTGCCCCAAACCTCCCCCGCACAGGATCGACCCCCACCCCCATCCACTCCCCAGCCACTTGGCTTCAACCGCTCGTCTCTTGCCGTTTCACTGTGTGTCAAAGCAACAATCTCGACAGACTCCTCTTGGGCCTTCTGCCAAGGAATGAGGGACACGACAGATAACAATGGAGGTAAGACGAGGGGTTCAACAGTCCTTCTGTCGGGATTCTCTGAATGAGCCGTTTCAGGGAAATCAACAGCAAGCGCGAGGAACTCAGACACAGACTGTCTCTTTTATGTCACATAAATCATATTTCTGGTTGAATGTTGAAGGCAGGAAGGTGAGAGATTGTGGCTCACAAAGGCCTTCTCTCGCAGTCTGAAGAAGACAGAAAAAAGCATACTTGAATGCTTCGCTTGCAGGGAACTTTTTCCTCCTCGGCCTCCCTCTCAGAGCAAAGTGCCATTGGAAATATAGACAGGCTCAGTCAGCCATCTTAATCCCTCTCCCATGTCCATCTGAAGCTCACTCAATCCACCCTGACCCCACACACTCTCACTCTTTCGCATACACATGCACACACACTCGATGTGGCCCCAACCCCCCCACCCCCCCACCCTAAGAAAAGAGCTTGAAGCAGAGAGAATCTCTGTTGGAGGGGTGTACAGAGCGAGATTTGAGAGTTTGTAAAGGTCAGCGCGGACTTTGTTCAATCTGAGGGTTTATCTCAGCAACAGCAGGGCAGGACAATGGGGCCGCTCGCCGCGCAACAGAAACCCAAGCTGTGGCAGCTAAATTACTGCACTGATAAGGCCGAATTAGCAGCACTGGGATCCCGGAGGCCAGGAAAGGAGGAGGAGGGAGCGAAAAGAAAATAAGGAGAGGAGAAATAGAGGGGAAGGGCACATAAGATTGAGAGAGGGGGTTGAAAAATCAATGAATCACAAAAGAAAATAATTGAGTCTGCGATCTGGGTATAATTTTGAAGCACATGCCCCGTGTTTTGTCATGAAAGCACAAAATGTCTGAGTCACGGAGCGCAACACTTGACAGTGCATTGGCATGCAAAAAGAGATCAAAGTGTAGCTATGTGGAAGCATTGTAATATGTTTGTATGCAAGGGTGCGAGGGATTCCCAGAAGACCTTGTGGCGATCCATCTTGGGAACACATGTGCATAGTGTGTGAGAACAGGGGTAAAGAGATGAAAGGAAAACAAATAGGATGTGTACAGCGGTGTAAAGACAGAGAGTGATGACGATGTCTGTCACGCATCCCCTACTCCACAGGAGAGGAAGACGAGCTGGAAAGAAGTACCATTTGTACGGCTTGAGTAGTTTGCTATCGGTGCCATGCTTCAAGTGTGTGTGTGTGTTTGCTGGTGTGCTCTACAACCGTACACTATTTTTCTACAAATGTACTCGAACGTCTGCCTCTCCCCCCCCTCCCTGAATAAACAACGCCGGCCGCACGACATTAAAAGCACTTAGAACTTGTTCAGAAAGTGGCATTGTGAGCTCTTGGCCAGCAGAGGGGAGCAGGCTTTGTCACCAAAAACACTCAGGCTCAATAAAATAACAGCAGGCAAAGTAGCATATGGAGTTCACTATAATGAGAATTATACACAGAAGTGGCATAAAAACAAGATAATAGTGAGACTTTCTTGTTAAATAAACATTGTGTGATTTACGAGATAAGACGTTAATATTATCTGCAAGTAAAGGTGGTGGCCAGTATCACATACAGTCACACTCTCACACAATATGACAATGCTTTTGTTCTGTTGTTTGGCATAACTTCAGTATCACATGGCTCGGGCCTAAGAGTCTCAGAGTCTTTTTTTCCACCCTTCTGTGGCACCGGGTGGCATGCTGGGTACCGCTGCGTACCAGCACCATACCAACAACAGCCCCCCTCCTCTCCAGAGAGAGTAACAAAGAGCAGACTCCTCTGACAATTATTCATACCGCTGCGTACCAGCACCATACCAACAACAGCCCCCCTCCTCTCCAGAGAGAGTAACAAAGAGCAGACTCCTCTGACAATTATTCAGGACAGAATGACTTGCGGTGCATTGTCTGACCATTAAGAAGAAGTGCATAACTCAGGTAGTTACTTCCCTTTCTTTCTGGACAACCAAAGTAATAGTCAGGTGGTTGTTCCACATGGTGAGATTAAAGAGAGGACTAGGATTGATTTGTGTTTGATGTTTGCGTGTTCATTTGTTCACTCGATCTGCCAGTGACATTTCCGACACAGCAAATTGTATTTTGACAAAACTTGGCTTTAAATTTGACTTCCCAGTAAACATCTTTTCAAGCAGCAACAATGCACGTTACAGTTGCTGTACCTCAGATGATGACAAAAAATGAGAAAAATTGAATGCTTTACAACAGTGATCAAACATTGAAATACGCCGTCACTGTGACTAGTGTGCAGAATTATGCAAACTAAATTGAATGAGGCAATGATATCTCATGAATGAAATGTCTGGGAAACATCTGTTTGAACTATTATTTGTCATCATGACACAACGCATTTGTACTAAATTAAGTTATTACACCAAACTCCTGGTGAGATCCTGTTTTAGTTGACGGATTTAGAATTATGTGGAGGGCGGGCCGGTGCCCAAGAAGAATAACAGACAGAAATGTGGATAAAGAAGTGTGCGCACACACACACACACACACACACACATAAGTACAACTCTACACATCTTGACTCTGTCAAAACCTCCTTGTTGTCTCTTGCAGACGAGACTCTTGCTCCCAATGACAGTGGTGGAGAAAATGAGCGAAAATCACCCAAGCGACTCCGGAGACTTTCCAAAGTAAAGACATCCCGGCGTGTTCGACACTTCAACAATTCAACACTGTTTTGAGATCTAATGTCGTCATCGTGCTTCGCTTCTCACTCCACGCTGTTATTCTAAATGACCGAGTAGAGGAAAGAATAACATGGGAGAATGTCTTTTTCCTGCCTGCCTGTGTCTCTTTGTGTTTGTGTGGACGTATGTGGTAATGTGGAGTTTATACGACTGTGCATGTTCGTGTGGAACGGCACTAAAATGTACAGGACATTATTATTGTATTAATCTGGAGCTTTAAAAACAAAGAAAAACTTGTACAAATAGAGACAGAGCAAGTTAAACAGAGAATGTGAAGGTTCCCTGACCTTTTATAATTATTATAAGACGATTGGTTAGTGTGAGTCCTCCCTCTCCTCCTAGAACCAATCATATGCTTATGGCTTCATACTCTGTCTGTTCCGCAGCTGTTTGACTCAAAAAAAGACACACACTGTGGCAAAATGTTAGTCCTTGTACCGAATAAAAAGTAATTAAAAGGCACAGCCAGCCCTCCAGTTTTATCCTGGGCTTATTACTTTTGAGGTCTACAGCACAGCACAATAACTGTAACAAAAATAAGTATTCCTACAGCCAAGGCTTTTAGGCCACGTTGTGTATCTGATTATGGAAAATGGCAATCATAACAGCCACGGGAACCTGATTAATAGGTCACCACCTCCTGCTTGAGTCCCAGAAATGTTAAGCAGCACAAGGGATTGAGATTTAGAGTGAGAGAGAAAAGGAAAGTGAGTGGAAATTGAACAGTCAGTGATCTGTGACTAACAAAGGTCTGGCACTGGAGGGCTCGCACCTATACACTTACAGGCAAACAACATATATCATAAATATGAAATAGATTAGACAGAATATGACAAAGCTGAGATAAGATGAGCCTTGTTCCACGCCTAATTTGTAAAGCAGCAAGAGCTTGGAAGGCAGAAAAGGGTATGTCTACATGATAGCATAAATCCAATCACCAAGATAAACAGCATTTGACAAATGTCATCATTTTACACTGTGGCAAAAAGCAGTGTCACTGTCTGCTTCCGCCCTGAGGCCCTAACTGATGGGACTATTCATCAGGGCAACGATGAACGATGGGGTTTCACAAGATACATGGTGAAAGAGAAGGGGAGAGGGTGATTGGACAAGGGTTACCTGCGCTCCACCGCAGAGGAGTGATGGGCCAATGTGAGAGGTTTTAAATTAATGTTTAAAGCACGTCTGCTAAGAGAAACCTGCTGCAATAAATGATAGCATTGTGGTGGAGATGCGTGAGGAGACTGTGGGGGGGGGGTGGGGGAGGAGTTTGGAAACAAGAGGTTCCATTGAGAATGCTTGGTTGGAGTGGCTGAGGTCTGAAACCAATGACCAAGTAATAACAGTCCAAATCCCAGGGACAATATTTGTTGAGTTCCATTGTCTTCAAAGATGGATGACTTTGCCCGATGCACTTTCTCAGGGGCCTGCGCACCTTTCATCTGAGCCGTGCAGATTCATTTATTAACTAATTAACAGATGTTGGTAACGAGTTATGAACAAATGATAAGGTATCAGGCTTCTAATCAAACCTGACATTTAATTTGCTGCCCTGCTTCCTCGTTATCAATTACCATGTTCATTGAAGATAATTGACAACGGTTTGCACTGGGACACAGGAGGCTTGTCTTTAACAGCTTCTTATAAAAAGCCCAGCGCTGCTGTGGTGTTTCTATGGGCAACGACGACCACATGTTTAATATTAGATGGAATCTGTTCCACTGGAGTGCTCCGAAAGCTGGGAAAATTGGATTAAATTGGCTAATGGCATGTTTAAAACCTACATAAAATGAATGTGAATGGAAGATATTACAGCACCCAGGCCTTGAGACTTGTGGTGTTACGCTCTCTCTCGGGTGTTTTTGCTCCGTGTGTAAACTTGGGGTTTCTGTCAAAGTCAAGAAATGATGACAGAAAACCGCACACTGTTGGTCAATACTGTTATTAGAAACCACAGGTTTGATATCCCTTTCATTACAATGTGGGACGCACATGTGCCCAAGTAACTCCTTACTTTAACACATATTTCACAGAACCTGAAACATATGCAGTGAATGTAGCTGTGAATAAGTCCATTCTCACCATTAAAGGATTTAAAAATCACAGCACTGGTGTAGAATCAGGATAGTCAAGTATGTGGCTCAAATATTGTGGGATCACGCTTACTTTCTCTGACCTTAACCAACACTCATAATTGAAGCAGCAGAACATTAGTGTCACCGTGAGAACACTGGAAAGCACATTAGTTAAATCATGCAGGAAACAACTCTATCACTCGTTATCTTACTCCCTCTCTTTCTCTCTCTGGCTCACACTATCCATTTGCTCGGTGTGTCGACTGTCTCCTGGCAGTCTCGGGGAGTTTCTGCCCTATCAGTTTGGTACCAGTCACCTTTAAGGGAAACAGATAAAAAAACACCTTTCTGTAGAAGGCAAACAGATCAGACAAGTTCCAAGCTGCACCTTGAATGCCCTATAGGGATATCTTGCAGCATAAGAACTTGGCCATCCGCCCACCTCAGGCAAAACACAAAAGGCGAGCAAACACTTCGGGAGGCGAGAGGTGGGTCAGGACAGATAAGTGTCAGGGTGTGCCAGGACTTCTTCTCCCCTAAAGTTTGGAGAAAAGGACGCTGGCTTAGCTCAGCGATTAGGTTGAGAACAAAAGAAGCACAGCGTCAGCGCGAAAAAGGCTGTCAAGCCGGAGATTTAGAGCCTGACAGAGGGTGAGGGAGATTCATGATGCCATGGCCGGATGGGTATCTGTCACGTAGGACCTTGGCGACATGAGAGTGCCCGCCAGACGTCTTAGCCTATCGCTAAGTCAATAACGGGGTAAACAGAAGAGCAGGCATACTTTTTGCCTCGTTCCACACATCACTGGGTGAAAGATACTGATATGGAAAATCACCCCACAAAAAGTAAACAGAAAAAGAATGACGGACAGAGAAAAAGAAGTTCACCTGGTAACAAAGTCATCCCAAGGTCCAATGCTGCAAAGAAACAAATATGGCTTCAGGGCTGACATGGACTCTATGATACATGTTTTTCTGTGTATGAAAGCTATTTTGTTGACCTTGTAAAAGGGTCTATATCAATGCACATCCCCGAAAATCTAAATGCACTATATGTCCTTCTTATATCCCCCTTATCATGCCTCAGACTGCTGCATACCCTGAGGGTATCATGCTGAGTAACATTTATATCCTATAAAGTGGCAATGGCAGGACACCGCAATTGACAATTACAGTCAAGCAGCCAGTAAATCGTGTAAAACTGACAAAGCAAGGGGATTCTGCCTTCTCACAGTTGGTGAGGTTGTGTGGCAACGCCTGACGTGCATTGACTTTCAAGCAAGAACTGTGAGATAGCAAACACGTTCAAGCTGGAGAACAAAAAGATAGTGAGAAAAGACAAAGCTAACAGGTGCTGGAGGAGTGTCAAAAGCCATGATTCAGTGGTGCAAGGACACGCCCAGTGGTCACAGGGTAAGGAGAAGTGAGAGTAAACATCATTAATATCGCTTCCAGAGGGCTTGGCCATACCATTTGTTTGCTTCATGAATGTTCTGAACACAGAGACTCGGTTTTATCTTGGTGTGCCTCTAAAGATCAAAGTCGACGTGGTTCACTTCACTGTGGGAAGGATTTAATGTGGCCGAAGAGATCCAAGCTGTAACTCTGCAGTTTATTCCTACTAACATGCACCGCTTCCTCCGAACACATCCGCAGATATGTCGCCCTCTCTCCTGCCATCTGAACACCCGAGGGAGTTAGATCAGGGAGTCTATTCAATGCCAGTCAGTGCACAGAGCACAATACCTCCAGCCATTGTATGGTGACATGTCTCTATCAATAGGCAAGTCAGGCCAATCTACCGGCCAGATAATAACAGCAGTCACTCTGACAGCAGATCCCCACACTGGACTCTCTGAGGGCCGTGCCTCACTCTGCTCAGGCCTTCCTATCCTGAGGCTAAGTTTGGCAGCCCTACACACACACACACACACACATATGGTAGACCTGGGGCCCTGGCGTTCTATCATGTTGTGCTAAAGGGGCAGCATAATGGTTTTTAAATGGATGACTCGGTGCTGGCCCAGAGAGGGAGTCTGAGACAGAAGAGAATGGCCGTGGCCTGCAGCAAAGCAGCTCTTAGATTGAGCTGTCCGTCTTGCTGAAATGAGTCTGAGTTAACACCTCTTCCAGTCCCCAGCGCCCCGGGACAGACAATAGTAGGCTTCCTCTCTGCCTTCCTCTTTCTTCTTTCTCTTACTGCTACTCTTTCACTCTCTCTCTTTCTATTACTCTCTCCGCCAATCTACACCTCCACTCAGATATCCAGAAAGCACTACGGCGTCCTCTGTGTGATTGTGAGAGGGGCTTGGCCGCGTTGGTCGACCGCGGTGCTTGCAAATCCAACATAATGAGTTCGTGCCAGTCTTCGTATAAAAAAAAATCCACAAAAATGCAGTCAATGTAGTTAAACTGTTTTGGATTTGAGTGTACTGCTGCAGATGGCATGTATCATTTCAACAACATTTCATGTTTTTTGAGGATTACAGGGCTATTTACAGAATAGTCTGTAACCTCTGATTTTAATATCATTCAATCAACTTCATCAAGATGGAAATAAGGCCGAAATAAGGCCTTTTAACTTTTCGGAGCATTTTGGGAAGACAAGTGTACTGCAATTTATTATGAAGTGGAAGCACAGTTACACTAATCACTCTGATAACTAAATTCAGCACTTAATTGAGTTTTCTCTTCAAACCAAGAAGTGCTGAGACAAAACGTTAGATACGATCACATTTACACCAGAGATCTCAGATGACTTCACTTATTATCTCTCATAACACTTCCCCTGTTTTGGCAGGAGACTGCTGTAACTCACACACTCATTCTCATGATGTCCATGAAGAGTATTAAGACTCCTTCAGCGTTTCTGATGCTGTGAGAAATGTGTGTTTTGCATCCTCTTTTCTTGCTCTATCCATCCCCATTAATCCTCGTTTCTCTCTGGTTTCTTTCAACATCTTTCTTCACTCAGTATTACTTCTGTCTGTCTATTTGTCTAAGACCAGAGGCAGTAGATGAGTCGAGGGGGTAGATGGTGAAAGGGGGTGTACGGTACTCCTAGGGGAGTCTGTTGATGGCTATCAACAGACTGACTGTTATGACTATCTGTGATAAGAGTCTGGGAGAGGAGAGCCCCCGAAGTCTTCCAGCCCCCAAACCAGACAGGATATCTTTAAAAAAATACTACAGCCTTACACAGAGTGAGCCCTCCAACAACCAGTCAAGAGGAGGAGGAAAAAGAGACGGATCAATTGTTCCCCTTTGACATGTTTGGAGGCAAAGGCAAAAGATTGTACCTTTAGGGTAAACACAATTGACCTCAGGCTAACAGAAATTAATTGATCTGTGAAAATTGCAAACGAATTTCCAAAATGTCACCAAAAGACCAAAAACGTGTCAAAAACAGAGGTAGAATCTGGACTGTGTTCATGTACTGTGGCAGCCGGAGGGGCAACCTCAGAGGAGAAGTGGTAGAGGGACGATATTGCCTGACATGGAGGCGGAGCCCCCATGTCAGGGAGTGGAAAAGAGCGCCAAACCACCATCAGCCCAACAAGCAACACCTGAGGAGGAGAGACGAGGGAGCGACCACACCCTATCAGAGGAGGAGGAGGGGACTATAAAAGGGCCCCGGACACAGGAAACTAGGAGAGAGTAGGAGTGGAAGGAGACGGAGAAAAAGCAAACCCATTGGAGACAACTGCCTTACCCCTTGATCACCCTGGAACGTCTGACTACCCGCCCGGCTCCCGACCCCTGCCTGTACGACTACCCTGCTCCTGCCCGCGCCCTGGACCGTATGAGGAATACCCGTTGTGCACCGAACCGTGGAAGTGAACACCGACCATCCCTCTGGAAAGCGGACAGTGTATTGTTGAGTGTCTATCCTACCTCTATCCACTCTCTATATTCAGTAAAAACCTCACTTGCACCATTTATCTACCGACTGGTTGTGTTTATTGGTCCGTGTTGTCGTGAAACCCCCTTGCCACCCCGGGGGCTGTCACAATTTGAGGGAGAATGTGGGCACAGTCCGGTTCTGGCAACACTGACCGATAGACCGACCGACCCAGTAAGCATGGCCACCCCGGTGCCATTTCAAGAGCTGCTAGCGGGGCTAATCGCTAGCAACCAGGAAACCCAAAAACGCCACGAACAAGCCATGCAAGTACAAATGCAAATCCTCCAAGCACAGCAGCAACAACAATACCAACAGCAAGTACACATGGAGAAGTATATGGAGGTACAAACCGAACGCGCGGAGGCGATGCAAAGCGAAATCAAGGGCATGTTACAGACACAACAGGAGCAACGTACCGTGGAGAAAGCCAACCCAGCGCGCTTCCTTCTCAAGCAGACGGCAGCTGACGATGTTGAAGTGTTTTTTCAGATATTCCAGACAACGGCACTCCGGGAAAAATGGCCAGAAGAGCACTGGGCTGAGTTGATAGCCCCCTTTTTGATCAACGAAACGCAAGTAACGTATCAGGACTTAGAGCGCGCTGGAAAAGTTGACTTCCGGGTGTTGAAAGCGGAAGCGTTACAGCGATGCGGGGTCACGCTGTTAATAAAGGCACAACGATTTCATGAATGGACATATGACACCTCCCTTTCTCCGCGAGCCCAGATGCATGAGATCAAGAGGATTACGACGGCCTGGCTGCACGCAGAGCCAACCGAGGTGTCGCCCACCGATCGTGTCGTCATGGACAAATTCCTTAGATCCCTCCCGTATGAGGCAAAAAAATTGGCCGGCCAGAGAAACCCCCGCAACCTCGAGGAACTGGTAGAGATCATGGAGGGTTACCACGCAGCACAAGCGTTAGTGCGTGGGGGAAGAAACCCGAAAGTGGAGGGGTCCACCCGCAAAGAAAAGATGAGAACGGAGGAAACTACCTATGTGTCTCCCTCCTTTCCCCCAGGCTTTCCCCGACGTCGGCCGGCGTTTGGACCGGAAGAGAGGAGGTGCTACCACTGCGGCGAGATCGGGCACATCGCCTGGGAATGTCCTCACCGCCAGGACGCACCCATGCCCACGGCCAGTGAGGGGAGTCGCCCATGCGGACTGATTACCGGATGCTGGGCCACTCACGAGGACCACATGCCCCTCACCCCGGTCAAAGTAAACGGCCGCGACGCCTCCGCGATGGTGGACTCCGGGAGCGCTATTACCTTGGTGAGACCTACGTTTGCTCAGTACCCGCTCCTAACCGGCACCCGAGCGGTCACGTGCATCCATGGGGAGACCCGCGAATACCCCACCACCGCCCTCGAGATATACACGACGAGGGGTAGATACGTCGGCACTGCAGGAGTAGTGGAAGGACTCCCCGTAGAGGTGCTGGTCGGCCGAGACCTGCCCGTGTTCCAGGAGCTGTGGCGCAGCCTGGTGGTGAAACCAGGTACGACCCCTCACCGAAAGTACAAGAAGAAAGCCATCTGTGGGCTGGGGGAGGAGATCTCCACCGATCCCCTATCGGAAGGAGTCGCCAGTGCCGTGGCCCGGGCGTTGGTGGAGGCCACCCAACCCAACCCCGAGGACGTATATGCCACAGCCGTCGAGAACGACGGACCCTCCAGCCCCAGTGAGCCCGAAGGAGAGGCGCCGCCCATCCCCGAGGAGGCAGATACCCCCTCCCTCGAAGAAGAGGAGCTGGCCGGGCTGTTTCCCCAGGACCCGGAGGAGCCCATCTTACCCGGGCCCCTCACAGGGAGGTTTGGGACGGCCCAGTTGGAGGACCCCAACCTAGCCCACGCCCTTCGGCAGGTGGCCGCCGTAGACGGACGACCACTGGACGGGGTAAGAGACCTCCCTCCCACACATTTCTCCATTTATAACGGGCTCCTCTACCAGGTAGTAATAAGGGACGGGGCCCCCCTCAGGTTGTTACTGGTACCCCGTCCTTTCATACCCTCTGTCCTCCAGTTAGCCCACTCCCATATCCTAGGTGCCCATCTAGGAGTGGAGAAAACCCTGGAAAGGGTGAGGGCCAGGTTCCACTGGCCCGGAATAAAAAAGGCCGTGGAGGATTACTGCCGGAGCTGCCCCGAATGTCAACAAGTGGCCCCACAACCCCATCACAGAAACCCGCTGGTGCCCCTGCCGATCATCACCGTCCCCTTCAGCAGGATCGGGATGGACCTAGTGGGGCCACTACCCAAGACCAACCGGGGACACAGGTACATCCTGGTGATAGTGGATTACGCCACCCGGTATCCCGAAGCCATTCCCCTACGCTCTATGGCCACCAAGGGCATTGCAAGGGAGCTGGTGATGTTGTTTTCCAGGGTCGGAATACCGGAGGAGATTCTCACCGACCAAGGAACCCCGTTCATGTCTAGGATCATGAAGGATCTGTGTGGCATGCTGAAGGTGACCCAACTGAGGACGTCGGTGTATCACCCCCAAACGGACGGACTAGTAGAACGATTCAACCAGACACTGAAAAAAATGTTGAAAAAAACCATGGACCAGGACGGGAAGAATTGGGACCAACTGCTACCCTTCCTGATGTTCTCCATCAGAGAGGTGCCCCAGGCATCTACCGGATTCTCGCCCTTCGAGCTCCTGTACGGTCGACGACCCCGGGGGCTACTCGACCTGGCCAAAGAAGCCTGGGAACACCAACCCTCCCCCTACCGCACCATGGTGGACCACGTCGAGGAGATGAGGGTGAGGATGGCATCCCTCTGGCCCATCGTCCGAGAACACATGGCCGAGGCACAGGCGGCCCAAGCCCGCGTGTACAACCGGGGAACCCAACCCCGAGTGTTTAACCCAGGGGATCGGGTGTTGGTCCTGGTACCCACGGCGGAATGTAAGTTTCTAGCCCGATGGAGGGGGCCGTATGAAGTGATGGAGAAATTGGGGCCGGTAAACTACCGAGTCCGGCAACCAGGTCGGAGGCACCCGACGAAGGTTTATCATGTGAACCTGCTCAAGAAATGGGTGCGTAGGGATGCCATGCTCTGTTTCTCTCTCTCTACCCTCCCAGGAAAAACGGAGCCAGTCGAGGTACCCGTGGGAGAAGAGTTGACCCCCCGGCAGAAGCAGGACGTCCGGGAAATGGTGGATCGGTTCCGGGACGTGTTCTCCCCGGACCCCGGATACACCACACTGGTGCAACACCGGATAATCACCGAGCCCGGGAAGAAGGTGAAGCTAAGGCCGTACCGCATCCCCGAAGCCCGCCGGGGGGCGATAGAGAGGGAGGTACAGAGTATGCTGGAGGCCGACATCATCGAACCCTCGACGAGCGAGTGGTGCAGCCCTATAGTGTTGGTTCCGAAACCCGATGGCTCAGTCAGGTTCTGCAATGACTTTAGGCAGCTCAACGCCATCTCAAAATTCGATGCCTACCCGATGCCCCGGGTGGACGAGATGATAGAGCGCATCGGGAGGGCCAGATACATAACCACCCTCGACTTGACTAAAGGCTACTGGCAAGTGGCAGTAGCCCCCGAAGACAGGGAAAAAACGGCCTTCACTACTCCCATGGGACTGTACCACTATAAGAGGCTGCCGTTCGGTCTCCACGGAGCCCCCCCCACGTACCAGAGACTGATGGACCAGGTACTACGTCCCCATCGAGAATACGCGGCAGCCTATCTGGACGACATCGTCGTGCACGGGGAGGAATGGGGGGCTCACCTCCAAAGACTGGAAGCCGTCCTGAAAGCTCTGCGAGGGGCGGGGCTGACAGCCAACCCCAAGAAATGTCGCCTCGGCCTCCGGGAAGCTGACTACCTGGGGTACACCATCGGCCGCGGCTGCGTCAAGCCCCAGGTAGGGAAAGTCGAGGCGATCCGGGAATGGCCCCGCCCCCGCACAAAGAAACAGGTACGAGCATTCATTGGGCTAGCTAGCTACTATCGACGGTTTGTTCCCCAGTTCTCTGCTCTTGCAGCACCCCTGACGGACCTAACAAAAAACCGGCTGCCAGATCGGATCGTATGGACGGCAGAGACCGAGGACGCCTTCGAGAAGCTGAAGGAAGTACTCTGTTCTGAACCAGTGCTGGTGACCCCGGACTTTACGCAACCGTTGGTGGTACAGACGGATGCCTCCGAGACCGGGGTGGGTGCCGTCCTGTCCCAGCTGAGGGATGGAGAGGAGCACCCGATCACATACGTAAGCAGAAAATTATTACCGAGAGAAACGAGATACGCCACGGTCGAGAAGGAATGTTTGGCCATCAAATGGGCTCTGGGGGAGTTGAGATATTATCTGCTGGGACGACACTTTACCCTGGTCACGGACCACGCCCCCCTGGTATGGATGTCCCGTTCAAAAGACAATAACGCCCGGGTCACCCGCTGGTTTTTATCCCTTCAACCGTATGCTTTCTCTGTTGTCCACAGATCCGGGGCCGCTCATGGAAACGCGGACGCCCTGTCAAGACGGGACGCCCTAGGTTCCTGGAGCAGTCCTCCCCCCAGGTCGGATTTAAGGGGGGGGGTATGTGGCAGCCGGAGGGGCAACCTCAGAGGAGAAGTGGTAGAGGGACGATATTGCCTGACATGGAGGCGGAGCCCCCATGTCAGGGAGTGGAAAAGAGCGCCAAACCACCATCAGCCCAACAAGCAACACCTGAGGAGGAGAGACGAGGGAGCGACCACACCCTATCAGAGGAGGAGGAGGGGACTATAAAAGGGCCCCGGACACAGGAAACTAGGAGAGAGTAGGAGTGGAAGGAGACGGAGAAAAAGCAAACCCATTGGAGACAACTGCCTTACCCCTTGATCACCCTGGAACGTCTGACTACCCGCCCGGCTCCCGACCCCTGCCTGTACGACTACCCTGCTCCTGCCCGCGCCCTGGACCGTATGAG